>NC_142026.1:56083450-56422356 GCF_982192425.1 Myodes glareolus | reverse complement strand
GAGTCCATTTCCTCTATTGTATCTTCAGCACTTGAGATTCTCTCTCCAATCTCCTGTATTCTGCTGTTTATGTTTGCATTTTTGGTTCTTGACCATTTTGTCATAATTTCCATTTCTATAATTCCCTCAGTTTGTGTTTTCTTTATTGTCTGTATCTCAGTTTTCAAGTCTTGAATCGTTTCTTTCACCTGTTTGGTTTTTTTTCTTGGCTTTCTCTAAGGGATTTATTGATTTCTTCCAATTTTTTGTTTGTCTTTTCCTTCATTTCTCGAGGAAATTTTTCATTTCCTCTTTAAGGGCCTCAAACATTCTCCTAAAGTTATTTTTAGGTATTTTTTTTCTGCTTCATTTATATTTGGTTGTTCAAGTCTTGCTGTTGTAGGGCCACTAGTTTTTATTGGTGTCGTGTTGCTCTTTGTGGTGTTGAGTGTGTTCTTACCCTGTCTCTCCATCTTTTCCTCTAATTGGTGTAGCTGGGGTTGTCTGTGTTTCTGGTGATCAATCTTCCAGATTCCAGTGGATCCAAGGCTCAGATGGTTGCTCCTCGTGGTGAAGTCAGGGCCACGATTCCAGTCACCAGATGTCACTCAGTGTTCCTGGAGGTTGTACAGTACTCCCAGGGGTCACTCGGCAATACCAGGAGTCAATGAGGCTTGCTCCCAGGGAGGTTGCTTGCTTGGGGCTGCTTCTGCTGAGGTCTCTGGCTCAGCCCTGCTACCTCAGAGGTCCCTGACTAGCACCTGGTCCCACCACTCCTGTGGAGGTTGCTGCTTCAGGCCTGCTCCCTTGGAGATAGCTGGTTCAGGCCTGCTCCCTCAGAAGTCCCTGACTCATGCATAGACCCACAGAGGTCTTTGACTCAGGCCTGTTCCCTCAGAGGTTGTTCACTTGTGCCTGTAATGGTTGTTCTGTCTCTTTAAGAGACAACCCACACCCACTCCCTCCCCCATCTGCTGAGGCAGGCTGATCTTCAGTTTCTGGACTGAGCTCACTCTCTTTTCCATCTTCCTCTCCAGGAGGCAGCCTCGCTTCTGCCTCTCTCCCCACTTCTCCGCTTTCTTCCTTCTCTGTCTCTTTCTCCTCTTCTCTCTCTCTCTCTCTCTCTCTCTCTCTCTCTCTCTCTCTCTCTCTGTCTCCCTTCTCCCTTCCCCCCATAACTCCCTGAATAAATATTCAGCTTTACTCTGCATGTCATGTCTATCCATGTCTCTGTCTCCTGCCTGTCCACCATGTGTCTCCCTGCCTGGGACCAGCCATTGTTTGGGGACCGGTGTCTCTGCCTGGGACTGGCTGCTCCCAGGGCCCGCTGTCTGCTGCCACATGGCCTGCTACTACCATTTGGGATCTACAACATTTCTGCTGCCTACTGCCGCCTGGGATCTTGCAGCATTTTTTAAAAAACCACAAAAGTGCCTGCTCCTGTGGAGGTCATAGCCTCAGGCCTGCTCTGGTAGAGGTTGCTGGCTCAGGTTTGCTACTTCAGAGGTCACTGATTCACACATGGTCCCACAGAGGTCTCTGGCTCAGGCCTGTTCCCACAGATGCCCACCAAGGGGATCTTATGCCTTTGTTTGACCTCCAAGCATACCAGACATGATCCTGGTGCACATACATACATGCAGACAAAGTACTAATATACATAAAATATCTAATATATATATGATATATGATATTGTTAACATCAGATTATATCCATTTAGATACTAATCATATGTTAGAAATGGTTCAAATACTTTACATTTTTTAATCTTTGTGACATACATTATAAATTTATGTAAAAATAAGTATATAAAACAACTCTGTGTGTGTACATGTAATTATAATAAAAAGACTCTGTAAGAGAAAACAAATTGATACAAGGGTTACAGTAAGGACTGGAAAGCTATTAGCCATACTTCTTTTTCTTTTTTTTAAATATTTATTTATTTATTATGTATACAGTATTCTGTCTGCTTGTATGCCTACAGGCCAGAAGAAGGCACCAGACATCATTACAGATGGTTGTGAGCCACCATGTGGTTGCTGGGAATTGAACTCTGGACCTTTGGAAGAGCAGGCAATGCTCTTAACCACTGAGCCATCTCTCCAGCACCAAGTTTATTGAGTATACTACAAGGAACTATGGGCTAGAAATAATGTAGATTACTGCCTGTTAATTGGTAATATTTTATAGAAAGAAAATGTTCATTAGTTATTAGTTCATTAGTTAATTATACACACACACTCATTTGGCTTTTTTGAGACAAGTTTTCTCTCAATAGAAAGCTGGCTGTACTGGAACTATCTCCGTAGACCAGGATGGCCTCAAACTCACAGAGATCCACCTGCCTCTGCTTCCTGAGTACTGGGATTAAAGGCATGTGCCACTACCACTTGGCTCAAAATATAATTTTTAAGGGTCTGTAGAAATGTCTCAGTGGTTAAGAGATTTGTTGCTATTGCAGAAGACCCAGGTTCAATTCCAAGCACCCACATCAAGGCAGCTTACCACTGCCTATAACTCAATTCCAGGGCAACCTGGCACACTCTTCTGGCCTATATGACTACCTGCATAAATGTGGCACACATATATACATACATGTAGACACATACACATAAAATAAATTGAATAAAGAAATTTTTCAAATATATGTTTTAAAAGGGAAAGTATTGCATTTTCACTTAGAGGGTATTTATATAGTTTTGGGATAGAATTTATTTATTTATTTATTTATTTATTTATTTATTATGTATACAATATTCTGTCTGTGTGTATGTCTGCGGGCCAGAAGAGGGCACCAGACCTCATTACAGATGGTTGTGAGCCACCATGTGGTTGCTGGGAATTGAACTCAGGACCTTTGGAAGAGCAGGCAATGCTCTTAACCGCTGAGCCATCTCTCCAGACCGGGATAGAATTTTTTCTTCTAGGGGAACGAAAGAGTTTTAATTTAGACTTTAAATTCACATTTTAAAATATATTTAACAAATTATATATAGAAGAAAATTATAAATATAAAATAGTATTAACAAGATATAGTTTTGAACTGTACTATTCTCTGCAACCTCAGCTCTCTCTGAGAGAGATGAAGACATGGTGAAGACTTACCTCCTGGTATCAATGATGAGATCTGTCATGGAAATAAGGTTTTTGCAGATAAAGCCAAGATCATTAGGAGAGCTTAAACCAGTATGACAGGTATCCATCTGAAAAGAAATATTCCCAGAACAATGTGAGGATAGAGGCAGAGTGGAATGGCACATCTACAGAAGTGTCAAGGATTGCTGACTGTTACCAGAAACTAGAAGAGTGGGGAGTCTTTGCAAACACCAGGGCAGATAGAGTAAGATCCTTGAGGGGCAAGGGAATCTGGCTAAACACAACTCAGTAGCCAGTGTTGATTCAAACTTCTGGAGTCTAACATAAGGCAGTTTATGTGTACAACACTGTTTAAGACATGTTAACAATGAAACTCCTGACAAAATGCAAATGGCCCCTTCCATGAAGCTGGGCTCTGTTGATGGAAAATTGTAGAGGACCGCAACCACATACTCCATTACAAGATGGCGCTGGCATCCGGTTCCACTGCCAGGTGAACTAGGTAACGCACATGTGTTTGGTAACTTTCCACTGCTGCGTCCCCGCCTACTCCCGAGGCATCACCTGGGATAATGGGCAGCGGGCCAATCCAAGGGTGACACGTCCGAAGCGAGGACTGTTTCCTTTATAAGGGCTGGGTTCACTTCGTCCTGGGTCTCTGTCATGTTAGCTTATGCTCTCTCTCTCAAGATGCATTAAAGCTTCTCTGCAGAAGGATCCTAGTGTCCCGCGTGGTTCGTGCTGGCGAGACGATAGCGTGGGGCATCTGGTGTTGAATACCCGGGATGCCGGGCACTAACGGGGACCCCTTGGATTCAGGGAGGATTCAGAACTGCAGGTCTGCATGCTCAGAGAGGTATGAATATTCCTGGATTTTTCGGTTTTGGACTTGACTTGTTTCCGCATTGGGAAGGTTTCATAGAGGCGTTGGTACTCATCTTAGCAGTTCTCTTATTTTTCGCCAGAAATTGCTTAAAAGATGAATCTTGCCAGGTGGTTGTTGCAAAAGTGGAGGAAGTCCAGGATAGCATATCAGAAACTGAGTGCAGTGGGAGATTAGACACGCGCGCGAGAAAAGGAAATAAGGGAAAAGGACCCCCCGGTGATTCTAAGAAAGTAAAAATGAGGGAGAAGATTGACCTACAAGGTCAAAAGCTTTCTGATATCAATAATAAGAAAAAAGGAAAGAACAGTAGTTTATATCCTCTGCAGGGGCTCGAAGCTCTGCAAATTGCAAGTGACCATGAAAGTGAGCACGAAAGTTCTGGCTCAGGAGAAGAGATAGAAGAACTAGATACAGAGGAGGAGGCAGAATTAGCCAGCGGCAGGGCCATGAGGTCATCCCAAACGGCCCATCCGCCTCCTTATGAGCTGCGCCCTCCCCCAACTGCCCCTTCGGTGCCTCCTTATGAGGAACGCCCTGGGCCAAATACCTTTTCATTTATCCCTGACAAGGTCAAGAGAAAGTTACACTTGGCCTTCCCCGTTTACGAAGGGGAAAACGGGCGGGTGCATGCGCCCGTGGAGTACAACCAAATAAAAGAGTTAGTAGAGTCAGTCAGAAAGTATGGAGTGACTGCTAATTTTACCTTAGCCCAGTTGGACAGATTGGCCTCGACTGCCATGACTCCGGCGGACTGGGAGACAGTTGCAAAAGCGTCGCTCGTCAGCATGGGTCAATATTTGGAGTGGAAAGCCCTATGGCACGAGGCAGCCCAGGAACAGGCTAGAGCTAACGCTCAGGCCTTAACTCCAGAACAACAGCAATGGACCTTTGACCTCCTGACCAGGCGAGGGCACTTCGCCGCTGCCCAGACTAACTATCCTTATGGCGCCTACTGCCAGGTAGCCGATACTGCTATAAGAGCATGGAAAGCCTTGTCAAAAAAGGGAGAAGGGAGCACCCCGCTCACCAAGATTATACAAGGAACTCAGGAGCCTTTTTCAGATTTCGTGGCAAGAATGACTGAGGCAGCAGGATGCATTTTTGGCGATGCTGATATGGCCACACCACTCATTGAGCAGCTTATTTTTGAGCAAGCTACGCAGGAGTGCCGTTTGGCCATAGCCCCCAGGAAAAATAAAGGGTTACAGGACTGGCTCAGGGTCTGTAGAGAACTAGGAGGACCCCTGACGAATGCAGGTTTGGCTGCAGCCATCATGCAGTCACAAAAACGCCCTTTTAAAGTGCCAGACAAAAGAGTTTGCTTTAAATGTGGGAAGCCAGGACATTTAAAAAGGATTGTAGGTCATCAGAAAAGTAGAGAGTGCCCCCTACCCTTTGCTCACGCTGTGGTAAAGGTTACCATAGAGCTGAGCTCTGCCGCTCCGTTAGGGATGTCCATGGCAAGATCCTCCCACCATTAGGAAATCCGCAGACTGATGATCCAAAAAACGGGATGACGGGCCCTCGGTCCCAGGGCCCCCAAAAATATGGGAAAAAGTTCGTCAGGGCAACGACCGAGGGACCCTCAGAGGCAGAACAAGAATGGACTTGTGTGCCTCCACCGACTTCCTATTGATGCCCCAAATGGGGGTACAGCCCGTCCCCGTACAGCTGCCTGAGCCCCTGCCCCCTGGAAGCGTGGGCCTGCTTTTAGGGTGTGACTCGATTACCCTACAGGGACTGATTGTCCACCCAGGTCTTGTTGATAGCCAGCACACTGCTGAAATACAAGCCCTATGCTCTTACCCTAGTGGAGTTTTTTCCATCAGTAAAGGAGACAGGATAGCTCAATTACTGCTTCTCCTGGCAGACATCCACCAGAGGCCGGAGAATAAATTAATGGGGTCTACAGGACAGGACTCGGCCTACTTAGTCGTTAGCCTTCAAGATCAACCCAAACTGCCCCTTTGGGTCAATGGTAAATGCTTTGAAGGCATTTTGGATACCAGCGCGAACAAGCACTGGTGGCCACAGTCCTGGCCCATTACCGAGTCATCTCATGCCCTACAGGGCTTGGGCTACAGTGCAAACCCCACCATTAGCTCCGATAGATTAACCTGGGAAACAGATGAAGGGCAGTCAGGATATTTTACACCATATGTCCTCCCCCTGCCAGTCAACTTATGGGGAAGAGATGTGATGTAGAATATGGGATTGACCTTATCTAATGCATATTCATCTCAGGCCCAAGATATTATGATAAGAATGGGTCATAGGCCAGGAAAGGGCTTGGGTCGTGTAACATGAGGGGGCCGGCTTGTTGGGGTTTTCATCCCGCCCAGTACCCCATAGCTGGCAAGCCCAAAAGGAAAATCACACATAGGACTCCATAAGGTTATAAACTGATTGGCTCATTAGGTCAGGCTTCTTATTAGTCCTTGTAACTTATATTAATCCATTATCATTATCTATGTTAGCCATAATGGCTCAGTACCTTTTCCAGCTGGGCAGGTTACATGCTGTCTCTTCGGTGGTCTGCATAGGAATGGCAGAGGATCCTCCCTGCTTCCCAGAATTCTCCTGTTCTCATTGCATCACCTCTACTTCCTGTCTGGTTTTCCCGCCTATACTGCCTGCCTGGCCAATCAGCGTTTTATTAAAATATGATTGACAGAATACAGAAAATTCTCCTGCATCAGGGTCGCTCCAAGCAAGGAATACAGGAGCCAATAAATCCTAAACTAATATCAACAAACAGGTCCTGGGTTTTTCCTAGGCGCCACTGGGGCAGCACGGCCCATACCATGGAAAACAGAGACTCCTGTATGGGTTCCCCAGTGGCCACTTACCTCTGAAAAACTGGAAGCAGTGAATCAGCTAGTTAATGAGCAATTGGTTCTGGGACACATAGAACCATCCACCTCTCCATGGAATACACCCATTTTGGCATTAGAAAGAAATCATGAAGATGGCGTTTGCTGCATGATTTGAGAGCCATTAATGAACAAATGCACCTCTTTGGGCCTGTGCAGCAAGGACTCCCGGTGCTTTCAGCTTTGTCCAAAAATTGGAGTCTGGTAATGATAGATACTAAGGATTTTTTTTTCTATTCCATTGCATCCTGCTGATAGGCCTTGCTTTGCTTTTACTGTTCCTTCAATTAATCATATAGAGCCTGATAAACGCTTTCAATGGAAGGTTTTGCCTCAGATTATGTCAAATAGTCCAACAATCTGTCAGATGTTTGTGCAGGAGGCTCTTAAACTGCTTCGTGAACGTTTTCCATGTTTGCTTGTGGTTCATTACATGGATGATGTACATATGTGTCATGAAGACTTACAGGTCCTAAAGGAAGCCTACCCGTTGCTCGTTAAAAGTTTACAGCTATGGGGTCTTCAAATAGCCGCTGAAAAGGTCCAGATTGCAGATACTGGCCAATTTTTAGGTTCTGTTGTTCTCCCTGAAAAGATCCTACCTCAAAAAATAAAAATTTATAGGGACGATTTGTGAACGTTAAATGATTTCCAAAAGTTGTTAGGAGATATTAATTGGCTGCGACCATTTTTAAAAATCCCCTCCGCTGATTTGAAGCCATTGTTTGATAACTTGGAAGGGGATACTCATATTACCTCCCCTCGGGCCTTGATGCGGCAGCAGAAGCAGCCTTATTACTAGTGGAAGAGTCCATTAAGGAGGCACAGCTGTGCCGCACTGATGAAACTCAACCATTTGTTCTATGTGTGTTTAAAACAAGAAAGCTACCCACTGTTGTGTTATGGCAGGATGGACCGTTACTGTGGATCCATCTGCATACTTCTCCTAACAAAAGTATTGATTGGTATCCAGCCGCTATAGCTCAAATTGCCCTTAAAGGCCTTAAAATGTCTGTTAGTCATTTTGGTAAGCATCCAGTGGTTATGATAGTTCCCTATACCTCCTTTCAGGTACAAACTTTGGCCGCTGCCTCTGACGATTGGGCCATTTTGGTTACCACCTTTTCAGGAAAAATTGATAATCATTATCCCAAACATCCTCTGCTGCAGTTCGCTGCATGTCATCCCATTGTGTTTCCCCGAGTTACGTCTTCTGCCCCGCTAAAAGACGGGATGACGGTTTATACAGATGGCTCCAAGAATGGTGTGGGAGCCTATGTTGTGGGTTCTAAAATATATACAAAGAACTTTTCTGCCACCTCACCCCAGGTGGTGGAATGTATGGTGGTTTTAGAGGTTCTTCAAAGATTTCATTGTCCCCTTAATATTGTTTCTGATTCTGCCTATGTGGTTAACGCTGTTAAATTATTAGAGGCCGCTGGAATTATAAAACCTACTAGTACAGTGGCAGCTCTTTTCCAGAGGATACAGGACTGTTTACTAAATAGGAGAGCTCCATTTTTTTATCACACACATAAGAGCACATTCAGGGCTCCCAGGCCCCATGAGCTTGGGTAATGACCTGGCTGATCGCACCACGCGGCTTGCTGCGGTAGCTCTCGCCTCCCCGTTGCAGACCGCTAAAACCTTTCATGATAATTTTCATGTTACAGCTGAAACCCTGCGCAAACGTTTTTCACTTACCAGAAAAGAGGCTCATGATATTGTAACCCAATGTCACAATTGTTGCCAGTTTCTTCCTATCAGACACACTGGCGTGAACCCCAGAGGGATTACGCCCTTGCAAATATGGCAGATGGACGTGACTCATATCACTGCCTTTGGAAAACTTCAGTATGTGCATGTGTCAATTGACACATGCTCTGGCGTTATTCATGCCACACCACATACAGGAGAAAAAAACTCTTATGTCATTCAACATTGCCTTGGGGCATGAAATGCTTGGGGCAAGCCCACATCTTTAAAAACGGATAATGGGCCTGCCTATACTTCTCAAAAGTTTAAACAATTTTGTGCACAGATGCAGGTCACCCACATTACAGGCCTGCCTTATAACCTCCAGGGGCAGGATATCGTAGAGCGAGCACATCGCACACTCAAATCTTATCTACTTAAACAGAAAGGGGGAATAGTGAAAGAGTTGCCCCCGATGCCAAGAGTGGCCATTGCCATGGCTCTGTTCACTATAAATTTTTTAAATCTGGATGATAATGGCCAAAATGCTGCAATACAACATTGTTCGGATCCGCAGCGGCCCAAAGATTTGGTTAAATGGAAAGATGTGCTTTCAAATGAATGGAAAGGCCCGGATCCCATTCTATTGAGATCCAGGGGAGCTGTTTGTGTCTTCCCACAGGATCAAGAAAGCCCATTCTGGGTGCCGGAGAGACTGACCCGAACGGTGAAGAGTGACCCACAACACGCGGACTCGCCTGAGGATTTGGCTGCTGTTCCTCCTGCCATTTTGCGGACGGATGACAGCGGTTGTGATGGAACACCGATGGGGGATACTCTCAGCCTTCCCAAAGCCAACACCAGTCAGCCATAGAGTGGCGGTGTTTCCTTGGTTTTTTACAACCAATAAGACTCTGGGGCTCCCCTACCTTCCTAGAGATGATTTATAAGCTTGGCCGTAGGATTCCAGTCCTGGGTCGTGTCCTTCATCTCCTACTTCAAAGAATGGGTGGGGGTGGGAATGTTTGGAGCAGCCCTATGCTGCGGAATAGTGTTTCTCCTCTGGATGGTCTGCTGACTCAAATCCCAAAGTCGTAGGGACAAAGTGGTTATTTGCACAAGCGCTGGCTGCCCTAGAGCAGGGAGCCTCTACTGATGTGTGGTTATCTATGCTGAAGCAGTAAGGTTTATGCCAACCAGCTCCTGCACCCCTAGGACAGTGGTCCATGGCACAGGGTGGAGTGTTTGGCTTAGCTAGCCCTGAAGGTTGTCGAGCTGAAGAGCATCGCACAGAGAATGGCCCTCTCTGAGAGATATGTCACCCTGCATAAGGGTTTCCTGCCGCATATTCCCTTTCCCAGAAAAATGGCAGAGGGCAGGCCAGATAAGTTCCAGGTGTCATGAACCTAGGGGGCAGATCCATGCAAGCCCATTTTAATGTTTCCACTTTGGGAAGTGCGACCTCTATCCTTGCCTTCTGAGGGAGTTTCCTTTCTGCAAAGAAGTAAAAAAAAAAAGGGGGAGATGTAGAGGACCCCAACCACATACTCCATTACAAGATGGCGCTGGCATCCGGTTCCACTGCCAGGTGAACTAGGTAACGCACACGTGTTTGGTAACTTTCCACTGCTGCGTCTCCACCTACTCCCGAGGCATCACCTGGGATAATGGGCAGCGGGCCAATCCAAGGGTGACACGTCCGAAGCGAGGACTGTTTCCTTTATAAGGGCTGGGTTCACTTCGTCCTGGGTCTCTGTCATGTTAGCTTATGCTCTCTCTCTCAAGATGCATTAAAGCTTCTCTGCAGAAGGATCCTAGTGTCCCACGTGGTTCTTGCTGGCGAGATGATAGCATGGGGCAGAAAATAACACTCAAGAAAAGTATCTAGGGAGAATGAGTGAGGTAAACATAATAGCCTCTGGGAGTGAGGAGCAGCCTGGCCCTACAGATAACACAGAAGTTACCCAGACTGTGGTAAAGTACAAGTGACATCTCCCATAAGTATGTGTCTTATTGACCAAGAAAGAATGCTCAAAATTTAGGGAAGAAGAGTCTAGGATGCAAAAACACAATAGTCTAGGGGATTTAGATGAGACCAGGCCTCATCACCAGGCTAGAAAATAAAACCATCCTCAGCTTTCCAGGTGTAAACAGGTATACATAGCCCCTGATGAAAAGAAAAGCCTCTGTGTTTAACATTCTTGGTTTCCCTAGTTGCCTATCTATGGTCCCAAGTACCTAATACCCTCTACATAGAAGAAATACAAAAAATATTTGTAGACTTCTCAGAAAGGATTAACCTTGCCAGCACCTTCTTGAGATTCTGGGATCCAAAAATATGATTACAAATTTCTGTTTTTTTAATAAACCAAACTGATACATAGTTCTTTGTTAAGGTAGGCACAAGAAGAACCTACATGTCCTGGTCTGCTTTCATTATCTGCTTTGAAAAATCTGATTTTTAAAAGTGTCTTACTTCCTGTTTACCTAATGTGAACTTCTTCATGGAGAATGAAGTCTGAGCAATTACAGAAGGCCTTTCCACACTCTTGACAGTCATAAGGTTTCTCACCATGTGAATCCTCTGATGTCAGGTAAGGTTTAAACCTTTATTAGAAGTCTTCCCACATTCATTACATTCATATGGTCTTTCATTTGTAGGATTCTCTGATGTTGAAGAAGTTTCGACTCTGAATAAAGGCCCGTCCATATTCTTTACATTCATAGTTTCTCACCAAAATGGATTCTGTGATGATTAGTAAGCGCGGAGCCACCATCGAAGGTCTTTCCACACTCCTGGCATTCATAAGGTTTCTCACCGGTATGAATTCTCAGATGTGGAAAAAGTTGTGAACATTTAGTAAAGGCTTTCCCACAGACTCTACACCCATAAGGTTTCTCTCCTGTGTGGATTTGATGATCATTAAGGTTTGAGAAGTCATTAAAGTTTTTCCACATTCTTTATATTTATAGAGTTTCTTGCCAGTGTGAATCCTTTGATGTTGGGGAAAACATAAACTACAACTAAATGTCTTGCCACACTCTACATTTATCAGGTTTTTCACTAGTATAAGCACACTGATGTTGACTAAAGGCTTTCCCACACTCCTCATATTCATAGGATTTTCCACTAGTATGAATTCTCTGGTGCTATATTAGTTCTAAGTTCTGATTGAAAGTCTGCCCATGTGTCTTACATTTATAGGATTTATCTTCATGGTTAGCTTTTTGTATGGAGTAAGAAATGCATGTTGACTAACAGTGAGCATGTCTTTAGTTATACTTGACTAACATGTCTGTTCTTTAGTGACAATATCTTGGCTTCACACATCAATTCCAGAGCTGAAAGAAAATAAAGAGGCACATATTAAATTCTTCCTCTTCTGGGGAAGTTCAATTCTGAAAAAGAAACAGAAGGAATAATTGGTTCCTTTCTTTATAAAAATTAAAATCTGTCCCTTCTTTCTACTGCTGACAACATATGGAGCATGCCTTCCTATCTTCCTACTCTTAGCTCAGAGATAAAAGCCTACTAGATGTCATAAGGTTTCCCGAAAAGAACCATCCACTAAATTGTATTTTACATGAAAAAAATTATAAATATACTATTATGTGTATGTGTGATGTGGGAGTCCCCTCTGTGTGTTGCTTGTATTGGTTAATGAATAAAGAAACTACCTTGGCCTGAAAGGGCAGAACTTAGGTAGGCAGAGAGAAGACAGAATTGAATTCTGGGAGGAAGAAAGCAGAGAGAGGAGAAGCCATGGACTCACCACCAGAGATAGACATGCTGAGACTTTGCTGGTAGGCCATGACCTCATGGTGATATGCAGATTAATAGAAAAAGGTTAAATAATATGTAGAGTTAGCCAATAAGAAGTTAGAGCTAATGGGCCTAATATTAAAGCAGTGACTTAATTAATACAATTTCTATGTGGTTATTTCGGGGCTAAGTTAGCCGGGCAGCCAGAACAAACAAGTGGGACCTCCCTTGCAAGATGTGTGTGTGTGTGTGTGTGTGTGTGTGTGATTTTGTGTATATGTACATGTACCACATGTGTGCAGGTGCTTGTGGAATTCAGAAGAGGGGAAGAAAGCGTCAGATACTCAGGAATTGGAGTTACAGACAACTTTCAGTCATCTGATGTAGATGCTGGGGACTGAACCCAAGTCCTCTGGAAAAGCAGCAAGTGCTATTAACTGCAGAACCACCTCATCAGTGCCCCACTCCTAATCTTACAAGGGAAGAAACTTCTTTAAAATGCTATTCATGAATAGAAGATAATTACCTGACCCAAGATCACTCCAGAAACCTGAAGAAAAAAGAAAAGAACCTATCACACCCAGACATGGTGACATAGTCTCACTACTGGGAAAAAGACAAGACCCTGTCTCAAAACTTAAACAAAACAAAAAATAGCCTGTTCTTTTCCCTGATGGGCTAATGTCTCTCTTTGCCAGACCTGTTTCTACATCACTTTTCCATACCTTTTTCTTGTCTCCCTTCTCTTGTTCATGTGGGAAAGTCCCCATATTAAAGTTTCCTATTGCGTGTTCATTTTTTCCCTGCCTCTGTTTTAACACCTGTCTTTGCTGGGATAGAAGTTACCATGCATTCTATTGTTGACAGAGGTTTCTGTCCCACCCAGTCCCTCAGCCGTTTGGTCCCAAAGAAACACACAGAGGTCTACATTAATCATAAACTGGTTGGTCTATTAGCTCAGGTTTCCTGTTAACTAATTCTTACGTCTTAAATTAGCCCATAATTCTTGTCTAGCCACGTGGCTTGGTACCTTTCATCAGCGAAGCATTCTCATCTTGCTTCCTCTGTGTTTGGGTGACGACTGCAGACTGAATTTTTCCTCTTCCCAGAGTTCTCCTGTTCTCGTCGCCCCACCTCTACTTCCTACCTTGTTGCCCCACCTATACTTCCTGCCTGGCTACTGGCCAATCAGTGTTTTATTAAAATAAAGTGACAAATCTTTACAAAGTACAAGATCATTGTCCCACAGCATTCTATATCAATGTCTAGAAAATTAAATGCTTAGGTAGTTCTCAAATAAGGCTAAGCAATTTTTAACACTGACAAAGCAGACATTAAAAGAGCTTATGAAGAGAGCTGATCAAAGAAGCATATGATTTTTAAAACTTCATACAGATCAAGACATTACTGAATTATTAAATTCTTAGCCAACAGTTGTATAGCTCATATCCAAACAAGGTTGTTATCATTTTGCTGACCTTCCCTATCATCTGGGTACCCTGTCCCTTTAAGAAACAATCTCTGCCCATCCCCAATGGGTGGGTGGCTTCTCTCCCAGGCAAGCCCTTCTCTCCTCAGCAGGCCCTCTTCTGAAGAAGTAACTTCTGCCTCTCTCTCCTTGACTCTGCCTTCCTCTCTCTCTCTCTCTCTCTCTTTCTCTCTCTCTCTATTTTTTCTTCCTTCTACTCCATAATCCCCTATCCATATACTCTTTTCAATAACCACTAAATAAACTCTATACCCAAGCTCTCTCCACATGGCGCATCTGTCTCCCACTCAACGTGGTCTCCCACCTACCAGGGGACCTACCAGGGTCACAGCCACCATGAATCTTTCAGGAATAATATAAGCACTCTAGCACTATATTTGGGCTATTTTGTCTATTTGTTTTTGTGGTGCTGGGGACTAAAGCAAGAGTCTGTATGTGCTAGGTAAATCCTATGCCACTGTATTACATGATAATATACGTGAAGTGAATGCTTTCATACAACCATTACTGGGGATAAGAAACAGACACAATTAGCATTAGAACTGTTATTCCTTTTGGTCTGGTCCCTTTAAGGGGCAAGCCACACCCACTCCCAGCCACTTGTGACCCCCTCGTCGCCATCTTAACCCCTTCCTTCTGTCCCCTCTCTCGGCGTGTGCACACGTGTCTTTATGTCTCTCTGTCTCTCTGCCTCTTCTTTAAGTAATAAATGTTTAGCTTTATGTTTAGCCTTATGTCTATTTACTCCACCGTCTGCTCACCTGCCCACCTGACTCTCCCAGCCGCATGGCTGGTATCAGCCTGTAGCGGTGGGGAACCTGCTCCGCTCTGGCAGCAGCCTCTGCCTGGCTCCGCTGGGGAACATGCTAGCATTATATTTTTTTAAAGGACAAAAAGAACAACTCCCAAAGCTTACTTCACACATTTTACCATGGTGTGCAGCGTTGATTCCCAGCAGCGGTCAAATGTGTGGGACCAGGCTTGGCTGAGGCAGTCAATCTCCGAGGCCCCTTTTAGACCTAAGAGACATTTTGGCTGACGTACTGAAATGGACTTAAGTCACATGGTTGGACATAGACTCTAAAATGGGCACTTACAGTTCAAAGCCAGGTCCACTGTTACCCCTGTAATGCCTCTTACAAAAATCTTTTTAAATTGAGCCTGTCTGATACAAATGAACAGAGCATATATATGTCCATGGTTTTTGGTCTCTGCACTCTCACCCCGCCTCTTAGTAGCCAGTGTCTCACACCACCATGGTGCCAGAGGTACTGGCCCCTCCACCACTCCCTTAAGCCCACACTTCCCAACCCCCTCCTATGGAGCAACATTCTTTCCCTTCCCTTTCCCAATTGGGAGGTTCAGGGTCAACTTCCACCTTCCCCTCCCTCTCCTGCCTCACCGCTGCACTCCTGACCCCTTCTGCACACTGGGCTAGCCCCTCCCATGCTCCCTTTTCTCTTCCAAATCTCTCTCAGTTAGAAAAATGGCTAGGTTCCTTTTCTACTAATCCTTTTGCTTACCCATTTTATCTCTTAGTCAGTACCAGATATTAGGAAGGAGTTAAGAAAGGTTGAGGAGGGTCCCCAAACTCCTTTATGAAAATTGGTGAAAATGGCCTTTAAAGTTTTTAATGCCCGAGAAAAATAAGCTGACTCTTCCTGACAGACAGAGCTACAACAATCTACAGGCCCAGGCCTTAGCAGCTGCCCTAAGGTCACAGGAAGGGGGACAAGGGAAGCCAAGCACAGGGCTCTATCAAGTGTGACCTAAATGGTCACGTGGCATGATATTGCACTACACCTGCTCCGAGGTTGTGCCCTATCTGCCAGCAACCTGGACACTGGAAATCACAATGCCCCCCCATGCAGGCTTGTCCTCTATGCCAAGTCACAGAGCCCGACCTCATCACCATCAGCAAGTGAAACTGTGCCAGCCTTCAAACGTCTCAGCCTTGCAGAGGATTGATGCTGCTCAGATTTGGTATATCCCATAACCCTCTACGAGCCTAGGGTCAAACTCAAATGGCGGGTAAGTCCATTACTTTTATTCTCACTCGGGACTTAAGTTTCAGCTATGGGGGTAGATGGGACCCATTCCTCCCCACTTAAAATTTTGCCACTGCCCTGCATTCTTGCAGGACAATTTTTCTCTCATTCTTTCTTAGTGATACCTGCTTGACCAGCACCTTCACTGGGTGGAGAAATCCTTAGCCACTTCCCCAAAGCTTTGTTCCACTTCTTGGAGCCCCTTTTAACCCCACCCATCTCCAAGATTCTATTTTACAGGTTCACTCCTCCTGCCAGATGTGTGCCCAGGCCAACCAACAAGGAACTCTCCACATACACTAGCTTTGTGGACACCAACCGGGCAAAGATTGGCAGGTTAATTTCACCCATATGCCTACTCATAAAAAACTCTGTTATCTCTTAACACTTGTGGACACTTTTACAGGATGGATAGAAACGTTTCTGGTCTTCAGGGAAACAGCAGGTGTGATGGCTCAGAGTCATGAAGCTGGTGTCAGAAGCTCTCAACATCTCCTGGACAATGGGACTCATCAAACAACAACTAACCAAGCTCTCCCTTGAACTCAGGTTATCTTGGCCCTCGCCTCAGGGCCACCCCACATTCTCCTACAGGCCTGAGCCCTTTTGAGCTGCTTTATGGCAGGTCCTTTCTCCTTAACCATCACCTCCCAGTTCAAACTCCTCCACTGGCGGGGTCCCTACCCTACCTCTCCTTTTTAAGGTCCCTTCTCTATTTACACGTTGTCTCCCTGCCACCACATCAGTAGACCCTAATGCCCCTTAACCTGTCCTTCTCTCCCCAGAGGACAGAGTACTCCTCAAACAGTTAACTCCTAGGTCTCTTGAACCTCGATGGACAGGACCTCACACGGTAATCCTCACCACCCTCTTGGCTGCCAAGCTCTTGGGACACCCATGCTGGTACCATCTCTCCAGGCTCAAGCGGGCACCTACTCAAGACACTTGGTCTGTCCAGCAGACAGGACCTTCCACCCTCCAGTTTTCCAGGATGCCACAATGAAGGGTCTACCTGCTCCTCATTCTGGCATATTCACCTTTGGTAATAACAATATTTTCTTCTTAGACACCTGCCTTCTCACCTCCCTCAAGGAACAAATGCCGGCATCTCCGGAATGACAGCTGACAGGATGCCTTTCCAGG
Organism: Myodes glareolus; assembly: GCF_982192425.1. Taxonomy (NCBI): domain Eukaryota; kingdom Metazoa; phylum Chordata; class Mammalia; order Rodentia; family Cricetidae; genus Myodes; species Myodes glareolus. Next base: position 56,405,380 of record NC_142026.1, on the reverse strand, counting down.
CACACTTTGCTGAATGTGGACACTTGGCTCTCCCCTTCCCCATGCAGCCCACAGGAAGTAGCCAGATTTGAGTCTATGCCCTTTTCTCCAAAGAAAACCTAAATGTTTGTCATAATTACCATTCCAATTTTCTGTCACCCCTATATCCAAAGAGTCTGGAATGTCAAGTTGGGAGCATAAGCCCCAGTTCCTCGCATCTATTCCAGTCCCCAGGCCTGCTCTGGACTCCAAATCCCAGCAGGCCAGGATATTTATACTTTTTCCCCAGGGTATTTAAGTGATCTCCGAAAAGAGGAACACGTGGTCCCTTTTCTTTCCTCCTGGTGGTCACATAAGCTGCCTCCTGATTCCCTCCCTTCGGAGCCACCCGAGAGCACAGAACTCACAATAAACCTGGATATTTCTTAATTTGGCTTGTTTTGATTAGGCTTGATTGGGAATTTTGCGTCAACAGGGAGCTCGCATTAAGAAATATTCCTAACAAGTTCATAACCATTTCATTTTCTGAATATATGTTACACTTAATTTTTTTTCAGGTAAGGTCTCACTAATACAGTCCTGACTGGCCTGGAACTCACTATGTAGACTGGACTGGCCTTGAACATAAAAAGATCTGTCGTCGATGTTGTGACATGGGTGTTAGGACTCAGAAACACTTTAAAAATGAATTTAGCCTTTTGTAGCTGCAAGGGTATTTGGCTTTAATGACTGAACCACTTTCCCTTCACTCAGGGCATTTTTATTTTTCTCCATTTTTTGTTTGTTTGTTTTATAATTAAGCCAATTGATTTCCATATGCTCAAAACAACCTGAATGAAGCTTCCAAAAATACAATGCCAAGAACAAACTCTCAATTCATCAGGGACCAGTTTTCCAGGTTTCCTGAACTATAGACTTTGTATCCTTGGGAAACTGTCAGATAAGATTCACATAGGCGACAAAAGATATCTGCTAAACAAAGGATGGATTAGAGCTAGGTGCAAGCACTCTGGAGCTAGGCCAGGTACAGTTCAGCAGGGATTAGGGCTATGTGCTAACAACACCCTAGCACCAGGCCAGGTGTGGCCCAGTGGGAATTCTGCCACAAAGATCTGCCTATCTGCCTCCTGAGTGCTTGAATCAAAGGCATGTACTTCCATGCCAGGCCTAAACTTTTAAAATAAAAATGATTTTTACTTTGTGTGTATATATGGTTATTTAGGTGTGTGTGTGTGCACGTGCATGCATGGAGGCCAGAGGTCAGTCTCAAGTATCATTTCTCAAGCTTACTATATACCTTATTCTTGAGAAAGGGTCTCTTTTTAGCCTTGGTGTTCAACTGTTAGGCTAGGCTGGCTAGCTATCAAATCCCAGGCATCTACCAGTCTCGGCATCTCCAGTGCTAGGATTACAAGCTTGTACCACGATGCCCACATTTGTTTGTGGATTATGAAGATCCAACTCAGGTCCACATGCCTTCCTAACAATCACCTTACCCCAGCCCTGATTTCTACTTTTTAAAGTAGATTTCTACTTTTTAAAGTAGTCAAAACATGAACTGCTCAATATAGACAAGCTGATCAAAAATATTTAAATTGTAATAATATGAAATGAAAAATAGCACAGGGAAAGGACACACACACACTTCTTAGGGTGGGAATAGTCAAGTTACATAATTAAAAATGTGGCATATGTTTTAATGTGGCATTTGTCCCAGGAAGAAGCTTACGGACTCAACATCCCTTGCTTACCTGAATAGAGGCTTCTGGTCAGCTCTCTGTCAACCATCCAGGGCTCTTTCCATAAGATCACAGCTGGTTTAGAATTGGAAAGTCCTGCTCACAAGAAAAGACATGAGACATGGTTATGCTGTGGGTGTCCCAGAATCAGATTCAGTCCCTTGTAATCAAGGAAAAGACGCCACTAAAGGAACAGAGAAAAAGATGAAGAAGATGAAGCTGTCTATTTCACTCCATTCAGCACAAGCCATTCCTTGAGGGAGCAGAAATTCAGCAGAGAAAGGAGATTTCCCAAGCACAGCCTCTAATTTCAGAGGGTAGTTGTCCTTGCCCACTGAAACTGGGGGGCTGAAATTCTCCAACATCACTGCTTTCTACAAAGTCATCTGAGCAGAGTCCAGATGTTCCCATCCCCAAGGGAAGTGTATGGACACATCCCTAAAGAGCAGTGATTCCCTGAAACTCTAAGCATGCTTTCACAGTGGGAAAGAGACAAGATGGAGCAGAGGCTCTGCAGGAAAGGACGGAGCTAGTGAAGGGCTGTGATGTTATTACTAGAGGACATGTCTTCTGTGAGCAAAGGGTGTGTCTATGTGTGGGCAACGGACTGCACTTTGCCAATGATATGAAATAGAAAGCAGCCAGTCCAGTGAGCTGCTTCTCTTCTCTTACTTTTTCATTGAACCACAGAAAGAAAAATATAATGGGCTTCAAAAATATAGTGTATTTTTAGTAAGGTTTTAGAATGTGAGAGAGAAACAAATCTAAAAATGCTCCAAAGAAGAAAAGGCAAGCCACAAGTGGCAATGGACTTTTTGTTTGTTTGTTTGGGTTTTTTTTGCTTGTTTGTTTGTTTTTTGGTGGAGACAAGGTTGAGACAGGGTTTCTCTGCATAGCCCTAGCTGTCCTGGAACTAACTCTGTGTAGACCAGGCTGGCCTTGAACTCATAGAGATCTGCCTGACTAAGCCTCTTGAGTTCTGGGATTAAAGGTGTGTGCCACCATTACCTGACTGGAAATGGACCTCTTAATAGCAGCACTTGAACCCTAAAGAAAACAAATCATCCCTTTATTACTCTTATAAAGGGAAAATAATTCTGGCTCATAACTCTATACTTAGTCAAATTATTGTAATGATTAAATTAAGAATTCTTGAGGCTGTAGAGATGGCTTAGTGGTTAAGAGCACTTAACTGTAGACGACCTAGGTTTGGTTCCCAGTACTTACATGGTGGCTCACAACTACCTGTAACTTCAATTGCAGTGGTCTTTCAGGCACACACATGGTATATATCCATACAAGCAGGCAAAATACTTATACATATAAATCTTTTTTAAGTATAATTTTCAATCTACAAGGAATTACAAAATTATATCTACTATAATTTTCTTAGGAAGTTATTAGACTATCTTATATTAAAATCAGGAAAAAGAAAAAATATATTTAGAAACAGGAATGGTGAATAAAATCTGAGCACAGTAAAAGGAAAGTTTCAGGACAACTCCTGGCAGGAGACCAGGAAAACAAGAGCTAGGAATAAAAGGAAAACTTTATAAGGAAGATTTACGAGTGTCTGAAGATGTGGAAAGTATTTACAGGCAACTGATAGAAAAGTTAAGAGGCTGTGAAAAATAGCCCTCCATGTACATGAATCCAGGAAAATAGAGAAACAAATCAATTCACTTTCAGAAAAGCAAAAACTGTATTAGGAAGAATCCCAGGTCTACATATTATTTGTCTCAGATTAACAGTATCTGTGTGATCCTAAAAACAGGGGCTGCAGTGAGCTAAGCAAAACCATGATATAAATGTCTACCACGGCAACATCAAATAACTGCCACAGTAGGAGAATCCCACTCCGCTTATATCTAGCCAGAGGTTGCTTGAAAATGTTTATCAGAAAGTAAGAACAGGGACATTAACTGGAGACACTAACACACAGGGAAAATAGCAAGAGTTAAGAGCTACAAGTGGGACTGGGAAGCGGGCCTATCATTTTCATATTTTTTAACATGTATTAAATTTATGGATGATAGAAGATAATTTATGGGAGTCAATCCTTACTTACATTGTTCTACGGAATTGATCTAAGGTTCTGAGGTTGTTGGTAGAAAGTACCTGTACCCACTAAGTTATCTGTCCAGCCCTACCATGTCTTAAACTTCTGAAATGAAAAATTAATTAAATATTAATTTAAAATATTCCTGTTCTTTTAAATTATAGGGATTTTTGCAATTGTTGTAAAACTGATTTAAATTTTTGAATTTTAAAATTTCATGACAGCAGAAATTTCTACAATATAGATACTAATGAATAAACCTTTCATTTGAGGCATTTTGTTAGGCAAGATCCTTGAACCCCTTTTCTGACACTTGTTTCCCATACTTTGACTACCAGCTCTTCCATTTTCCTGCTCCATTGTTTTAGCTCTCACAATAAGACTACAATCTCAAAAAAAATGTTTTAAAGAATAAAAGGGTTGTAGAAAAAAAAAAGACTACAATCTCAAGTATAGCCACATTGCTTAGCAGCAAGGATATATTCTGAGAACCACACTTCTAGGTGGTTTCATTGTACATCATTGAGTGAACTTCCATATAGTACAGCTTATTGTTCCTATGCTACAAACTTATGCTGTATGTTATTATATTAAAAACTAGGCAATTTCAACACAATAGTCTGTTGGCAAGCATGGAAAATATATAAAAAAGAAAATACCAGGCAACAGGATTTTTCCATTCCACTTTAATTTTATGGAACCACTTTTGTACATGAGGCTTGTAGTTGACCAAAGCATTGCTATGTGGTACACCACTGCATAGGTTTCCATGTCGGTTGTCCTAGTCAATTACTAAATCTAAGGGTCCCGATTGTGGAGCAAGCAGTCTGCTGAGCTATCTCTCCAGCACCTTCTTTTCTTTCTTTCTTCCCTCCTCTCTTTTCTTCCTTTGTTTTGTTTTGTTTTTTGAAACTAGGTTTTTCTATATAACAGCCCTGGCTGTTCTGGAACTTGCTCTGTAGATCAGTCTGACCTCAAACTCAGAGATCTGCCTTCCTCTGCCTCCTGAGTGCTGGGATTAATGGCATGCATCATCACTGCCTGGCTACACTTTCTTTTCTAATTAAATTTTTTTTGAGTTTTTATTTTTTTTTTTATTTTATGTGGATGGGTGTTTTGACTGCATGTAAGTTATGTACCATGTACATGTAGTACATGCAAAGGACCAGAAAAAGGCACTGAATCCTTCTGGAATTGGAGTTACAGACAGTTGTGATCTACCATATGGGTGCTGAGCGCCAAACCCAGGGTCCTCTGTTAGAGGAGCCAGTGCTCTTAACCGCTGACCCATCTCTCCAGCCTCTTCTTTTCTAATCTTTAACCTTGTTTTTTCTGTTATCAAAGTGCTTTGTTAATACCTACAAAACAATATTAAGTTATTATCTATAGGAGACCAGACACTAGAGCACCCATATTTAAAGAAAAAGTTGAGTGTGGCAGTGTGCCCCTATAACTCAAGCATTAGAGTGAGGGTGAAGACAAGCAGATTCCCAGGGCTTCCTGGCCAACTGGCCTACCCAATATCGCAAGATCTAGATTCAGTGAGAGATTCTATCTCAAAAAATAAGGGAGAAAGAAAATGAGAAAGACACTCAGAAGTCAATCTCTGCCCTTCACATGTGTGCTCACTCTCTCTACACACACAGACACAGACACACAGAGACACAGACACACACACACACACACACATGAAATTTTAACCTATGCTTATTTATAGCTTTAGGGAAGGGAGGATAGAAAACAAGGTAGGGGTCTTTGGGCTCACAGGCTCGCAGGAGGGGAACCTGGATTTTTTTTTTTGAGACAGGGTTTCTCTGGGTAGCCTTGGCTTGGTAGACCAGGCTGGCCTTGGACTCACAGAGATCCACCTTCCTCCGAGTGCTGGGATTAAAGACATGCAGCACCTAGCTAGGGAACCTGGAATTTTAAAAACACACAGTTGTTCCTTCAAGGAAAGGAATCAGAAACTCGTTTTCTGCCCAAAAGACTGGAGTGATGTGCTTTTTAGCCTGGTAAACTTTAAAATTTGTGTGGTCAAAGACCACACCAGACCGTTCTCTAAAACTTGATTTTTTTCAGGCAATCTATACAACTATGTTTATGGAAGGTGTAGTGGAAACTCTACAAAAAGTTTGATGCAGTCACATCTAATCTGTATTTAGCTTACTTTGTTCCTCAAAGAGACTTTGCACTCGATTGAGTTAAACATCACAAGAACAGTTTTCACCAGGTTATGGCGTGTTTACATACACCTAAAATAAACAACTCAGTGTCATACTCCTGAAATTCGAACCAACACTGGCTTCTGAGCCGTGTTACACCAAACTGCCTTCTTCCCTTTCATGGCTCATCTCTCTGCTGCCTGTGAAGGTCAACGAGACCCCTGCACAGGGGCAATCTAAAGAGATAGTAACTGAAGATTTTCTAGTAGGCACCTATCCCTAACACAACAGAAAATAAGAGACAGTTCTTAAGACGGCAAGAGGAATCAAAGGCAGATTACCTTCTGAAGGGGAAGAGCTAACATAATCAAGACTGGTACAAGAACATACAAATAAACCAATGGAAATGGTTTCTTCAGTTATTCAGTGCTGGAGCTCAAACTCAGAGCCTTGGGCAGGTGAGGCAAGTGCATTATCACTGACCTCTACCCCAGTGCTTAGACCAATGGAATAGAATAACAGGCTCTGAATTATATTCATACATATAGAGATACTACATGCATTTGCAGATTAATGAGAACCCAAAAGATTTTGCAATATCTGATTTGAAAAAAGGGGAATTAATAAGGTGGGGAGACCTGACCTTACTTTCTAGCATACACAAAAATCAGGTACAAGGAGATCATCCAAATGGGAAGTTGAAACTCATCACTTTGGGAATCAATAGACAATAGTTGCATGATCTTGAGATACAGAGGTCTTTTAAAAAATAATTTAAATTTTAACTGTGTATGAAACAAAAACATTTTCCTTGCATGTATGTGTACCCTGTACATGCCTGGTGCTGGCTGTAGCCAGAAGAGGGTATTGGATCTCCTGAGACTGAAGTTGTTACACATAGCTGTGAGCCACTATGTGGTCGCTGGGAATCAAACCAGGGTCCTCTGCAAGAGCAATGGATGTTCTTAACTGCTGAGCCTTCACGCCAACCTCTGACAGATGTTTAATATTTAAAGTTTGATGCAAGTGAGCTGAAGAAAAGTATAAACTCTGGCTCTCTCGTACAAAGAAATATGTGCGTTTTAAAATGGAACTTAGCAAAACCATTTGCTAACAGAAGATTTATGGTATTTTTAGTGAAATTGTAAGCTACAAATGGTACATGAAGCATAACCCGATATTGGCACAATAATGAAACTCATTAAAATATTAATATTAGTTGCTTAGTCAATTGTTCTTGGTAATTTCTGGGTTTTGAAATTTCTAAAATAATCATTTATTTAAAATAACAAACTTTGGCCATTGGCGTGCGTCATGGCGACCATGGTCCTGCTGGAGCTTGTGAAGGGACTGGTCCTGTGGAACAATACCTGCAAGATCTCCAAGACACAGACACCACAGGAGACTCCAGTGAGGATCCAGAGAGGATGGGGAACCAAAAACCAGAGGCCTTGAACCAGACCAGAACTCATTGCAATGAACAGTTGCCAGTCAAGCTGATTGGAGAAAGGGATATACTATATGGCACACGGAAGCCTCCAATGCCATCAGGACAGGCAAGGAGGTGACAGAGAGAGAGAGAGAGTTGGGAGAAAAGGAGAAGCAGGGATTTTTCTGTTTCCGATGTGGGTTTTGTTCTGTTTTGGTTTATTGAGGGGGTTTGTTGTTGTTCTTGCCTTTGTTTGCTTATTTGCTTGTTTACACTTTTCTTTTGTGTGGGAGGGATGCAACAGGGATGAGGAGAGGAATATGGTGGGACTAGGAAGTGAATAGAATTGGGGTGCATGATGTGAAGCCCCAAAAGATTCAATAAAGAAGTTTTTTTTAAAAAAAATAACAAATTTGGGGCTGGAGAGATGGCTTAGAGGTTAAAAGCACTGGCTGATCTTCCAGAGGTCCTGCATTCACTTCCCAGCAACCACATGGTGGCTCACAGCCATCTGTAATGAGATCTGGTGCCCTCTTCTGTCTGTCGTGCAGGCATGCATGCAAGCAGAACACTATACATAAAAAAAAAATCTTTTTAAAAAAACAAAACAACAACAAAAAATAACAAATTCCATACTTAAAAAGATGAATGTTCAACAAGCGAAAGTAGAGTCAATTTTCCAACAAGTGAACATTAGGTGTAGATTGAGAATTAGGAACTAATAGTAGGCACTGCTATTCTTTTCTCAGTGGAGACAATATATTCCCAACTGACAAGTTATCACTAAGCAAACATTTCCAGAAGGCATATGAAAAGGGAAGCCCGCCATACCCTGACTATTATTTGTAGTTCATTGTGCACTCTGTCTCTTTTCTGGACAACTCACCTGGCAAAGGCTAAAACTGGGAGTAGAAAAAAAACAACTGTGACACGCCCGGTTTTTCTTGGTCAGGCCAGGGATCGTTACCAATCTTATCCCCATTATCCATCATGTACAGGGAATGGTGACCAGGAGAGAAGGGGCATCCTGCTCGATTTGAGTGCCTAGACTCTACAGGAAAGGTTTCCTTTACTGCTGCCCCGGGTTAGAACCAGACCTCACCTCAGAGAGGGTTCCCGGGGACAGAGTTCTGAAGTCATCATCTGACGGGTGACAGGAATTCCATGGTAACACACAAGATGCCACATACATCTGGGCACAGCCACAACTCCACAGGGACCAGACGTTTCATGTTCTCAGAGAAAGCCTATCAGAATGTATTACAGACGACCCACAAAAACCATTGAGGGCACTGTGGCCGCACAGGCTTCGCCTGTCCTCACCGGAAGCCCTTCCAGTCGTCTGAGATGGGAACCTGTAGCACAGGACAGAAACCTAGCTACTGCACAGCGCAGGGCTTTCTGCCTCATCCATCTAAACAGTCCCGCCAGGAGAGAGGAAACGCCCGAGTTCCGGCAAGAGGCGTGACCGGCCGCTAGGCTTTCTGGGAAGTGTAGTCTACAAAGATACCTCAGCCAAGTGCCCCCAGCGCCCTCTGGCTGCCCCCGCAGCTGCTCACGGCCAGTGCAGCCTCGCAGCCAGCGTCACCATATGGCGGCGCTGACGGGCTCGACCACCAGGGCGCCCTCGGCCCGCTTTCCCTTCCCTCACACAGTACACGCAGCCAGAGCGCTGACCGGAAGTTGGATCGGGCCGCGAGGCCTTCTGGGAGCACCGGCGCTCTGGGACTTAACGGTCGTGCGCTGCTGTTGGGGTCTATGGATCTGTCTGTGGGGCAGCTGCGTGTAGCGTCTCGGAAAGGAAACTGCGTTTCGGGGGCTGGGGGCTTGGGGCTCGTGGCGCTGCCGGGAACCCTCCGCGGGAAGCGTAGGAGCGGCCCGAGTGACCCGGTTTGCGCCGGCCGCGGGTTGCGGGCTGAGCGCGGACTCTCGAGGGGGCTCGGAGCACCCCGAATAACAGCCGTGCCTCCGGGGTGCTCTCGGCCAGCGGAAGTGCCCTGTGAATGTTTGGAGTTGCAGCCAAAAAACTGGTGTGTGTGTGTGATAGAGACTCTGGTGGTTTTGAGGGGGTGTGGTGGTGAGTGTGAGGGTTGTGTACCGTGTACTAGTTCAGGCTCTCTTGGGTTTGTAGTATTTGTCATAACTAGTAACTAATGAAAACATCCTGTATTTTTTTTTAAAAGGATTCCTCCTTCATTGCCTCTTCGCCTTGATCTTCCCCTGCCCCACCACTTTGTTCTCTAACTTTTCAGTTTTTCTTTTTATAACTTTCTAAGTTCATTATTATCTAATGGTTTGCATGGCTTTTTTATTTATTTATTATTTGTTTAATCTTACAGCGTTGGGGTTAAGTTTAGCGCTGCAGTCATGCCATGCAAAAGCTCTGAGCTACATTCCTAGCCCCGAAGTTAGTTTAATAATTTTTTAATATTTATTTTTATTTATACAATATTCTGTCTGCATGAATGCCTGAAGGCCAGAAGAGGGCACCAGATCTCATTGCAGATGGCTGTGAACCACCATGTGGTTGCCGGGAATTGAACTCAGGACCTTTGGAAGAGCAGGCGATGGCTCTTAACCTCTGAGCCATCTCTCCAGCCCCGATAATTTTTTTTTTTTAAAGAAAGAGAGGGAGGGAGGGAGGAAGGAAGGAAGTAAGAAAGAAAGAGGAAGGAAAAGTATCTCCAAGAAAAAAAGAAAGAAAGAAGGAAAAGTATCTCCAAGCTCAGTAGCGCACATCAGCTGAGATTCATTCTCCAATCACCGTTGTTAGCAGGTTCATTGTTTTTAGCTGATCCTGGCTGCCTTTGGGTGAAACGCAGAGCAGCAGGATGAATTCAGATCTGCCCTCCATTTGTCTTTTCTGGGACTCCGGTTAAAAAGAACTGGTTCTGAAAACATTTTCTTTTCTCAGTGGGTTACTGGATCATTCAAGGACTCTAAAAACCCCTGCTTCCAAATGTGTCTATTACATGAGCCAAAGAAAAGTTGTGTGGGTAAGCTTGTAACCCACATACAGTCTGAAGACGGTTCAATGTTACCCAAGTCACCATTTTCCACATTAAGACACATCCGTATTAATTCCGGGGCGTATCTTTTAGTGCAAGTGTTCTTGTTTGATAATACTGCTTTTTCGTTCTTTTTAAAATTGCATTTGTTGAGAATTTTATATTCAAAACCCTTTGTCTTTATGTTTCAGGTTTCTCATGAGAATAGTGTCAGCTGAGCCTTTTAATTCATTTATCTGACTTGACTGTTAATAGGTGAGTTTAGTTCTGTTTTATTTATCATAATTACCAAAGTTTTTATTATTTATATTTATCTTACCCCTTTTTTGTCCTCGCTGGCTTGGTTTATGCTCTTGTCCATGTATATTTAACAAGACCCAAACTTAAATAAGACATTTAAATTCTTGACTGCCAAGCCAGCTAGCCATCTTTTTCTGTTATTCTTGGGTAGTAAATCACATTCTCCTCCTTTAAAATTCTCAAGCTGTGTGGTGACACGTGTCAATAATCCTAGCACCCACGAGACTAAAGGAGGAGTTCACATTCAAGGCTGCTTGCATCTATTCCAAGGTACAGTGAGACAGACACTGTCTCAGAACCCCAGGGGGATAGCCCATATCAGCAGATAATGCACAATATAAAATTCATTATGTTAATATTTACTCATAATTCAGTGACGTGGAGTATACATGTAATGTTTTCATCATCGCTCCACTCACAGCATACTGAACAAAGATGCATTCACTTTTTTTTCTGTTGTTAAAGGCTCATAGATGGTTGACTAATATATTTTAGTAGCCATTTCATTTATTTATATCTAATATCATTAACAAGGTTATAATTTTTATTTCAGATGAAAAGCCTTGAAATTCTAAATTCCAGTGCTTTTTTTACCTAATTTATAAATTACCAAGGCAGTTCAGACAGAGAGTGGTAAGAGCTGGATTTTTAATGCAGCTCCCTTTACTCCAACATGGGATTTCTGTGACTAAGTATTATCAAAGCTACGTTATCATATACTTGTGAGATGCACACATGTCACAGCATGCGTGTGGAGGGAGGACATCTTTGGAGTCAATTCTCCCTTTCCTCTTTTAATGAGTCCCAGGGGTAGAATTCAGGTCGTCAAGCTCAAGCAATAAGTTTTGTTTCCCAGTTATATATCTTGCAGCCCTAGTTGTCTGACTCAGCGTTCTCTCTGTCCCTGAACTGAGGCTACACTTCTATGTTTCTAGACTCTAGTTGTCTCTGTTGAGCACTTCATGTAGCCTGAGGTACTGAGTCTGACTTTTATCTCCGAGCCCACCTGGTTTTTCATCCAATATGTCTAGCCAGTACTGGGTTTGAGTTGCGGGCAAAGAAGTAAGTGTTGGGGGCAGTGCTAATTATCTCTTGCTTTGTGTCCCATTGTCTGAAAATGTCACGTTTTAAACAGCAGTAATCTACTGGAAAGTACTGACTGTGGGGGCTGTCTGAGGCTGACTTTGACAGAGAGCCTGTGAGAATGCATGAGGCAATGTGATTTCTGGTCTGAGCCTACAGGTTCTACCTCCCCCCACACTGAGACAGATCTGTGGTATGAGTTTGAAGCCTAAGAACAGGTGTCTGCCATGGGAGGAGAGCTTCTGACCTGAGACCCACACCAAATCTTGAAGAGTCCTGGCCAGGGGTGGGCTCTGCACCTGCAGGCCATCCTGACCAGTCCATCCCAGAGCCAGCAAGAACCAAATGACATCTCAACCTTGAAATACCAGCCACAGCTGTCCAGCATGGAGCAGTTGGCGCAGACGATGCCTAGAAGAGGTGAGGTGGCAGAAAGAGCAGAGTGTGGGTTCCTTGGGAAAGCTTGGAAAGCTTGATGCTCCTGTCGTGGAAGTTCATGTGGGTAATACTGACTGTACAGGATAGACGTATTTGTTGGCTTGACTGGGTGTGTGTGTGTGTGTGTGTGTGTGTGTGTGTGTGTGTGTATCTATACATGTGCATGTGTGTAGGCTCACGCATGCTGCAGAGCATGTGTGGAAACCAGAGGACGACTTGTAGATATTGGTTCCCTCCTGGGGATGGAACTCAAGTTGTCACACTTGAAGACAGGAACCTTCACCTGCCGAGCTGTCTTCCTGGCTCCATCCTTTCATAGAGAATATATTTTAGTATACTTTAAAAGTGGTGGTAGAAACTAAAAATAGGCCTTTCCTGTTTCATCCCTTATTATCCCGGTTCCTACTTCTCAGCAACAGTCACTTGAACATTTTTATCTGGGTACTCAGTTGCCATTTTTCTGAATAACATCTGTATATTGCTAATTTTTGATTTATCAAATGTTTATGCCTTCTATAATTCACATCAGGACTTTTTCTCTTTCTTAGAGAAATAATGTATTGCTGTGTAGCCAGTAGGGTTATTGGACAGTTAACCTCCTGAAACTTTTATCAGACCTCATGCATACTTTTGTGTTATGTGTACGTTCGGAGTCTGTGGAGATTGATGTGGTATCTAACAGTTCTTGTGATGTTGCAGATCAAGTTTCTCGAGGATCTTTTAGCATCTGGTCATAAAGCTCTCCACATTCCTTTGTCTGGAACTCTGAGTAAGTCTGTTTTGCTTCTCTTTCCTCAGCTTGGTGTTCCCAGGACTCTGCATTTTGCCAGGAAGAAGAGGACATGACCAGATCTTTTGTACGTTCTGAACATAATTTCCCCTGCATTGTTTTGCAGTACAGTTGTTTTGGGTTACTGTAATCTACCACTAAACTGGGAAAAGCGAAATGAGTGGAAGTGAAGAAAAATACAGAGTGAATAACTGAGAGGGGGGGAAGTATGGCTTTGGAGAAAGGAGTGCTGCAGAGTTACTCGGGTTGGATTCAAAGTCAGATATTATGGAGAGACTTGAAGTGAACAGAAGACATAAAATCTGTTCCATAACTTGTAGTTTCTGAGGAAAAGACTACTTAAGGAAAGCAAAAGCTTTTTGTTGATACTGAAACCAAAAAATGCATTCTAAAGTAATTCCCTGATTTTTGTTATTTTAAGCTCAATTTTTACAAGTAAGTCTTGGCTAAAGAAAAATTATATAGAATAGTATGTAAAATGTGCATACCACTTTAGAATAATCCTACTCATATGATTTTTGTTTGCTTCTCAGTTTGAACTTTTGATAGCAAGTTAAACTAAATTATATGGATATTTTGTGGCATCCTTGCAGTTCTGTTGTTTGTAACCTTCCAGCTCACTCTCTTGATCTCTCTCTTTCCTCTCTCTCTCCCCTCTCTCCTCTCTTGTAATGGTCTTAGAAGATGCGAGAGTCTTTTATTTGGGTTTTTTGTTTGTTTTGTTTGTTTGTTTTTGTTTTTTGAGATAAGGTCTTGCTATGAAGCCTTGGTTTTCTGGAGCTTGCTTTGTAGAACAGGCTGGCCTCAAACTTAACGGTGCTCTGCCACCTGCCTCTGCCGCTCAAGTGCTAGGATTAAAAGCATGTGCTGCTATATCCTGCCAGAATAATTTTAAACATTTTTTCCTGTATTTATTTGCGTGTGGAGGGTGGGCAACAGTATGTATGCTGTTGTGTAAGTGCGGAGCACAGAGGACAACTTGTTAGAGTTAGTTCTCCTTCACCATATGGATTCCCAGGACTGAACTCAGATCAACTTGCTAGAGTTAGTTCTCCTTCATCATATGGGTCCCCGGGACTGAACTCAGATCATCAGGACTGGTGGTAGTGCCATTACTCACTGGCTCAGTGCAGTCTTACAGTGTTATCTATTTACCTCCACTCTTGATTCTTTCTGTTTGAAGTTGTTCATTCCTGTAGTTTGAACATTTTTTCCTTGACTGCATTTTTCTTCAGCTCTCATCGTTGTGAAGCAGATACACACTCCTTTTGCTATATGATCTAGAGCAGAGGTTCTCAACCTTTCTGTGCTGTGGCCCTTTAATACAGTTCCTCATGTTGTGGTGACCCCTAACCATAAAATTTTTTTTGTTGCTACCACAGAACTAATTGTGCTACTGTTATGAATCATAATATAAATATCTTTGTTTTCTAATAACCTTAAGTGACCCCTGTGAAAGAGTCATTCGGACCCCAAAAGTCACAGCTTACAGGTTGAGAACCATTTATCTAAAGGCTCATGAAACATTTTTCTCTTGTTGGCATAGTGGTTTTTTTTAAAAAAAAATATTTATTATGTATACAATATTCTGTCTGCATGAATGCCTGAAGGCCAGAAGAGGGTATCAGACCTCATTACAGATGGTTGTGAGCCACCATGTGGTTGCTCGGAATTGAACTCAGGACCTTTGGAAGAGCAGGCAATGCTCTTAACCTCCGAACCATCTCTCCAGCCCGGCATAGTGTTTCTCTAGCCCTAAACAGAGTTAAAGTTGAAATTTTGATCAGTAACTGTAAAGTGCATGACAGTGGATGGAGATGTCTCTTAATTTCTTTGTGCCTCAGTTTCATGACCCAGAATGGGAGTAGTAATGGAAGGCATCCCATAAGCATGCCAGGGAGTCGAGGGCACCAGTGCCCCAGAGTTGATTGCCATCCCTTATTCTCCTCAGCTGTGGAGTGCTGACTGTTCAGTACTTCAGTATAACCTAGAAGATTGGCTGATTGGGTTCATAGATTTACTTCTTCAGCAAAACTACCATACCTGCTATGAGAAGGCAAAACTAGGGATGTTTTCTTCTTATCTATGTATATACATGTATTTACATACATATATCACAAACACACTAATTCTCAAAAATCAATAATTAAGAAAAGAAAAAATGGACAAAGAAAAAATTGAATCAGGAATTAGAGGAAATATAGGTGGCCAACAAATACTTAAAATTATGTTATAAAAAGACAATTTAGACTGGGCAGGGGTGGTACACACCTTTAATTGTAGCACTTGGAAGGCATGGACAGATAATCTCTTGAGTTTGACTCCAACCTGGTCTACAGAGCATATTTCAGGACAGCCAGGGCTACACAGAGAAACCCTGTCTTGAAAAACAAAACAAAAAAACCAAAATCAAACAAGACAATTTAATAGAAGCAGTTTTTAGGTATATTTTCAATTACTGAGCAGTCACCAGTTTTAGACTCACAGAATTAGGATATAGATGTTGTCCATGGTGGCTCTTAACTGTGTGAAGAATCCTCTTCAGTACTGTGTCCTAGCTTTGTGACTCTTGTGTTCCAGGTTATCCCACTATAAGCTATGTATAGCTTAATTCATGTAGCCATTATCAGAACGTTGTGGCAGATGTTATTTTCATTTTTATAGATAAAGGAAGTAAAAATAGGGTTAAGAAGCTTATACAATCAGGTACCAGTGTGTAATAAACTCAGGGTTCAAACCCTTGACTTTAGTGCCCACACTCTGGTGTGGCCCTGAGTAAAGAAGTGCACAGGTTTGCCTTTTGGCCTATCCCTATCATTTGTCCTTTTTATTCGTGCCTTAATGAGTCTGTGTTTTATTAGGTTAAAACCCGTTACTTGCTGTTAATATGGATTTTTATGTATGTATATAAAGGGAGTTAACAAATTAAGAAAATAGACTAAATTGTAACACTTATTGTACATCTTAAACAGCCAGTCCTGGAATTTGCTCTGTAGACTAGACTGGCCTCGAACTCACAGAGATCTGCCTGCCTATGCCTCCTGAGAGGTGGAATTAAAGGCATGTGCCCCTGCAACCAGGCCAGTTTGTCTTTTGGGGGTTTTTATGATTTATTATGTATACAGTGTCTGTCTGCAAGTATGCCTGCACACCAGAAGAGGGCATCAGATCTCATTTACAGATGGCTGTGAGCCACCCTGTGGTTGCTGGAAATTGAACTCAGGACCTCTGGAAGAGCAGTCAAAGGTCTTAACATCTGAGCCATCTCTCTAGCCCTCAGTTTGTCTTTTTTAAGTGTGTAATTTTTTTAATTTACTGTGTGGAGTGTGTGTGTATGTGGTGTAGGTGGATGAATGTCTGTATGCCACGGGGAGCACACAGAGGTGACAGGACAACTTCAGGTGTTGATTCTTGGCTTCCACATGTTCTGTTGCTGTGGTGTGTACTCCAGGATAGCAATCCCACAAGCTTCCCACAGATTCTCTTATGTCTGCCTCCCATCTCACCATAGTAGTGTTGGATTACAGGTGTGTACCACCACATCCAGCTTTTTGTATGGGATCCAGAGATCAAACTCAGGTTATCAGGCTTGCTCAGCCATCTCCCCAGCCCTAAATTGATTTGTCTTTTATTAAATTTGTAAGAGTTATTTTTTTTTCATATCATGTCCAAGAAAACATGGCCTAACCTGACCTCTTGGTTTCTCTAGGCTCCTTTGAATGAAGAATTGTCTTGGACCACACATTAAACACACAAACACTAATAAAAATGTGTAAATTAAAACCATGTATAGGGCAGATGAAAAGACTCAGCAGACAGAGTGTTTGCTGTCATTATAGCTCGGGGTATATCTCACTTGATAGAGTACTCTCTCTAGGTGGAAGTGTCCTTTCTTGGAGTCGTTTCCCAAATAAGCACACAGAGGCTTAGTATTACTTATAAATGCTCAACCAATAAATCAGGCTTATTAAAGGAGTGGGTGTGGCTACAGTGACTTGCTGTTGGCTCTGCCCCATTCCTTAGCTTCCTGAGAGTCTAACTTCGTGTTGAATGTCCTGGCTGGAGTCACGTTTACCACTCCAACTCTGAGAAGTTTCTGAGTCCACACTGCTTATAGGTAGTGTGCCACCCACTGCTCATAAACCCCATGGAATTGTTTGGTGGCAGGGCCTCTCAAAAGAGCCATGCCATTTTTGCTGCTAATGCTAAGTCAGGAAGCCGTGCCTCTGCTTGCTGCTAGCAAACAGAGCCTATCCTAGAAAAAGCAGTTACTCAGAAGCCAAGTTTGACTCCATTTTTTTGTGTGTGTGTATGTGTTTAGAATCATTTTTAAAGCTTTTTGAGGCTTTATGTGGAAATTCTTGCCTAACTTTTGGGTGCCATGTGTAGGTGGAAGTTTCTGTCCCACAAACAGCTTCCCAAATTATCACACAGAGGCTTAATATTACTTAGAAATTCTCAACCAGTAGCTCAGACTTATTAACTAGCTCCTACATTTTAAGTTAATGCATATTCCTTATTTATGGTACCTTTCTCACTACTGCATGCCCATCTTGCTTGCTCTGTGTCTGGCTGACATCTCCTTACTTTGCCCTTCTCCTTCCCATCATCCTTAGTTTGGTTGCTCTACTTTTACTTCCTACCTGGCTACTGGCCAGGCAGCATTTTATTAAACAAATTCAAGTGACAGATCTTTACATTGTACAAGATCATTCCACAGCAGCTCTCCTGTCTCTATCCCTGAGACCCACATAGTGGAACTTAAAGTGTCAAATGCTCGTGATGTTCTCTACCATAGATAGACAGCAAAAAGTAGTGCTCACATAGTCTTAATTATTTGGTGCTCCGCTCAAAGACTGTTAAAATCACCAAGCAGGTCCACTTGTGTTAGATATCTATAAGAAATAAAACTTCAGTGACAGGGTGTGCTTTTTATTATCAGTGTAAAAGAAGAAAGGGCAACTGACTTAAAACTACTGGGATACTAACACCGTGAGAAGCTAACACAGTGCTCTCTGCTTTGATGGATATCGTTGAAGGTCTCGAAGTGTTCATCAGATATTTTGGTTCTAATTTTACTCTTAGTATGCTTCATTCTTGAAAGTAGTTTCTCAGGAGCTGTAGAAAGCAGCTAAGAGTACTTGTTACTCTTGCAGGAGACAAGATTTAATTCCTAGCACCCACATGGTAACTCTGACATCATTAATTTCAGTTCCGGGGGACTGCATATACATGTGCTGCATATACATGTGTGCAGACAAAACATTCATGAACATAAAATAAAATAAATTTAAAATAAAATTATAAAAACAGAAGCCATTTCTTTAGTTACATTATAGGTTTTTTTCATCAATGTCTCTGGTAAAGGTAGCCCATAGAGCCACATGAAGGATCAACCCTGCCATCTACTGCTGAAGTGTACAGTTTCAGACTAGCAGCTCTGCTCTCCAGGCTTGTTTTGATAGGCGTGCCGGTGTCTTCATTCACCTGGTATAACTAACTTTAGAAATACCCCTTTCTTCAGGCCTGAGCAACAGTCTCCCCATGTTGCCTAATGAACTCACCCTTAGTAAATTGTCTGTCTTTGTTATTAAGTGTGCTGCCGTGTAACTAATTAGCTTTTACAGTAGAATCCGAGATAGAACTTGAACATTATTTATTAGTGCACACAGAGGACAACTTTTGGGAGCTAATTTTCCCATCCTACTGTGGGGGCTTGAACTTTGGTCATTAGGTTTGTATGACCAAAACAAAACAACAACAACAAAAAAAAAACCCACTGAGTCATTTTCCCGGCCTTGAGTTGTAATTTAAAAATAAATGTTGAAAAGATGAGCTGTTTTCCCTGCTACTATTTTCAGCCCAGAACACAGTTCTTGAAACCCATGGAATTTGGCAGCATGTTTTGCGTGTAATGCCTTTTATGTAATGCCTTCTTAAATTAAAGTCTTTGCACTTACACAGATTCCCTACAGAGTAATAAAAATGTCTGTTTACATTAACAAAAATGTAGTTATCTACTGTTTTTTGTTGAATAGTCTTGCTTGCTTCAGATATAGTCTTTTTGTTGGTTTGTTTTGTTTTGTTTTTTGTGATGATTTGTGGGGTTTAAAGGGGAGGTATTTACTTTCATTATGCAAATTAACAGGAAGATACAAAACAGGGTTTGAACCCTTCCAACTCTCATCTGGTATGTAGCAGGTTTGAGGTCAGCCTGGACTATAGGAGACCCTTTCTAAAACAATAAAAATGACTCGCCACTCTATACTTCTGTTACATGCTCTCTTTAAACTCTAAGATTACTGATTGTATCTTATTCTTGATTTAGGTTTGACAAGTGTTTGTTTAATTTATTGAAAGTATTAAGGTATTAAGTTTTTAAAATAAGATACATAAGAATACAAATATATGTAAGTATACTTATAGCCTTTTAAAGTGTAAGATTAATTTATTTTTACATTATCAGTTCTTAAATACCAAGTATTTGCACTAAAGGTTTTCCTCCCTTGAGCATTTTACTTACTATTTTATATCTGTGAGTGTTTCTTCTGCATGTGTGTCACCTGTGTGCGGTGTCCCGAATCTGGAGTTAAAGAGGGCTCCGAGTCCCATGTGGGTGTTGGGAAGTGAACGTAGGCCCTCAGAGGAGCAACCAGTGTTCTTAACTGCTGAGCCATCTCTCCAGTCCCAGCTGAAGGGTTTTATTTTTATTTCTTTGTTTGTTTGATTTTAATCATTCCTTCATTCCTCCAGTCTAAAATCTCTTTTAGCTTTCATTTTGAGATCAGGTTTCCCTACATTGTCCAGGTTGCTCTTTATCTTGGCTTCACGTATAATTACAGAGATAGGTCAAAATCTTCAGTAGTCTTGTGAGCATTTAATAAGTCTGGTTGGTCCAGTTTTGGGCGGCAGCAGCAAGAGTGTTTCATGTGTGCATTTGTGATGCGATGACTACACACCAAATGACTACCACACCAAAGTTTCCCACGTCTGGTTTATCAGTCTTCTCAGTGCAGTATTGATGATAGGAATAATCTTAATTCCTAGAAGCATTTATTGAAGCCTAGTCCTTTTGTAGTTGTCATTGTATGTCATCACATTTCTACTGATGAATAAATTCTATCCAAAGATTGGCTATATGGATGCTTTTCTTTCTTACAGATTTCTCAAACAAAGTATTTTCCCTTTTTACTTGGGTATTAGACATTTTTTTTATTTAATAAGCTTTTTAAATTTATTATCAAAATCTGAACTTCTATGACATTTCAGTTGGGCTATTTCTTTTGTTTGTTTGTTTGTTTTGTTTTTGTTTATTCAAGTATCCATAAAACACTCTTTCCACTTCCTCCCCTCCTCCCAATACCCTCCCGCTCCCCCCACTCCCTCTCCTCCTCCCTCACCATTCCCAAGAGCAGTCAGGGTTTCCTGTCCTGTGGGGAATCCAAGTTCCTCCCCCCTCCCTCCGGGTCCAGGAAGGTGAGCATCCAAACAGGCCAGGATCCCAAAAAGCCAGTCCATGCAGACGAAACAAGACCCAGTGCCATTGTCAATGGCTTCTCAGTCTTCATTTGGACCTCGGGGGCTCAGTCAGCCCCCGTGTCATCCACATTCAGAGAATCTGGTTTGATCAAATGCTCGTTCAGTCCCAGTCCAGCTGGCCTTGGTGAGCTCTCATTCGATCAGTCCCCTTGTATCAGTGGGAGAATGCACCCTTCGCGGTCCTGACTTCCAGTGCTCCAATGTGGGTCTCCGTCTCTATCTCCATCCATCGTCGGATGAAGGCCCCCTCTGATTTTGCTTTCCTTGCTCACGATCTCCCTCCCTCTGCTTCTCATTTGGACCTAGGGAGTTAAGTCCAGTGTTCCAATATGTGTCTCTGTCTCTATCTCCATCCATCGCCATATGAAGGTTCTCTCTGGGTAGAACTCCTCAGCAGTGCAACAGGGCTAGCTGGTCTTTCCAGGACCCAGGAGACAAAAGGGCGGCAGCAGTGGGGGCAGGGAGGGGTCCCGTGGAACACCGAAGACCCTGCTGCAGAAGCTGAGGGGGGAGGGGTTGTGCTCTCTTTGGGTATTAGACATTTTAAACAATTTAAAAGCAAGAACTAGTCATCAAGTCGCTTTCTTTTCCAGAAATACTTCATTTGTTTTTTATTTCCATTGTGCTATTATCATAGTATTATTTCTAATATGTTGATTGTAAATTAAAGCTTGAGTCTCTTTCTTGAATGTTTCACTTGGTCCTCTGTAGTCCTGTTAGCACTATATTACATGTTTTTTTAGCCATTCACACTCACTGGCCATGGAGTTAGCTTCCAGTTCTAGGTTGATGACTCACACATTCTCTTCTTCCATCCTGTGTCTGACTGCATGCTGCATGTTTTATCTGGAAGTCTACTAGGAATTCAAATATTCATGCCTTTTCTTCTTGCCTGCTTCTTTCTCTTGCCCTTAACTCTGCCCGGTTCCCTTTCTCACTAAAACCTCTGTCAGGTCTGAACTACTTACTCATCCCTGTTACAGTCAAGAGTCACTGGGTGCTGCTGTCTGCTAATAATGGAGGATAGAGTGCTCACTGAGTCGGTGATTCACATACTCTTAGAGGTATTGTCACTGTGGTATATTATATATTACCCCATTTACGCTCTGAAACTTGGTAAGGATGAAGACTTCAAAACCAGTTTTTAACAAGCTTTGACCCCTGTTTACTAGCTAATGGATTCTTACTTATTTTGATCACAGGCCCTAATTTTGATGACTTCAGATTAATTGGGATTGTGTTTTTATAGAAAACAGTGACATTCAAGGATGTGGCTGTGGACCTCACCCAGGAGGAATGGCAGCAAATGAAACCTGCCCAGAGGAGTTTGTACCGAGATGTGATGCTAGAGACCTACAACAACCTAGTAACCGTAGGTAAGGGAGCTGTCTAGTTACTGTGGACTTCCCCCTCTGCAGTGTGTGGATGAACCTTGCCTGTGCTCTGACCTTGAGGGTTGATACTAATGACTTCTGTAAGTTCCTTGATTCTCCTCCTTCCTACATCCTCAAGGTCTTTTCTGTTTCTGCAATAGGTGGTCCAGTCCCCAAACCAGATGTGATCCTCAAGTTAGAGCAAGAAGAGGAACCCTGGGTGGTGGAGGAAGAGATGTTCTGGAGACGCCCTGCAGGTGAATAAGTGAGAAGTAGCTCTGAGTGAGAAAGCCACGTGACAGTTGTTCAGTGAGGAGTTGCTCTCATTTCACATTTCCCATGACTGTGTTAAGTCTGTAAATGACAAAGGCTATGTGTGATGTACTGTTTGTTAGGTTGTGTGACATTTCTATTCTAGGAATGACTCTCCCTGTTGGAGTTATGGTCTTTAATTTTTGAGGGGCAGAAACCCCATGTGATTTCAGGATACGGGCATTCTGGTGTATTTACGGCTTACCTTTATGATTATTGTACCTATGTTTGATCTTCACACACACCCCCATGTTCATAGTTTATTTCCTTACATATTCAGCATTTCGTGGAGTGTGATATTTTAAAATCAGGTTTATTTTATACTTGGGTTTCCTTTAATTTTTGGCTTCACTAGACCCATGGTTTAGAAACTTAAGTTTCTAGCTTAGGAATGCTGTGGTGGCCTCTTCCTGCTTCCTTTCTTCTTTCCTTTTTGAAAATAGAGCATTTGCCTACTTGGTTAAAAATGGAACCATCCAGAAGATACATTTAAACAGTGTCCTTTGATCCTTCTCACGGTGTCCTTTGTTTCTGCAGTTGCATTCACTTTTGTCTTCAGAGCTCTTGTTTATTTTGCATGTATGTTATAGATCTAACTGTCTTATTTGGAGGAAAACATACTGAATTTTCCTAGGGCTGTGCTGGACTTGAGTTAACTTTAGCAGTTTGTCAAGCTCTTATTTTGTTCTCTTTCTATCTACTTTGAAAAATGGAACTTTCTAAATTTTCTTTTGTAGATCATGTAAATTGTTTGTTAGATTTACCTAAGCTTTTGACAAGAAAGAAAAACAAGTTCTTTTAGAACTAAAGAGGGATGCTGGGTGGTAGTGGCACATTTGAATTTACAGATATTGTATCCCTGGAAAATGCTAGAACTAGCTGAAAAAGTATGCCATGTTGTACGAGAGTCCATTGAGGTGCTAGGAATATCTGTAACACATACAAACCAGCTTTCATAAATATTTCACAACTAAGTGGATATAAATGAAAGAATGAACATTATAGTAATAGCGGTAAAGATAAAATACTGTTTGGAGCATGGGCATGTAACTGCACAAAACAAAATCTACGTGGAGCTTAGAATTTAGAGAATTTTTGTTTGTGTGTTTGTTTTCTTTTGTTTGGATGATTTTTTTTGGTTTTTTTGTTTTAAGGGTGAATCTCTAGAGAACCCCATGCTGCCATTGAAATCCCTTGAAGTTGTGATTCTTCTGCCTTTCCCATTCAAGTGTTATGTTTTTGGGGTGCTGGGGATCAAACCCAGGGCTTTGTCCATGCTGGGCAAACACTCTACCAACTGAACCACATCCCCTGCCCAACTAGAGAAATGACTCAACAGTTACAGAGGACCTGAGTTTGGTTCCCAGCACCCACGTGGCAGCTCACAACCATCTGTAACTCCAGCCCCAGAGGTTCTGAAACCCTTTTCTAGTTTGTTGAGTGCCTACATGCATGTGGTACACATAATACATTCCAGTGTACATAAAAATATTAAAGATATCAGGAAAATACCTTTTTAAACTATTACATTTGACATGATTGGCTGTATCTAAAATTTTTAAGCCATGCTCTCTTTCCCAAAGGCTTATTGTATTTTCTGTGAGCTTTAGGCAATTCTGTGTTATTTTCTACTTTTAAATATTGTTGGAAAAGAAGCTTGGTTGCTTTGTGTCATAAATCACTTGCTCTGTTTGCCCATACAAGTAAACCAGGGTTTACAGGTGAGGCTGCTTTGTTGTATTTTCTTTAAGGCTTTAGAATTTAGAAGTCTTGCCAGCTATGATCAGAGTTTCCTTTTGACTTGTGATTCTTCCATCCTTTGTCCTTTGTTTGCTTTGTCTCTAGTGTTAGGAGTCAGCTTCCCCTTGTGTATTCTAAGCACAAAACACAAACAGCTCCCCCAACCCAAAGATTCATGGTTTTGCTTTTTATGCTGTTACATAGATTTGATAGTGGTCCTTTTTTTATTATCATTGTTCATCCTTAAATGGAGGTATTTTCCACTGGACCTCCTACAAAAAGAAAAAAAAAATGTACTGAGCTAATAATAGGAAATCTTTGTGCTTCACAGTGACCATGCAGTCAGGTTCAAAGTTGGGTTATCCATTATCCCAAGCTGCAGGGATTATCATTTTCATGCTTTCTTTAGTGTTCAAAGTTCCGCTCACCCTCCTGTGCCAGTAATCTATTAAACTAGAATAAGGTTTGTCTGCATCTGCTTACTCAATTGTGCCTTCCTTGCCATTTGTCGGGACCAAGGAAGTCCACTAGGTTCCTTCCACCAATGTCAACACACCTGGATCTCAGAGTTGCATGACACGTCTACGTTTTGCAGGACTCTCTTCCCTATATAGCTCATTCAAAATAAGAAATAGGTCTTGACTTCTGGAATTCTTCTCTACCTTAACCCAGCCCATGTTCTGTTCTTTCCTTATATTCTGGAGTTAAAGTTTCATTGAAGATGTATTTATTATTATGTACTCTGTGTTTGTAGGGTAGTGGAGACAGGTGTTTAAAACCACAATAAGTCTGGGAAGGCCTGTGTTTATCAATCCCAAGGCCACTTTGTGCTTGGTCTGTGACATACTTGAAATACCCTGTGTTCTCTTGTGCAGCATTACTTGGTAAGCTTCCTGCTGACCTTTCCCCACTGGATGATAGCTTTCTGCTGGCTTTGTCCCCTTTCCCCTGCATCCGTATATAAGATGCTCCATTGCTTAACAAACGTGTGGCCCGAGCCGTCAGCTTACACAGTCCTCCTGACCCCAGCTTTTTGTCCTCTTTATGTTCTCATTCCTTCTTTTCTCCCTTGACACCACAGTTGAGGTTTAAAGCAGGTCTGAATTTCAAGTGACGCAGAGTTGACGGCACTGCAGAGGTGTGGAAAACCATAGGATGAGCTGATAGCAGCTGCAGCCAGAAAACCAGTGAATGGAGATGGTTGGCTCTTGATCACTTTATACTTTAATTGGAAATGTGGCTTATTCATTAAGCATATATAAAAATAAATTATAACTAGATAGTTGACATTCTCTTCGTACTTACTAAAAGTTTTGGATTGGAATTTAGTTTGGACAACCTAAATCTTCAGATACTTTCATAATTATTACTTTATGAAGACTAATGGACTTTGGGTATATAGAGTAAACAGATTTACCAGGATTCTATGATAGTTCATGTAGGCAAAAGTAATAAGAACTTGTGGTTTCATGTTTCTTGATGTAATGGAGATGTTGTTTTTCTTTTATATAGTTTATTTCAGTATGTGTGTATGTGTTTGTGCACATGAGTATGAGAGACAGAGGACAATATCGTCCTCAGAATTGCTATCCACTTCATTTAAGACAGAGTGTGTTACTTGCCAGTAAGGCTAAACTGGCTGGCCATTGAGCTAAAAGGATCCTCCTGTTTCCATGTGAATGTTGGGGAATTGAACTTGGGTCCTCCTGCTTGCAAGGCAGGCACTTTACCAACTAAGCTATCTCCTTGGCCTGATTTCTCTGTATTTTAATATGCATTTTTTAGTTTTCTCCAAAGTAATACTTGCAGTTGTTTAAGAAAGTCAATAGAAATACAGATCTTGCCAGCCTGGTCTATAGAGTGAGTCCACAACAGCCAGGACTACACAGAGAAACCCTGCCTCAGAAAACAAACAAACAACAACAAAAAAAAAAAAACACAGACAAATTTTATAGTGGTATCCTATTCTAGCCTTATCTTTCACCTCCTTTGGTGAAATAATTTTTTAAAAAGGTAATGAAGATTTTCATGTTTTTTTGTGTACTAGACTGTACTGGTTAGATCAGAACCCAGAAGCTATGTTCATTGTCCCAAATACCAGTATCTATAGGTCTTTTATTTCTAATCTTTCTCATGTCCTACCTGGAGGTACAGCCTTTAGGACACTAAGGGTTGGAGGTCTCACAATTCAGTATATAAACATTCATATAATTCCTACTTTTTTTGTTAACATGTATCCTTCTATATCTGCTTGCTTCTAAGTCTAGATTATCTTTGGTTTATTTTCTCTAGCCTTTTTCTTGCCTGGGTTGTAAAGACCCAATCGTTAAAAAACATCTATCAGTGCTACTTAGATCTACAAATGTCAGGTTGTTGTTGTTTTCCCATAATATTTTCTGCAGGCGTTAACTTCATCTCTAAGAACTAGGAGGGGGCATTTGCAGTTTAGTTTCTTTTTTATTGGCGACTAAACCCACCTATAAAGATTCAACACCACATTAGCAAATTTCTAAATTGTTATGAATAGTTTAGTGATAGAAAATTTTACAAGTAATGATTTTTGGTCCTCCATTTTAGAAGTTTGGCAAGTTGATGAACAGATGGAGAAACAACAGGAAACACTTGTGAGGAAAGTCACATCCACCTCCAGGAAATCTCTGATTAAGGAAAATGTCATTGACTGTAAAAAGGTTGCAAAAGTCTTTCTTCTGAGCTCAGATGTTGTTCCTTCAAGACAAAGCCTCTATGACTGTGACTCACTTAATAAGTGTTTGGAACAAAACTTAGATATTCTTAGTTATGATAAGGTTTGTGTTAGAGATAATAACTTTGAATGTAATGAGTATGGGGCTCCATTTTATCATCGCTCACCCTGTGCCATAGCTCCCTTTAAATGTAATCAGTGTGGACAAGACTTCATTCATAAACTTGACCTCCTCAGGCATGAGAGAAATCATGCTGGAGAAAAACCTTATGGATGTAAAGAGTGTGGAAAGTCCTTTAGCAGGAAGGAAAATCTCATTACGCATCAGAAAATCCATACTGGGGAAAAGCCATATATGTGTAAGGAATGTGGAAAAGCTTTCATTCAAATATCTAACTTCATTAGACACCAAAGAGTTCATACTGGGGAGAAACCTTATGCTTGTAAGGATTGTTGGAAAGCTTTCAGTCAGAAGTCAAACCTCCTTGAACATGAGAGGATTCACACTGGAGAAAAACCCTATGAGTGTAAGGAATGTGGGAAATCCTTCAGCCAGAAGCAAAATCTTATTGAACATGAGAAAATTCACACTGGGGAGAAACCTTATGCGTGTAATGAGTGTGGTAGAGCTTTCTCTCGAATGTCATCTGTTACTCTGCACATGAGAAGTCACACAGGGGAAAGGCCCTATAAATGTAATAAATGCGGAAAAGCTTTCTCTCAGTGCTCAGTATTTATTATACATATGAGAAGCCACACAGGTGAGAAGCCTTATGTATGTAATGAGTGTGGAAAGGCCTTCTCACAAAGTTCTTCCCTTTCTGTACATATGCGAAATCATACTGCTGAGAAGCCCTACCAGTGTAATGAGTGTGGGAAAACCTTCAGCCGGAAAGAGAACCTTATTACACATCAGAAAATTCATACTGGAGAGAAACCTTATGAATGTAATGAGTGTGGGAAAGCTTTTATTCAGATGTCAAACCTCATTAGACATCAGCGAGTTCATACTGGTGAGAAACCCTATGCATGTACTATATGTGGGAAAGCCTTTAGCCAAAAATCCAATCTTACTGAGCATGAGAAAATTCATACTGGAGAGAAACCTTATCTTTGTAGTCAGTGTGGAAAAGCCTTTAGTCAGAGACAAAATCTCCTCGAACATGAAAAAATCCATACTGGAGAGAAACCATTTAAATGTAATGAGTGCAGTAAGGCCTTTTCTCGAGTCTCATCCCTTACTCTTCATGTGAGAAGTCACACGGGGGAGAAACCTTATGAATGTGATAAGTGTGGAAAAGCCTTCGCTCAATGCTCATTACTTATTATACATATGAGAAGTCACACAGGTGAGAAGCCCTTTGAATGTAATGCATGTGGGAAGGCCTTTTCTCAGAGAGCATCCCTTTCCACTCATACAGGCAAGAAACACTCAGTGTACTAAATGAGGCAATGCCTTATCTATGCAATGCTTTATTTACTTGAAATGTCTGATGTAAGTGCAAAACCAAGATCTCTTTGGAAAAATAATAAAACTTTGGAGTTTATGAGCAAATGCAGAGAAATATATATAGATAGATAAATACAGCATCATAAAATTTTCAATTCTGAAAATCTGTAGATAATACAGTTCCAATAACATTGGAATAATGTTATTATTATTCCATAACATTTTATCTCATAACATTTTTTCTATAATATTTACAAAGTGATACTAAAATTCACATGAAATAGAAGTGTAAACCAGGAATGGTGATGCTTGTCTATAATCCCAGCGTTTGGATGACAGGAAGATTGCCACAAGATTGAGGCCAGCCTGGTCTGCATAGGCTGTGTCTCAATAAATAAATAAAAGTCCAGAAATTGCTGAGATGATTTTAGAAAAAGAATAGTATAAACATACTTATTGTGATCTTTCTACTGTTGGAGATCGTGTCAGGGGAATCTATAGTTTGAGGTCAGCTTGTGCTACATAGTGAGATCCTATCTCAAAGCAAAACAAAAGTATAATCCTAATAGTACTTAGACTAGCACTGTTTTTAATGTATGGTAAATTTGTAGCCTCTTAAAAGTGTATAGTATAGGAACATAATTAGGTGGGTAAACAGGTTATAGAGTGCTCAGATACAGAGCTATGGAAATATATGAACTTAGTGTTTGTCAGACATAAAATCATAAGTCGGCAGAGAAAGAACAATCTAGTCATTTGTTTCTGGAATGTTTGACTATTGGAGAAAATTAAAGTATAAACATTACTGCAATATAAACACTTCCAAAGGATTTGACCTTGAAACCATTGGATGCTGATGAATATGATGGTGCATGTATCGTAGTGCTTGGGAGGCAGAGGCAGGGGGATGAGGAGTTTAAGGCCAGCTTTGACTTCAAAGCAAACTGAGGTAAGCCTGAACTTCACAAGACTATCTTTAAAAGAAAAGAAAAAAATGCAGACTATTTGTCTATAACTCAAAGTCAAAAGAGTCAGTTTTGAAAAAGTAAAAAGATACAGTTCTAGTTCAGATTATTTTCATTTCTATTAGGGACTCTAGAAACTACATGTATATGAATTGAAAACCTGGATGCCCAGCAGTGGGCTAATGGATGAATAAAATACAACCTATCCCAAGGGTGGAATGGTGTGTAGTAGTTAAAAACAAGGAGATTGATAGTGTGTAGCAGAGGTAGTTACCTAAAACAGTGTGGAGTGAAAAATAAGACGCTGTGCAACATACTGTTTATTTATCCATGTAAGTCTCAGTGAAACCCTTCACAAAGAATAGAACTGGGTTATTGAAATTTATTGACTAGAAACTGGTTTTGATGAAATTTTTATATATGTATGTATATAAAGTTATTTAAAATTGATTAGAAAGATTCATGCTAAAACCTTTTTAGTTTTGTCTATCACAAGACATTGGGACTGAGTGTGGGGAGGGTGTTCTTGGGAAGGGGCATGTTTTGTCTTTAAAGAGACTAGTAGAACATAAAATAAATCTTAAAAGTTAGTGACACATGGTAGTAATATGACTTGTCTTTTTTTATAATATCAAAATGGAACAATTCATGCAAGACACCTGAGTAGAGACTGCCTTTAAACAAAGAAGCCACGACACACAATGATTCCTTTTTTCCTCCCAGGTGATGGTGGTGTTTCCTAGTAATTTTCATATTAACTCGCTAAGGGAAACTTGTGCCTGTTAAAAAAAAAATCTAGGATTCACATGCCCTTTCAGATGCTGAACCATTTCATCTGAAATATTTCCATATGCCTCCCAACATCCCAGAGCCAACGCAGAGGGATTAAGATTTTGAAATCACTCTGCCTCCATAATGAGGCCCTATCTCGAAAAACAAACTTTGTCTTGAGGGAACAAATTAGTTGGTAAAGCCCATTTCTTCCAAACATGAGGTCCTGAGTTTGATAAAAAAGATAAGACTTAGTGGTTCACAATTGTAATCCCAGTCTTGGGGAGAGACAGTCAGATCCCTGAGAGCCTATTTGGCAAGTTCTAGGCCAGTTAGAAATCCTTTGCCCCTGCTTCCCCAAAATGAATGGCTCCTGAGGAGTAACACCCAAGGTGTCCTGTGACCTCTCTGACCTCCATACAGATGTGCACACACCGAATACACACAAATATACATACCCACACAATCCTTAGAATGGTACTATATACTAAAAATTTGAAGTTAGTGTGTTTTAGTCTTTGATACTTTGTTTCACACTTTAACATTTTTGGTATTTGGATTCATCTTTCAACCAGTAACGTATTAAATCCAAGTAAATTTTTATTGTGACATTGGAAATATAAACTCAACATTAATAGATGGATGATTGTTATTTTCTTTGACAAAGTGTTAAGTAAAGCGATTATTTGGACAGCTGCTCAACCCTGAGCCGTATATATCCAATCCTTTATTAAATTTATCTTTCAAGCAGTGATGTCTTAGGTTAAGGAAATCTTTATCATAAATTATTTACTTATTCATTTGAGGCCAAGTCTCATGTTTCCCAGTCTGTTTTCAACTTGCTTTGTAGCTAAGGATCAGTTTGAACTTCTGATCCTCCTTCCTTGCCACCTCCCAAGTGGCTGAGAATATGCACTACCCTGCCTTGCTTATGAATTGCTGATTCTTAAACCCAGGGCTTTAACTGAGCCACATTTTTAATCCAAATTATCCTAAGTTTGAAAATCTGAAGTTAGTGTAATGAAAAATGTGGTTTTTATTTCTTTGTGATGTTTTTGTATGTATGTGTGTAGTACTAGGAATTGAAACACTGCTCCTTTTCACTACGTCCTCACCTTTGGTTTTCTGAGACGGGTTTTCATTTGCAGCTCAGCATTGTCATTGAGCTCAGATCCTTCTCCCTCAGCCTCCCAAAGTATTGAGCTCATAGGCATTGCTACTGTGCCCAGCTGAAAACGTGTTTTATTTACTATTTTAGGGTATCATCATCTAGTACATACCCCTCTCTCAGTCTGCCATTATTCCACAAAGGATTTGCTAGGCTCTTAACTAATTACAAATGTCTTTAGCATCTTACAGAAATAATAAGATGTTCTAGGGAATTTGCTTCGTGATATTGGTGTTCTAACTCTGATTTTGCATATAGTTAACATAAACATTAATTTCATTGTTAATATATTTTGAAATGAGAAGCCTTTTTCTCTTAGGTGGCTATACACAATTTATTTGTTCAGTCTTAACCTGCAACCCATTTAATTCCTTTCAAAATCATTGACTTACAGGCTTATCTAGTTTTGGTTGAAAGCAGTGAAGACCCCAAATTCTGAACAATGTTTTCTAAAAGGTCCTCATTTTCCTAACATATGAGACAATCTTTAAGATAATTTTTTAAATGTTTGTCATCTTTACAGTATTAGTTGATGAGCAAAAAACCACTAATGCATTTTTTTAAAAACACGAATTAAGGGTATTGGTCAAAGGGGGTCTTTAGATTTTATATTTGAACACTAATTTATTTGAAGTTGACTTCACATAAGTAAAAATCTCTTTTGGATAAAAGTTATTAAACATAACTATAACAGTTTGTACTGTTATGGTACTTTGAATGATGGACAGTAGCTTGTCATAAATAGCAGGGATTAATTTTAATGGGAACAGTGTTTTACTAAAGTATAAATAAAGAATTATTGTCAAGGGGCTGAAGAGATGACTCAGTGGTTAAGAGCATTGCCTGCTCTTCCAAAGGTCCTGAGTTCAATTCCCAGCAACCACGTGGTGGCTCACAACCATCTGTAATGAGGTCTGGTGCCCTCTTCTGGCCTGCAGACATACACACAGACAGAATATTGTATACATAATAAATAAATAAATAAATATTAAAAAAAGAATTATTGTCATTCTATATACTTTTTTCTTTGATAATCTTCATGTTAAGTCTAGTTTTGTGAGCATACTTAATATTTATAGATATAAAAATAATTTTCAAATTTATACATTGACAATATAAGAACCCTCTGTAAATATTCTCAGTTGTAATGCATTTGTTTTTGTTTGGGTTTTTGGTTTGTTTGTTTGTTTGTTTGTTTTACTAGACTCTTTTTTTCTCCCATTTTCCTATCCTTGTGTTTTTCTTTTTTACATTGGGCCTGTATTTCATATGCTGTATACAGTTGTATAAGGTGTATGAATTACAAGCCTCTGCTGCCTCTTCCATTACATTGATTTGAAGTAAACAGAGTTATTTTTCAACTGCAGATTGGAAGGACCTCCTTAGGGTTTTCTCTGGGCCTCCCCTCCCCCCAGTAAGACTGACTAAACTCGATGAATGAGGTGAAGTGCCTGGTTATAAACTGAATATGGGATCTAAGTGGGGATTTCACTGATTGTGATTGTTTACCAGGGAGCAAATTATCTGTCCTCCGTAAATTTACACCCCCTTCCTGTGCCTTAAGTGTTAGGACCAGAGATATACCAGTAGAAGTGAATTCACTAGGATCATGTGAAAGAAGAGAAAAACATAAAGCTCTTGTGCTTTCATGGTGACCATGTAAGGTGTACTTAGATGTCAGCCCTTTTGAAGTACCGTGGGGAGTGTTGTCTATAACCAAGCTCTACTCCCTATGCAGAAGACTTTCAATTTTATCTATAGGGGAAAAGAGCATGTGGCCACTAAACACCCTCTGTCTTGCCAAAGACGGTAAAAGAGATAGATGTGCTTCTAAAGGCTGCATGCTAGGATTCATGGCAGTGCAATGTGAGATGGAATAAAATTATAGAGAGTGCTTCCTCTCCTGCACACTGGAACACCATAGCTGTGGGGCTGCTATACAAAACGGAATTATGAAGCCGGGCCGTGGTGGTACACACCTTTAATCCCAACCCTTGAGAGACAGAGGCAGGTAGATATCTGAGTTTGAGGTCAACATGGTCTCCAGAGTCAGTTCCAAGACAACCAAGGCTACCTAGAGAAACCCTGTCTGGGGGGAGCAGAATTATGAGATAGACGAAGAGATCTTAGTAGATGAGAGGACCTGCAAGATGTAGAGGAAACTCAAACCAGCTGCCAAACATTAAAATAGTCAAGCATTTTTTAGTTTGCACTTTTAGTTGCACCTTAGTTTGCACTACATTCTTTCAGTTAAACATCAGAAGGTATGTTTAAAAAAAAAAAAAGGCAAGGAAAATAGGCTGAGTACATGAAGACTGAAAATAGACTGAGTACATAAAACCAGGCTCAAATCTGGCACAGATTCATAAGTAAGAAGTTTAAGATAAGTATGGTTGAAATGTTAAGGAGTGTTGTGGAAAGCATAGTCAAATATGCAAGCAGATAAGTAATGTAAGCAAAGAAATGGATGCATTCCAAAGGCTCAGGAGGAACACTAGGAAATATGCCTCTGTTGTGTACTGAACACAGCCAAGGAAGATGCAGGAAGTTGGAAATTTTAGCTGAAATTTCTCAAGCTAAAATGCAACTCACAGTGTCTGAACTGAAGATCAATTAAAACGATGTAATGTGATTGTCACTGGAGTGTCAGAAGGAAAAGATAAATATGTTGACAATTAATGGCTGAGACTTTTCAAAATCGATAATGATAATCACAAAAATCACAGATCCAGTGGGTTCAAAGGAACACCAAACAGATGAAATATGAAAACTACCTGTGTATACCATACTAAAACTGCAAAAAAGACAAAGCAAACCTTGAAAGAAGTCAATGGGGAGAGCTTTTCAAAGACCCTCCTGTTGTAATGTCTATTATGGTTTCATTTTGTATTGTTACTGTTCCATAGAAGAAGGGTTAAGAAGCATTGAGTTTCTCTTTAGAAACCATGTATGCAAGAAAAGTATTTAATGTGTTTTTAAAGTTTGTATTCTTTGGTGAAGTGGTTAAGATGGGAGAAAATGTTAAAACTGTCTGAGAGCTAGACACCGAAGGAAACTTCTGTCCTGGTTTCTTGAGGACAAGGCCTCTGAGGCTGCACCCAGAGAACCCATACCTTAACAGAAGTCACTGCAGAGGTAGGGTCCCATCCTTTAAAGTTTGAAATTCGCCAGTCTTTGAGAAGTGAGAATAGCTAGCACACTTGGTACTCAAAATATGTAGTTAGGAACAGGAACACCACTTTCTCAAACCTTTCCCAAAAACCTAAAGGGGAAGAAACACTTAACTCCTGTGGAATCAGCATTACCATGGCGGAAAAGCCAGACAAACAATAATACAGACTATTGCATCCTTATAAATACTCTGAGGGCTGGGGAGGTGTCTCCGTGGTTAAGAACACTGTCTGTTCTTGAGAGGACCTGGGTTTAGTTCCTGGCACCCCCATGGCAGCTCACGGCTGGAACTTCAGTCCTAGAGGTTCTAGCCTCCTCTTCTGGCCTCTGTGGACACTGTACACATGCAGACCTCAGACATACAGCCAGGCAAGACACCACCCATATGATAAATTAATTTTTAAATTTAAAATATTGATGCTAAAACACTAGAAAACAATTTAAATATATGTTTAAAAGAATCACACACCATAATAAAATGATATTTCTGAAATGTAAGGATAGCTCTTCATATAAGAATCAATAAATGAAGCCAATTGCCACATTAATGTACTAAAGACACCATCATTTCAGCTGATCTTAAAGGGGAGAACTGACAGAATTCAAGCTCATTTTCTTTTAGAAATTGAAAATCTTGGTGTTGTGCATAATTACAATCCTAGAAGTTGGTTAGTGAAGGTAGGAGGGTCATGAGTGCAAGGCCAGTGTGTGCTACACGAGGGTGAGTCTAGGAAAAGAGGACAGAACCCTCTCGATAAAGTAATAAAAGGGAAGTAATCAATAGGTCGTCTCAAGGAAAGGACACTTAGCC
Organism: Myodes glareolus; assembly: GCF_982192425.1. Taxonomy (NCBI): domain Eukaryota; kingdom Metazoa; phylum Chordata; class Mammalia; order Rodentia; family Cricetidae; genus Myodes; species Myodes glareolus. The sequence goes on along the minus strand of NC_142026.1, from coordinate 56,370,389 downwards.
ATGTCATCTCCCTCTAGCTGGCTTATCTCATTAAAGAATTAAGGGCGACATACAGAAGCTTCATTGAAAATCTTAATGGTAAAAGGTGAGGTCCTCTTGCCATAAGCCCATCGGTGGATAAAGAAAGTTCAGTCTGTACATAACAATGGAATATTATTTAACAATAAGAAATGAAATCCTGGAACATGCTATAATGTGAAAGTTCTTTGAAAACATTCTGCTAAGTGAAGTAAGCCGCTAAATACAAAAGACTAAATTTCTGTAAGTTAAACTTACTGAAGTACCTAGAATATGAGAATTCAGAAGTTAGCATAGAGGCTACCAGAGATGGGAACAGAGAAATGGAGTGATGTTTAGTGGGTAAAACAAATGGTGAGAATTGTCTGGAGATCGTGGTCATGACTGCATAATAATGAAAATATACAGGAAAAAATTGATAAAATGATAAATCTTCCCACTCAAGTTCAAAAATTCCTCTCATAATTTCAGTACCTATATTGTCTTTGGAGTCATTTTCTTGCCAGGTGCTTTTGGCACACACAGTTAATCCCAGCACCCAGGAGGCAGAGGCAGGCAGATCTCTGAGTTCAAGGCCAGCGTGCTCTACAGAGTGAATTCCAGGACAGCCAGAGCTACACAGAGAAACTCTATCTTAAAAAAACAATTTTTAAAAAAGTCATTTCTTCAATGGATTTTCTTCTTGTTTTCTTTCACTGTATCCTTGATGTCTAGTACTTTTGATTGTGTAATGGACATGATGACTAATACATTGTCATGATGCTAGACTTTTTTCATATTTTTAAAAATATTTTAACTGAAGTAGAATTATACCATTTTCTGCCTTCCCTTTCCTCCCTCCAGCTCCTCCCATGCCCCCCACTCTCAAGTTGATAGCCCCCTTTTCTTTGATTATTGCTGTTACATACACAACGTAAATGCACACACATATATATGCACAAATAATTAAGTACAACCTGTTGGGTCTGTTTTTATTGTCTGGGTGTAATTGGTTTCAGGGCTGACCATCTGCCTTTGACAACCCACAGAGGTGGTTTATCCCTGGGAGAAGCTAATTCTCCCAGCAGTTGTTTGTTGCCTGTAGTTCTTCGTCTAGGGGTGGGACCCTTCAAAAATTTTCTCTTCCACATTAGTTACATTCATTGATTCTGCCATTGTTCTGGTTTTGTTTATGTATCCATTTCTAGGAGAGGCTGTTTCCTAGCCGACTTCTTGATGTTCTGACAATCTCCGCATCCCCTCTTCCTTGGTGTTCCCAGAACAGTAGCTGCAGGAGCTGTGCAGTGCAGGACAGGTGTGTCCTGTGGAGCTGGCTTCCCTGCAGTCAGCTGATCCCTGCACTGTGTCTAGTTGTGGTTGTCTGTGATGGTCTCCATTTAATCCTGCAAAGAAAGGCTTCTTTAATGAGGGGTGGTAGCTTCAGTTATCTGTGGGACTGAGGTTAAGATTTATAATGTAGTAGGAAATTATGTTGATGCAGCAAAGTGGTGGTCGTAGATTCTTTTCTAAGGTTCATGACCTCACTAACCCTGGAAAACTGGCTAGGTTTCCAGTACCAGTCACAATCTCCGTCTTGTTGAGTATGCCTTAAGTCCAGGTTCTGCCATGTGAGTGCCATTTATTACATCTGTACAGAAATCTTGCCGTCATAGTCATTGTCGTGATTCATGGGTGTTGCAGTTGGGTAGTACTGTTTAATTGCTTCCTTTCCTTGGCAGCTTGCATAGTATTTTTTGGAAACATAGAAATTAGATCCAAAGGAAAGAGGCTTTCAGGCCAAATCCAATCTGAATTATCCAAGACCTGTGTCTTAAGTGTGCAGGGTCTTTAGTACTTGGGACCAACCCTCAACCCCGAGAGTCAACATAGACTATGCTGATAGTCTCTGTTGTTTGGGGAGTCACTTGAACTATTCTGACCAATCCTTTAAAAGGTTTCTCATGCCTAGTACTGGGGGGAAGGTTGTTAGTCTATCATTGTGGGGAGCATTGTCAGCCCAAGTGGCATAATTTCTTTTAATATATATAAATATATATATATATATATTTATGTTTCACACACACTTATGTATCACATATAATATAATTTTAGGTAAATATAAAGTAGTATTATGCCTTTAGCAAACAGCCTTGGTGTTATTTGTCCGTTGTCCCTCCTCCAGCAGTGTGCATAGCCACTGCACTCATCATAGCCCGGAAACAGCAACAATATAATGTCCTTCACCAGATGGATGGATAATGAACATGTGGTACATAAACACCGCTATGCTGTCTAGCTGTAAAGAACAATTAAATCATGGTCTTCGCAGGTAAGTGACTGGACTTGGAAAAGTTTATAGTGAGTAAGGTAACCCAGAAAGACAAATGCCACATTTTCTCTGTCATCACAGTTTGTAGCTCCAAATCCTCAGGTGAGATATGACATGGAGTAACCACAAACAGCAGGAAAGTATAAAGGGACCAGAGGTGCAGGGAAGGTTGAGAGGAGACACAGGTGGTATGCAGTGGGATACAGAAAAATGCGAGATTTTGTGACACTTCTTAGAATAGTGTAGGTTTTATCCTCAAAAGCAGAACTTGACTAAACTTAAAACCCAATCTGTCTCTCCTGAAGGAGGCAGTAGCAGAAACTATTTTTTCCCCTTCTTTAGTCATCTAGCTGTTCATTTCCCTGGGCTCTTTGGAGTTCCCCTAAATATGCAAGGCTCGGGCATCTCTCAAAGACTCCCCTTTTTGGAGGTTTATTTTTTATTTGTCTGTGGTGGGGGGGGAGAATTGTGAGTGTGTTAGAATGTGTGCTGTGTGTGTGTGCAGTGCTCATGGAGACCAGAAGAGGGCATTGGATCCCCTGGAGTTGGAGTTACAGGCAGTTGTGATTTGGCAGAGCTCTGGCCCTCTGGAAGAACAGGAAGTACTCTTAACTGCTCAGCCATCTCTCCAACCTCCTAGATTACCTTTTTCTTATGTTACTCATTACCTAAGCAGCTTCATGTATGAAATGCTTGTCCTAATCTATTGCCATTTGCATTTCTCTATTTGTTGTGTGTATGTAGGTGCGCATGTGGTCAGCAGACAGTTTGTAGAAGTCTTTCCATCATTTGGGTCCCTGGGCTTGATCAGCTTGTCAGACTTGGGCAAGCACCTTTATCTCTCTGGCCTCTACTGCTGTTGTTTATTGGACTATATATGTGTGCAGCTCAAAAAACGGCTTGTGGGAGGTGGTTCTCTCCTTTCATTATGTGGGTCCCAGGTTTGAGCTCAGGTTCTTAGGCTTGGTGGCAAGTATCTTTACCCACTAAACCATCTTGCTGTTCTTTTGAGAGGGTTGGTTTGTTTGGTGTGTGTGTGTGTGTGTGTTTGTGTTTATGGGAGATGATTCAATTGGTAAGGGTTTGATGTGCAGGCCTGAAGGCCTGAATTCAGACCCTAGCCCAATAACCTGTAGCCCCAGTCCTTCTTGGGGAGCAGAGTCTGCCACTGTAGCTGAAGTGAGCCACATGTTCAGGAAGACAGACTCTGATTCAAAGATCATGTGGAGAGCAGTAAAAGATACTCAAAATCAACCTCTCACCTCTACATGTGCACATGTGGGTTTCCACACCGATTGTGTTCATTACAGAATTTTGTCATGGATTTTTTTTGGCTATCTTTTGATATGATTATGTGATTTGCTACTTTAGCCTATTGATATGCTGGATTACATTAATAAACTTGGAGGTGTTGAGCAATCTTACAGATCGTGGTTGAGGTATATCATTTTTCTTATGTCCTCTTGGACTTTGATTTGCTAATATTTTGTTCAGGATCTTTTTATAAATTTTTTTATGATTTATTTAACTTTGTTTTATGTGCATTGGTGTGAAGGTTTCAGATCCCGTGAACTGGATTTTCAGACAGTTGTGAGCTGCCATGTGGGTGCTGGGAATTGAACCTGGGTCCTCTGGAAGAGCAGTCAGTGATCTTAACCACTGAGCCATCTCTCCAGCCCCGTTATTCAGGATCTTCATGTTAGTGTTCAGAGAGATATTAGTCTGTGATTAGTTGTTTTCTTGTAATTGTCTTTAGAAAACAATCCCTCAGGATTGATGTAATTTCTTCCTTGTTTGGTAGAATTTATTAGTGACTATTTCTGGGCCTCGTGCTGTTTTTAAAGTTAATGATCATTGATTTCGTGTCTCCTATTTTAAGCCTTTTACACTTTTTCTGTAGTTAGATTTTCTTCTATTATTGGTTTTAGAAGTTTCTGTTGAAACATACTCAAGCTCAGGGATTTCCTCAGTAAACGCGAGTTTTAGGTCTGTGCCCCACACATATCTATTTTTGTTTCAGTGTTTCTGACCTAGGGTTTTTTGTTTTGTTTTTTGGTAAATTTCACCACTCAGCCTTTAGCATGCTACTGGTTTGGTTTGGTTTGGGTTTGGTTTTTCGAGTCTGATTAACTACAGTGGTCTTATTATACCTGAATCAGGTTTTCAAACTCCGGTTTTATTTTTACTATGCCTTGCAATTTGTTTTTGTTGTTGAAAATTGGACCTTTCTTGGCAAAAGTAACTCAAGCAAGCAGACCTCTAGTGGTGTGATCCATGTAGGCAGAAATCAAGCAGCCCGAGTCCTAGAAGACTCTGGGAATCTTGTCCTAGCATCTCCATTCTCAATTCACTTTCCCCCTTTACGTGAGAGTCCCCCCTTCTAGAACTTGTTGGGGAGGGAATTGTATGTCTGGTCTCGGTTGACAGTGAACTGTGAACTTCACCAGTGCTTCCCAGTTTTTACCCAGTAGGTAGAGCAGGGTGACTCCAGGGAACCCCCGTCCTCAGGCCGGTTAGTGCTAATGAAACTCCACTAGGTTAGGCTCTTGCTTAAGGCTCCTGCGGTGGACTTTGTGAAGAACAGAGAGTGCTCTGGGTGTGTTTCAGGAGGTGGCTTTCCCCACCTCCTGTCAGACGCACAGCTGAGCCCTCTAGAGAGCAAGCAGAAGCTCCTAAGCCCACCACCTGGAATAGGCCTGCTCCCAGATGCCTTGTTTGCACCTCGGTTGTGTCTTTCAGATGCACCAGCCATTCCTGATGTTAGACAGGCTTGGGTTAAGGCTCAGGGAGAGAGAACAGATAATAATATAATATATAATCAATATAATGTATTATTCCTCAGTGCTACCCATTTCTGTCCTGTGTGCGCTGCTTAGCTAGACAGCAGACAAGACCTGCTGAGAAGCTAATGGAAACAAGACTGCACATGTGCTTGCTGTGCTTGTTGCAGGGGAAGGCTGGCAAGTGCTGTTACTATTGGCTGTAGTGGAGAAGTGGAAACGGACTGCCCTGGTCATGAGCCCAAGCTGCCTCTTTTCTACTGGCCTTGGTTCATGGGCTTTTCCATCGTCTCCATGTTTGGCCTTAGTTATTTGTACCCCTCTGGAACGGAGAACTGACACAGGTATATTCTGTCTGTTCTCTGTCCAGGCTTCTCCATTCTGAGTCTTGGGCACATTTGCTCAAGACTGTACTGACCACAGTCTGGGAAGATGTCAGGGCATCAGACTAGTCAATGGTTTGCCACAGGTGGCAGCTGGCTCTGTCAGTTACATTGGTCGGTCTGCTCTCTGTTTCCCCCATTCCCCTCAACCGTACTCTTGAGATGCTGAAACTTTAACTGCCCAGGGGATTTGTAAAGAAAGGGAGGGAAATTGCTCAGTGTAGTGTTTCAACTTCCCAAACTAAGCAGTCGGTTTGATCTTGTATTTAGCTTTCAGAATGCCCGTGGCATGCCCGTCTGTGTGATGGCATTAAAGTCCTTGAGACCAATTTTATTAACCAAAATGGATACCACCCCTTATATTTTAAGTGAAACCCACTTTATTTTTATCAAAAAAGAAACTCTTAAGAGTGTGTGGGAGCATTTACCCTGGGACCGGGACTTTAGCTCTCAGAGTTGCGCGCTAACACTGGGAGAGTATCAGCTGTGGTTTGGGCTTTCCTCCCCCTCTCTTGTCTGCTGTGGTCCCTACTCCCATCAGTTGTGACTCTCGTTCTGCCCCTGTCTCGGAGTGGGGGGGGTACTTTGTCCCAGGACCTCACTGTTCCGATGGGGCTGAGAGAATGTTGGTTTTTTTTTAAAAAATAGGTTTTTGATTTGGTTTGGTTTGGTTTGGTTTGGTTTGGTTTTTGGATTTCCGATTTGGATTTTCTCTGTGTAACTAACCCTGGCTGTCCTGGAACTCACTCTGTAGACCAGGCTGGCCTCGAACTCACAGAGATCCTGCTGCTGCCTCCTCACTGCTAGAATTAAAGGCTTGTGCACCACTTGGAAGGAGAGTGACGACTTCCAATCTTTGTGTGCACTGGACTAGAAGCCAGAGGATTGATTGCTCTGTACTGAAGTAGTCTGCACATGTCAGGATGTCTGCCTATCGCTCCTTCTTACAGTTCTTTACTAACCCTGGTCTCTGAAAATTCTTTATTTCTTTTAACACTAAAAATTTTCTTTTTTAAAAATGGAAACATTTTACATAGAGTATTAAGTCTTAAGTTTGTATCTTGATACATTTTCAAAGACCTGTCTCTACTCTTAAAAGAGAAAGTGAAGTATTTAATCCATTTCCCCAGTGTCCTCTGCTCCTTTTCTTAGAAGATCCCGTTCCCATCCAAAATCACCAGTTCCAACTTCCATCTGCAGGGATTAGTTTTCACATTCTGGAACGACAGATAAGTGGAGCCGTCACTGTTTGTGGCAGCTGGCTTCACTTGCTCAGATGCTGTGGGCTTTAGCCACATTTCTGTCTCCGTAGCTTCTTTTATAAGTAATGTCCCACAACTAGCTTATCCCGTCACCTGTCGATGAAGAGTTGGGCAGCTTCCAGTTTGGGGGCCATCAGAAAGCAAGCCTCCATGGATGTGTGCGCACACTTTGTATAGATAAGGATCTTCATTTCTCTCGGGCAGATGAATACTGAGGTAATTAATGTGAGGCATGTGTTTATGAAAAGTCTTAAGTTTCAGTGCTACTAATTCCACATTAATAGCTTCACTTTTTCTTGGCTTGGCCAGCTATGGAGATGCGAGTCACAGTGTAATTTTGACCGATGACAGCATCAGCAAATAACAGACGAGTGCCAGCTGCACTCGGCTTGGGGCAGAGTCTGTGCCAAACCCACGGGGAGCTCGGCAGCTGCTTCTGGGGCGTAACTGATGCTTGTTCCCATGGAACTTAGCAGCTGCTGCTCTCCAACTAAATTTAACAACTTCGGGCAACTGAAAGCCATTTTACAAAGTATTCCCAATATAGTCTCTGTTACAGAGATGGGCAGAGGGCTGTGCAGTGATTGGTTCCGTTTTAGAAGTGTCCTCCATGATTCACAATGCCCTGTTTTTTTCTTCGTAGGTATAAGATTTATTAAAACTTATTAATGTTATAGAAGAACAGACAGAATAGTAACATGGTATGGGCTTTGAGGAGAGTTCAGCCCATGGGGCAGAGTAGTTTTCTGTGAGAATCCACGTGTGACTCAGTTTCCATCTTGAGCCTATTCTGATTATACGTCATTTCAGTTCAGGCTTGCCTACTCTGCTTTTCCAGTAACCTTGAGGTCTGTGAGAGACTTCTGATTATTTAGCCCATGAGAAAAGATGACTCTATCTAGAAGAAAGTATTCTGTTGATGACAAACCTCAGGAATGTCAAGATAGAAAGTGAGGCTGCTTCTGAGCAGCAAGCACATGTTAGGTAGGAGGCTGCACACTAAAGGACAGGAATGGTCTTGCGGTTAGATGCTGACTGACCAACTGTGCCTTTCTTTCTTCTGCTTTTTGTATATAAGCAAGTTCTGAAATAAACTCTGGGTTCTTTGGCTGTTTCAGCATAACCAAACAGACCTCCCGATTCTATCCTGTATTTTTTGTCTCTGTTCCTTTCATCTGACATTTCCTCAGCCTTGACGACCCCCAACCCAGGAAACATAGCTGACTTCGTAGAAGTGGGCTCCTACACTTTCCCTTCTTTTTTCTTTTTTAATATTTTATTTTTTTTTAATGTGCATTGGTGTAAATGTCTGTATGAGGGTGTCGGGTCTCCTGAAACTGAAGTTACAGACAGTTGTGAGCTGCCATGTGGGTGCTAGGAATTGAACCAGGGTCCTCTGCAAGAGCAGTTAGTGCTCCTAACTGCTGAGCCATCTCCCCAGCCCCGTAGCTGTCTCTTCTTACAGGTCTCAGAGGAAGGGGAAGGTTCTATGCCACATGTGTGATGGTGGTCAGTGTTTTCAGGCAGGCCGTCTATGATTCCTGGAGGTGGGCATTGCCTGGGAGGGGAGAAGAGCAAGACTCTAGAAAAACAAGTGAATAGAGGACCTTCAGGCACTGGCATGCCCCAGGGAACATTCTTGAGGGTTTTTATTAGCCAGGTGAAAGGGAAGCACACTTAAGATTTTAGCAGTTCTTTCCTGCTGGGCAAAGGTGACCTCCTCATTAGGGGAACCTTGGGACAGTCTCTAGCATGGGAAATCCTGGAGAAGGGTGCTTTAGGGGAAGAGGTCCTTACCAATGGCCTCCAAGCCTGCTAATATCTAGCTACCTATCATTTTCCCCTCAAGAGTCAAGACCATAAAATCATTTAAGTTATTGTAATGAACAGTGGATCACCCTGTCCCCTTCCGGCTAAAAATGGAACATAGATGTGTTTAATCTCCATCCTTACTGTCAAGCATTGCAGGCCAACCAAGAGATCCAGACAGATGAGATAGTTGTCACAGGACTGCATGAGTGTGGATGGGCAGTTCTGAGGGACTGAGACATGGTACCTGTTTAATCCTAGTCTGACCAGGGGGGCTGCAAGTGGTGGGTTTCTTGCTGAGAAACGACAACTGGTTCCTAAGCCTGTGTTTTTAGAGGCAGGCACTGGCTGGGCAGCAAGTGTTTACTTCCACCCAGCTTGGGCAAGAAGATGGAAACTGAGAAGGTCTCCAAAGAAAGAAAAACTGGTGTTCCCCTGAGAAGCTGGGACTGATCACAGCAGGGAGAGAGCCAGGAAAGAAAGCAGGCTGATACTTCACACCGGGAAGAGCTGGAGCAGATGCCAGCTGGAGTAGAGGGTGGTGTTTGTTTTGGTGGAGGTGTCATTTTGTTTTGTTTTCGTTTATAACAAGATTGACAGAGAGGGAAGGCAGTTTTCAAGGCAGAAAAAGCTGCAATATAGGAGCTGTGTCCATTGCTGTCCTACTGTGTGGAGTTATCCACATGTGTAGAGTTTGAACCCACTAAGAAATTTTGACAAATTAATCAGATCCAGTTGAATCCTCTAACTCACTTCCAGGTGTGTGAAAAATGTCACAAAGGAGAATAAGTAACCTCAGATTAAAGGCAGTAGGTTCTGATCCAAGCACAGGAGACATTCTGACCCAGTCCTGGGATTTTCCGAAAAGTTCATTGACTTCCAGAAGGCCTGGCAATGGTTAGGTCACACACCTTTAATCCCAGCACTCAGGAGGTGGAGGCAGGAAGATCTCTGAGTTGGAGGCCAACCTGGTCTATAGAGTGAGTTCCAAGACAGTCAGGGCTACCCAGAAAAACCCGTCTCTACAAAAAAGCAAACAATAAAAAGTCACTAATGCTCAGAGAGGACAGACAGCGGCATGGCGAGGGCTCTGAGGAGAGTTCAGGCCCGATGGTACATTTTACCCTGGAGAAACCCTACTCTCACGCAGGTATATTAGCTTCTGAATATTTGCCAATGCTAACTTTTAGTTTGTTTTGTTCTGAGTTTGGGGGACAGGGTCACATTGTATAAACTAGGCTGGCCTTGAGCTTCTGTCTCAGCCTCCCAGGTACTGGAGTTACACCCAACTTTGGAGTGCTACTTTTAAAAAAATATATATATATATAGTATATTTATTGTGTGTGCACATGTGTACACGTGTACATTCCTGGGTGTATGTATGTGCACCACATGTGTTCAGGAGACCACAGAGATCAGAAGAGGGTCTCAGATCCCTTGGAACTGGAATTATAGCAAACTGAGAGCTATCATGTGGGTGCTGGGAACCAAGCCTGCATCCTCTAGAAGAGGAGCCAGTGTTCTTAATGCTGAGCCATCTCTCCAACCTCCCAAAATGGTACTTTCTTTTTTGTTTTTAGTTTTATGTACATTGGTGTTCTGTCTGCATGTGTGTCTGTGAGGGCATCAGTTCTTGGAGTTACAGTTGTGATCTGCCATGTGGGTGCTGGGATTTGAACTCAGGTTAGGGGAGATTGAGAAGAAAAGGAATTAGCAGAAACACAGATTAATTTACTATTTGGAAGGACTGACTCTGAGTCCTATGACAAACTAGATTGCTGCAGTAGGGCTGTAGAGCCCAGGAGGCTCTCTGGCTTGTCTGTGTGCCCCTTAGTGGGGGAAATGAATGGGAGTGATCGAGGAGTCAGATTTTAAATGAAGGTTTAGGTCACTCTACTTGTAAACTTAAGGACATGGATAGCCCTTTAATGTCCTGAGACCCCCAGAGTGTGCAAGATAGTAGTAAAGTGGTACAGGATACATTGTTGCATTAGGGTGTAACTCCTGTCAGATTACAATGTAATGGCTGCTGGGAACTCTGCATGTTCTGTCTTGTTTTGTGTTTATATATTGCCACGGACAGGCTCAGGGGAGCCACTCAGACTGTGGGAGAATCAGGACGAAGGCTCAGAAGAATTCAGGAATCAGCAAGGAAATGACAGACAGACACATTCAATGTGGTTGAATATGCTGCTGCAACTTCAATCAGTGTAAGGTTTATATTCTTTTACAATCAAAGAACTTGGCAAAGGCATCCATCATCAGATCATAAAATAGAAACAGCATAAAACAGTTTACAAAGAGAATCTTTAAAAATGCTTTGACTTGGGTACAAGGACTTTTTGCTCCATGCTTTGACTTGGGTACAAGGACTTTTGCTCAGTCTGTACCAGGTGGCTGGCTGGGCTACGTGACCTTGTGCTCAGAATATCTTGGGTGGGAGAGGGGAAGGCCACTATCTTCCTGGGAAAACTTTCTGCTAGGAAATTTCATGATCTCAAACTTCTCTGAAACTCATCTTACACCATTAATCTCAACTCTCCTCCCTCCCCGACTCTCAGGCTCAGATGTTGTAATCAGCGTATGTTTTTTCTGGCCATAAGGAAGGCTTCATAGGCCTCCTGTTTGCAACTGCACGTATCTCCCCAGGCAGATGCCTAGTGGGGACTGCTGCAATTGTTTTTCTGCAGAAGGCTTCTAAGGTTTCTCCTAGTAAGATTAACTCTTTTTGCTCCACATCATTAAGGAATTATCCTAATGATGACCCCCAATTCCCAGAACTGGCTACTTCTTTAAAGGCTTTAATGAATGGTGGGGCAGAGCTCAAAATGTCCTCAGCAGTCTTGTTTGTATCAGCAACTTTCTGGAATAGTCTGATCTGTTGGCAAGATGCAAGAATCACACAGAACAGAAAGACAAGGAAAAGATAGACATATCGGCGCCAAGGGCAGCGAGGTCGAGTCAGTACAGGTGGCGACTCAGGTGGCATCTTAATCACAGCTGATTGCCAAGGGACAGCCTGGGAAACAACTCCGTGGAGCGCTAGCCCCAATCCTACGGCAACAGTTTGTCCAGTCAGCATTTCTGCTACACTGGCATGACAGCCGTGGGTGTAGCAATATATTACCTATATTTTTTAATTTTTAAAAAATACTTTATGTACATATTTTTAGAAGCTAGTTTTAGAACTGTGGGGAGGTTTTTTTTTTAAGTTTTGGGTTTTTTGAGATAGGGTTTCTCTATGTTGTCCTGACACTCGCTATATAGACCAGGCTGGTCTTTAACTCACAGAGATCCTCATGCCTCTGCCTCCTGAATGCTGGGACTAAAGGTGTGCAACCACATGCCAGCCATAACTTACTCTTCAGATAAAAGACTATCGTGTAGTGTGACTAAACTTGAAAAGTAGTTACTATAGTCTGGACAGTTAGTATTTATAGCCAGCTCTTAGGATCGTGCATCTTCTCATTTGCATAGCTGCAGTGTTGTCCTAAGGAGCTGCCATGTGGATTGCTTTTATTAGACGTGGCTGTTCTGAGGCCTGGTTAATATGATTTAATATGCTCTTATCCTCTTGTTGTTGGTTATGACGGATGGCCTATAGGTACTGAGTAGCCAGAGGGAAAGCTGACAATTACAGTTTATTGCCTGTGGATTGAAAATTTAGCCTCTAATCCTTGGTATGAAATGTGATTGGCCTCTTAACAGTGAGTGCGATGTTAAGCTTCGTCAGCAGAGGGTGCAAGAGGGACCCTGATGGAAGGGAGCATCTCTTCTTGGGTCCGACTGCTGCATTTTGCTTTTCTTGCTCTATGACCATTAGGACCATTAGTAGACGTGTATGTGGGACACTCAGTGCTGCCCAGTGCCAGCAGTGCCCCAGGGCATGCAGTCTTTTCCTTATGCAAGCACAGTGGGCGCCTGTGTGGGGGAGCTGGGCAGAGAGAGGTACTTGCTGCACAGACATGGTCTATACTGACTGAAGTCTGCCTGACTTCTACTTCCAATCCCAGCTGTGAAGAAAGCCTTTGTAGCTCCTGGTGTGTTTTTGAGTTCCAGCATCAAGGACCACAGCTCCCATTCCTCACTCCTCGAGCCTCCCCACTCGGTTCTCTCGAGTCGGGAATGCTGTTCCACTCAGGCTAGCTCTAGGTTTGAGGGTGGTGGGAGTGCTAGAACCCTTCAGATTCCCACTTCCCTATTCTGCTGATGCCACAGGATGAAGGACAGCAGTGCATCTACTGTTTACAGCCAAACTTGGGCTTACTGTAAGATGCTGGGACTGAAGACAGTAAAGGTTCTCCCTCATCCAAGTACTAACCAGGCAGGCCCAGCCGTGCCTACTGAGATGGCTGAGATTTGACTAGTTAACAATGGAGGCTCCAGTTTTCTCTGTGTAGCTCTGGCTGTCCTGAAACTCACTCTGTAAAACAGGCTGCCCTCAGACTCAGAGATCCACCTGCCTCTGCCTCCCAGGTGCTGGAATTAAAGGCATGCGCCACCACTGCCTGGTGCTTTTTCTTAAGAAAAAACAAACCTGGGGTGGAGTCCAATCTGGATCCTGAGGTCACCTTTTTACTAAGTAAGGATTGGAGAAGGTGGTGAGGTGTGGGCATCTGTGGTCCTGTTGAGTGCTGGAGGTGGGGACGGTGCAGGCGTGTGTTCTGTCTGTGCAGTTTTTTAACCGTTGCACACCTTTTTCTTTCTCTAAGAAGCCAGAAGAGAAGGAAAGAAGAGGTTTGCATCTAAAGACATGACCAAGGTAAGCCTCAATTGCCACTTTTGTCATGAAAACTCCTTGGTCTCTAAATGGTACTGTAGTTCAGAGGTCTTCTCTAGAGTCCCCAGTACTGTGGAGAAGAGGAAACCGTGTTTGTGGAGTTTCCCCAAGCAGCCTAGGCATCTGCTCTGTCCAAACTGTTACCTAGAATTTCTGTTCCCCAGGCTTTAATCAGTATGGAACAAGATCTTGTCAGCGAACCTGGTCATTTGCGGGGAATTTGGAATTATTTCAGCCTAATCTCTGTTGTCCCTGCTAGAGTCACCGTAGTGACCTTCTTGCTTAGAAATTATAACAGCAGTGGGGTCTGCCTGGCCTCTTCTGTTCATTTTTCCCCAGAAGACACTCAGCTATTAGCGTTTTCAGATTATTTTGTCTGTGCATAGGATTGGCCCTGTGTTTCTGTTTTCAGTGCAGGATGGCATTGACAGTAACAACTGGCTCAGGATCTTACTCTGAGTCACTGTAGTTTGAGTTCTTCCCAGATGTCACCTTGTTTAGTCCTCGTCATAGCCCTGTGCGACAGCTGAGACTGTGTCATTAGTTGTGTTGGGTAGTCTTTTTAAACGGGTAGCCTTATTCCTTCTTTGACAGTTTCACACCTGCAAAGTACACTGATCACACACATCCCCAACTTTCCCCTCATACTTCTTCCTGATATCCCTGTGTCCCCCTGCTTGTTCATGCCTTCATGTCATCGTCTTCTTCTTCCTCTCTTCTTTCTCCTCCTCCTCCTTTCTAATTAATTTTTTTAATATTTATTTATTTATTCACTATGGATACAATATTCTGTGTGTATGTCTGCAGGCCAGAAGAGGGCACCAGACCTCATTACAGATGGTTGTGAGTCACCATGTGGTTGCCAGGAATTGAATTCAGGACCTTTGGAAGAGCAGGCAGTGCTCTTAACCTCTGAGCCATCTCTCCAGCCCCCCTCCTTTCTAATTATTGCTGCCTGTTGAAATGCTACCAATCTGCAGTGACCATGTCACGGCACTCCTCCCCGTCCTTAAGATCACATTTGTATGGTACATTGCATTCTTTTATATTTTTTAAGATTTATTTTTATTTTATGTGTGTGGGCATTTTGCCTGTATGTATGTCTTTGCACTACATGTGTGCCTGACATACTTGGAAGCTGGAAGAGGGTGGTGGATCCCCAGAAACTGGAACTACAGGTGATAATGGACCGCCATGTGGGTGCTGGGAATTGAATCTGTGTCTTCTGGAAGAGCAGCCAATGATCTTAACTGCTGAGCCATCTCTCCAGCCCCTCTTTCTTTTTTGATGTTGTTCGTTTGACAATTTCATACTGGTATAGAATGTACTCTGATAACTCTCTCCCAACCCTCTCATATCTTCTCCCATGCCAGACAACACCCCCATCTCTACATGTCCCTTTCCCAGATTCATGACCTTTGGTTTTGTTGTGTGATCTGTAGCGTTTACCCATGTTTCTCTGTGCAACCCATGGATTGGTTTGTTTGCTGTGAGACAAGGTTTTACTGTGTAGCCTTGGCTGGCCTGGAACTTATTTTGCAGACCAGGATGGCCCAAACTCAGAAAGATCCTCCTGCCTTTGCTTCCCCAATGCTAGAACTAAACGTGTGCACCACCACACCAAGCTGTGACTTGGCACTTCCCACGGGTGCCCGTTGGGTATCAGTGGGTACACAGCTGACAACAATGAGCCCCTTTTCCTGTGTCATTGTTTTTAACATAGGACTCTAAAACTTTTCTCAGACATGCCGCTATCTCGGGAGTCTGGCTTCTCTTCTCCAGGAGTTGGGGTCGGATGCCTGTTGTGGTAGCTTTATTGTCTCCTAATCGTGTGTCTCTGTTGTAGTTTGCACATCTGTGGTGATGGATGTGTCTTTCTTTTATTTTTTTAACTCTTTCCAGGGCAAGTTTTTTGGGGTTTTGTTTTGTTTTGTTTTTTATGTGAGGTCTTCTAAAAACACTTTAGTATTACACAGTGGAAGACTGCATTACACTTGAGTATTACACTGTGGAAGACTGTATTACACTTGAGTATTACACTGTGGAAGACTGTATTACACTGTAGCATAGGCTTACAGTTAGGTTTAGAAAAATAACCAGTTAGAAAAAAGTTAAAATATTAAAAATGTTTGACAGAGCAGACACACACAGACACGCGTCTGCAGAGGAGGAGTAGAGGCAGTGACGAGAAGTGACTGTCTGTGTACCTGCATGTACAGTTCCATTCAGTTGAGAAACACCACTTACATGGGCTTTATTTGAAGTGCCAAGGAACAGGCATGCTCAGACCGCATGTGTACACCTTTATCCCCACACTGGCCTGTGCATATGAAAGCGTCTAGCCAAGGTTCTCCAGGGAATTGTCATGTCTGCTGTCCTTTCTGTTGAAGTTTTTATCTCGATTTCACAAATGGCATATTTGTGTGATTTCAGGGCTTGAACTTTAAAGACGTGGTCATTTACTTCTCTCGAGAGGAATGGAAGTGCTTGCACCCTTCCCACAGAAATTTGTACCAGGATATAATGTTGGAGACTTACAACAACCTGATTTTACTAGGTAAGTTCATTCACCCACCAAAATTCAGAATTGCCCTTCAGAATTTTCAAGTTCTTTATGATGAGTGTTGATTTTTTTTTTTAATTTTATTTTGTGTATGGGTGTTTTGCCTGCAGGTATGTCTATGCGTGCCTGGTACCCGCAGTAACCACAGGAGACACTGAATCCCCTAGAATTTGAGTTACAATTGGTTGTGAGCCACCATGTGGGTGCTGAGAACTGAACTCCAGTCCTCTGGAAGAGCAGCCAGTGCTCTTTAACTGCTGAGCCATCTCTCCAGCCCCTGTTGATTTCTTTGAGACAAAGTCTCCTATGCAGCCCAGAATGGTCTGAAATTCATGACAATCCTCCTGCCTTAGCATTACAGGTGCTGAGGGTGTAGACCTGCATCAAAAACTTTTGTTGAATTTTTCATGAACATTTTTCAAGTACTGAGCTAAACTAATGATGTTTCTTACATGTACACACACATACACGCACATAGAGAGGAAGGGAGACGTCTTCTCTTCCCCAGCCCTCCAGTATTCACTCACTTTGATCCCTAACTTATTTTTTCCTTATTATTATTATTGTTGGGGTGGGAAAAGGCATGCAAATAGGGGTCAGAGGGCAACTCTCTGGAATCAGTTCTCTCCGTCTGTCTCTACATGGGTTCTGAGGATTGAATTTAAGTTGCCAGACTTGTATGGCAAGTACCTTTACTCATTTTTAATACAACTTATTTTGGTTGCTTTTCCCTCTCCCCCAAATCTGCCCAGATCTTTTCCACTTCCCCACCTACCTAAATCCACACCCTTCTTTCTCTCATTAGAAAACAAACCAGGATAAACAAACCTAAATAAACAGGAAATTAAAGAAACCGCAAAAACACAAGGAGCACATGCAGAGACGAAGATGCACACAGAGACAACCATAACCATAATATACAAGTAAAAGATCTGTAAGGTTAAAAAAAAGAAAGGAAAACAAAACCCCAAACCCAGCATTTTGAGACAGGAGCTTCCAACAGTCCCATCAAGTTCATGTTCCAGCTACTGCTGAGCCTGGTTCTGCCCTAAGGGGTGGAGCCTATCCCCAGGGAGAACCCTCTGGAGAAAACTTCATTTCTCCCTTGCTGGTGGTTGACAGTTGGAGGTAGTAGCTTCTGGGTAGGAGGGAGGCCTCTGTCCACTTCCCCTCTCAGGTCTGAGACACTGTTTTTCTCTCTTGACAGTCATGGACTTATTTTACTGTAGTCTCACTGTGTGGCCCTGGCTGACCTTGAACCCACCGTCTTCTTTCCTCTGCCCCCTGAACTGACATGGATGCTGACATGCACAACATAAGCTTCCTTTTTTGTCTCTGGGCAGGTATTGCTGACACTAAGCCGAGTGTGATCTCCCTTTTAGAGCAGGGGAAAGAGGCCTGGATGGTGATGAGGAATGAGATGAAAGAATGGCATCCCGGTGAGTGCTGGTCCTGGACCTGGGGAGGCCCGGCAGGTTGTCACCCAGGCAACCTATGAGAAGGCAGCACTCTAGATGCTGCTGGGAAAGCTCCCTGGCAACCAAAGCCCAAGGGCTGGGGAGAAAGGATGTTCTAGTGCTGCGGTGCTCAGCCTTCCTAGCGCTGCAACCCTAATAAATACAGTTCCTCATGTTGTGGGGATCCCAACCATGCAATTATTTTTTCATCACTCATTCATAGCTGTAATTTTGCTCTGTTAAGACTTGTAAATAGTTTTGGAAATAGAGGTTTGCCATAGGTTGAGAACCACTGTTAGCATAAGGCTTTGGATTTTTTTGATTTTTGGTTTTGGTTTTTGTTTCTCAAAAGAGGGTTTCTCTATAGCCCTGGCTGTCCTGGAACTTGCTCTGTAGAACAGACTGGCCTCGAACTCAGAGATCCACCTACCTCTACCTCTGCCTCCCTAGTGCTGGGATTAGAGGCATGCGCCACCCCTGCCCAGTGAGGTTCTGAGTCCTTACTTTCCCCCTGTCTCACCACGTTCCTGTCACAGTTCCTTCCTGTTCCAGAGAAGAACCCTATGATAACCATTTTATCTGCATTTTGAGGCTAGTTTTCTCTTGGCTTCTTAAACAGCTCCATTGAGGTACAACTCGTGGGCTGTAGACCCATCCATTTAAAGTGTGCAGTGGGCAAATGCAAGGCTTTAGCATTTGTGGACTTGGGTGTCCATCAACAGCCATCAGAGATTTTACCACAGGCAAACCTGGTAGCAGTCTGTCCACACCCAGCATGTGCAGCCTCTGATTGGCTTCCATGGCCGGCTTCTTCACATCACACTACATTTTCAGGGTCCATCATTTTTGTATGCTGTTGACAACATAGGATAGTATTGATGGTTGGACACACTGCATTTTGTTTCTTCACTTACTGCTAGACATGTGAGTTGTTTTCACGTCTGCACTAGTATGTGTAGCCTTGTCATTAAATGGTTTTAGAATTCTTATATCAAAGCAGAACACCCAAAGAAAACGAGTAATACTGACCTCAGAGCTAACTGGGACATGTTCTTTCCTTTTCTGACATTTGAAAACGTTTTTTTAAGAATTTGTGTTAAGGGCTGGGAGACAGCTCTAGTCAGTAGAGTACACTCCTTACAAGCATGAGGGCCTTTGAAATTTTTCATAGTGTTGGGAAATACCAAATGACATATAATAACTGTGCTTTACAAAAAAACCGAGTATGTAGAACGGTGAGCACCCTGCACTTTAAGGTCATAAGGCCCCAGGAAAGCAGCTGAGTGAGCCGTAGTGACATCTTAGGGAAGGGATCTGCCAGCAGACTCTAAAGGAAGGCTGTGCTGCACAGCATAAAGAGCATCCATCGGCAGTTAGCTAAGGTCAGAAACAGTACTAGAGGGCAGATTTTCAAAAGGTTCTTATGTGCGTATGTCTGTGTCTGTGTGTTTGCGCGTGCATGCTGCCTGCTGTCTGTCTGGGCACCGCATTCCTCCAGTGCCTGTGGAGTCCAGTAAGTGAGAGTCCCTTGGAGTTGCAGTGCTGAGAACCAAACCCGAGTCCTGAATAAGAGCTGCAAGTATTCCTAACTGTTGAGCCATCTTCTCTCTAGCTCCACTAAGATACTTTGGAGATTTGTTCATTTTGTGTCTGAGTATCTTTGCCTGCACACATGCATGCGCACTACTTATCTCCTTGGTGCCTGTGTAGATCAGAAGAGACAATGGGATGCCTGGATCTGGAATTATGCATGGTTGTGAGCCACCTTGTAGGTCATGTGAGTTGAACCCAAGTTACCTACAAGAGCAGCAAATATTCTTAACTGTTGAGCCATCTCTCCAGGAGTAGATTTTTTTTTAATTTTGTGTATGTGTGCACATATGAACATAAGTGTTGAAGCCAAAAGAAGCATTAAGTCTTCTGAAGCTGAAGTTATAGGCGGTTGTGAGCTACCTGGGGTAGATTTTAGGAATCAAACCGGGGCCCTTTGCAAGAGCAGCAAGTATGTGTAACCTCTGTGGAGGAGTTGGTTCTGATAGAAGGTGCTATGATCTCATTTATATATTTATTCATTTTTGAGACAGGTTTCACTGTGTAACAGTTCTGGCTGTCCTGGAACTTTGTAGTCTAGGCTGACCTCTTACTCATAGAGATTCACTTGCCTCTGTCTCGCTAATGCTGGGATTAAAAGTGTGCGCCACCACCGCCCGCCTGACCTCACTATTTTTAACAACAGCATTCGAACCACTGTGCACAGTGGACATGACGGGGTGGCAGCAGAACTAGTAGGATAGTTAGCATGCTGTATAGGTGGCATGGTGTGACTTGTTAGCAATAATGGTTCTGAACAAGATGGCTGAGATACAGGAAGGAAACAGAGCCATCTGCTCGTGATCCGAGACTAGAGGTGGGAGCTGTTGCTGCCTGTGCCTGCTTATCTTCTCACTCAGTTTTCTTAGGCAGTCCTGGATAACATGTTTGGGGTAAGTTTCCTGTCTGATTTGGATGCTCACCAGAGTGGGAAGAAAGTGGCCTTCGCCATCCTTTCTGAGCTGTCTTCATTGTGTCTCATCCCATACCCTCTCCCTCTTCAGAGTTCAGTGTTGTGCTGTGAGTTGTTTATGTTTTCATTGCCTTAGCTGTCACTTCCTGCAGTATTCTTCTCTGGTGTGTGAAAACGAGCCTCGCTCTCTTATTATCTTACAGATTGGGCGTCTAGAAGAGAAGGCAAGAACTTACTTCCAAAAGATGGCTACAGAATTATATCATTGCAGCAAAAGGTGGCAAAAAAACGTACACAGTCCAGCCTTGAGAACAACAGGGCCAGAGGTAACAGAGAGATCACAGGCCAGCTGGAGATGCAACAGGACCCTCAGGAGGGACATTTGAAACAAGCTGTGGTGACCTCTGTCAAGAGGCCTAGTTCCTTCCAGTGCACAGCCCATAAAGAAGCTCACTCGGGAGAAAAACCCTATGAATGTAAGAAATGTAAGAAAACGTTCATGTGCCGGTCGTGTCTCATTGAACACGAGCAAATGCACAATAAGGAAAAAGGCACTAAGTGTGCACAGTGTGGGAAAGCCTTTAGCTGTAGGTCAGACTTGACTATGCACCAAAGACTTCATGAAAGCAAAAAAAGCAATGAAAATAAGAAAAGTGCCCTTAATTGTGGTTCTGACATTTCAAAACCTCAGAGTACTCACAGTAGTGAGAAACCTCATAAATGTAAGGAATGCGGGAAAGGTTTCCATTCTACCTCACAGCTCAGTCACCATCAAAAGTTGCATATAGGTGAGAAGCCCTACAAGTGTAAGGAGTGTGGGAAGGCGTTCCCATCTACCGCACAGCTCAGTCTTCACCAGAGAGTTCACACTGATGAGAAGTGCTTTGAGTGTAAGGAGTGTGGGAAAGCCTTCACCCGCCCCTCACATCTCCTTCGTCACCAGCGAATCCACACTGGTGAGAAGCCGCATATGTGTAAGGAATGCGGGAAGGCCTTCCGTTACGACACTCAGCTTAGTCTTCATCAGCTGACTCACGCCGGGGCGAGACGCTATGAGTGTAAGGAGTGTGACAAGGTGTATAGTTGTGCCTCACAGCTCACTTTACATCAGATGGTTCACACTGGGGAGAAACCCCACAAGTGTAAAGAGTGTGGGAAAGGCTTTATCTCTGATTCACATCTTCTTCGACATCAGAGTGTTCATACTGGTGAGAAGCCCTATAAATGTAAGGAATGCGGCAAGGGCTTTCGTCGTGGCACAGAGCTTGCCCGACATCAGAGAGCCCATGCTGGTGATAAACCCTATAAATGTAAGGAGTGTGGAAAGTCCTTTACTTGTACCACAGAACTCCTTAGACATCAAAAAGTTCACACTGGTGAGAGACCCCACAAATGTAAGGAGTGTGGGAAGGCTTTCATTCGAAGATCAGAACTAACACATCATGAAAGAAGTCACAGTGGTGAAAAACCCTATGAGTGTAAGGAGTGCGGGAAGACCTTTGGCCGTGGCTCAGAACTTAGTCGACACCTGAAAATCCATACTGGGGAGAAGCCCTATAAGTGTAAGCAGTGTGGGAAAGCCTTCATTCGTGGCTCTCACCTTACCCAACATCAGAGAATTCATACAGGGCAGAGGAGTGAATGAGGAAACACTGCCACCAAAAAGTCCTACAGTTAGAGCCCCTACAGTGGCTAACAGATGTGGGACAGCAACATCGCAGGCTTTCTCATCCACACTAGAATTCATATACAGACCCAGTTAGGGCCAGAAATGACTGGACATTTGTCACCAGTAAGAAACCTTACAATTACAGAAATTGGAAGTGACTTAATTGTTCCAGAATTTATCATGAGCTTTAGCTAATGGAAAACTGGAAATTCCCATGAATATAAAGAAAGTAGGAATGCCCTGTCAGTGGCCCAGAGCCGAATAGGCCTCAGGGAGTTCACACCAGAGAAACACTGAGGAGGCAGTAAATATGTCAGAGGAGTTAGTCGTTCGCCCTGAAGAGAAAATTCATAATCACTACAGATGTGATCTTTCGTACTTAAGGTCACACTTACATTCAAAGTGCAGCACATTCTTCCTTCATCCCACTCACATTTTATGAAATATTTGCAGGTTTATTCTATAAAATGAGCTTGAACTGAGGATGTGTGGAAAAGGACTTGACCATGTTTACCTTTTACTCAAGAGTTAGAGCAGGGTAAATTACTTACTGATTTTAAAATTCTTTTATAAATTAGCAATGTTAGCATCGTATATCTAGTTATACTGTGAGGATGTGTATAGCTTGCAGACTAGCATCTGACTAGTTTTTAAAGTGTACCAAATGCATCAGGGCATTGTGGTGCACGCCTGTAATCTAAGCACCTGGAAGCCAAAGGCAGGAAAATCACAAGTTTGAGGCTAGCTTGAAGGATATTTCAAGAAAAAAGTATACCAAAGATAGCTGCTTTCTTGTTATTTTCAAACTTGTGAACTTTTATATAACAATCTTATACAAGGAAAGCCTTACATGCCCAGTGGTTGGAGGGACATTTTCGTTGTCTCCTAGACTGTTACAGAATACAGATTCCTTTTGAAGAAAAACTGAAAGCTGTCATTCATTGTTTGCCCTTCTGCTAGTCAGGAGGCTCATAGTTTGAACGCAGACCCATTATTTTGATGACACAAGAGTTGTGTGTGGGCTGAAGATGAAAGGTTTCTGAGCTAAGGCCGGTCGAACAAGCAAAGTGTAGGCTTTGCCTATCTGTTGGCATTACCATTTCCCTCTGCCATGTCGCCATGTGTGGAGGACCACGTATAGTCTGGTCCTCCTCGCTGCACACTTGATCTCACATGTGCGAGAGGATCTGAGCAGAAGTGCACGGGGGCCTTAGTAAGAAGGCAGGGAAATGGTCTTCCCACCTGCAGGGAGCACATCTCTGCGCCACGCAGCACCTGATTTGTGTTGCAGTCCAAAGGGCCAGAAGCTGAGACTGTCCTAGGCAATGTGAGGTCATTGACGTTGTGGCTTCAGGAAACCATGACCTGCAGAATAAGAAATGGATACATTGAAAATCCAGCTCTTTACAGTGTACCTCATAGAAATTACCATTTAAAATATTTTTATATATACAGTTTCAGTAAAGTAGGATGTTTATATAAAATTTCAGCTTTTATAGTATATCTGGCATAGAGAAGCAGTGTTTTTAAAGTACTTTTAGCCATATTATCGAAATATATATTCAGCTTTGATTTAGTAAGATATAGGCTGTTTACTTACAGCATTTGATGATCTCTTTTTATATCCTGGAAAAGTATTGTTTTCCTGAATGAAGTGAGAGCCAAGGAGAACCTGCTTAAGGAA
Organism: Myodes glareolus; assembly: GCF_982192425.1. Lineage (NCBI taxonomy): Eukaryota > Metazoa > Chordata > Mammalia > Rodentia > Cricetidae > Myodes > Myodes glareolus. The sequence continues at coordinate 56,347,173 of NC_142026.1, read as the reverse complement.
CTACACTAATTCCTCTACACCTGAGTCATCTGGCAGCTAAAAATCTTCTACCTCTTCAGGACACAAGGCACTCACAGCTATGCAGGAGCAAACAGTTTTACCAAATTTGGAAAATGACAGCATCTAAAATGAAGTCAGCTATCTACAAATCCGTTTTACTTAAAGTAGAGGGTATTCTCACTAGACAGCAAGTCTTATCAAAAGCCCAGGGAAAAGGAACGAGGTGCTTTGTTCAGATGTTTATAGGTGCGCTGATAAGCAAAGAGAAACTTAGAGCAGGTGCTGTGAAGGGAAGTCACCTCCCTGCCTGCAGGCTTCCACTTGAGAACAGCCGCCCTCTAGTGAGTCCATCCGGCTCACGCTGCAGAGCAGCAGTGCAGGTGGTGAATGAAACTGCTAAGGGTGGGACAGACTACTGCAGACAGTGCAGGCAGTCAGGTAGGGAGTGCCTGCCATCCACTTTGGTTTTTTGATACAGGTCCTCATGAGCTGGGGCTGACTGGTGAACCCCAGGGACCCACTTGGTTCTGTAGCCTTAACACTGGAGTTAAAAGCAAATGCCACATCACCTGACTTTTTTTGTGGATTTTGGGGAGATGAACTCAGGTCCTCATGCTTGTACAGCAAGCACTTTACTGACTGAACATCTCTCCAGCCCATCAAGTATTTTTTAAAGGGAATTTTAATCTGCACTGGTATATTAACTTAATAAATCTAAAATTTTAACTATTCTAAAAATAGAACTTGCACACATTTTATAAGAATTAAATTAATAAAAGCAGGATTTTTAAAGGTGATATTAGTACTAATTTCAGTGTTAGAAGGATAGCTCTGTACTTTTCTGATCATGTGTACATACTTTTTTCAAGGCTTGAATGTCCTCTCCCAAATGTATGTATCATGATGCGCCTGAAAGCAAGAATATACTGTAGTGACTTTAGGGAAGCAACGTTGCATACACTGTTGTAGGTGCTAGTAGTCAGTGGATGCTGTGCTCCATGCACACTCCAGCTGGGGCACACCCATGCTTTTCTCATGTTGGTAACAGGTTCTGGGTGGGAAGGGTATTGAATGGAATTGTGCATGCACACAGAGGAGTGCAGCCACCTTTCCTCACGTGGTGATATACTATAAACCTCTTTCTAGTCAACACTTACAGATCTAACTAGCTTCATGTACTCACACAGCCTGTTCTTCACCACCGAGTGTTGAGGTCATTTTACCATCAGCAGTGAGTTCAGGACCCAGATATTGCCGTGTGTTGGAGTGTCTGCTTCTGTAAAGCAGGTGAACTCCTGCGATTTGAATCCTTGCCTTAACATAGTAGATTTAAAATGTACTCAGTGCCTTATTATTTTTGTGTGAAACTCGCCATTATCTCAACAGAAATGTGTGTGTTTCCCAACTGTGTAAACCAGGACTGAAAATGTGCCTTCCATTTGCACTTCTTAACTGCCAGCAAGGCTGAGCGTCTCCTGTGCCTATGAGACATTTGAGCTTTGTTTCTGTGACTTGCACATTGCTGTCAGCCTCCCTTTGTAAAACTGGAGTTGGGCCAGGCAGTGGTGGTGCACGCCTTTAATCCCAGCACTCTGGAGGCAGAGGCAGGTGGATCTTTGTGAGTCCAAGGCCAACCTGTTCTACAAGAGCTAGTTCCAGGAGAGGCTCCAAAGCTACAGAGAAACCCTGTCTCGAAAAAACAAACAAACAAAAACTGGAGTTGGGTTTGTTGTTTTGGTTTGTTTTTGGGTTTGGTTTTATTTTTGTTTTTTTGTTTTTTGTTTTTTTTTTTGTAGAAACATGGCTAGATCATATTGCCACATTAGCAGTTTATTGTCTTAGTCTAGCGTATGTCATTTGCCCTTGTTTATATTAAAATAATAGTTACCAAATGTTGTTTTATGAAGGGCCAGACAGTATTTCAGGCTTTGGGAGCCTGTTTACATACACCCTTTGCATCCCGTTTGAGCCAGCAGTTCTCAGCCACTTTTGCCATACCTTCAGTAGACATCTATCTGCCAATGTCCACAGACATTTTGTTTGTCACTTTAAAGATGATTGCTGCTTGTGTCTCGTGGGCAGAGGCCAGAGATCTTCTCAGTGTCTTGTGATGCACAGCACAGCCCCAAGCAAAATGATGTCGCTCTCCAAAGATGTCAGTTACCTTTCTGGCCAAACTGAATATACTGTGTCAATCAAACCTTCACTTAAGCGGCAGCTGGTGGATTGTGCCTGTAGGTGTAGTTTTCTCGCCCTTATTTTAATAGCTTTTGTCTGTATGCTGTTTTACTGGTTTTGTTTCTGAATTATCTTCTATGCCAAGTAGTTTTCTGTATTTTGTGGTCTTAAATCTTCTTTCCTAAAAATTGAGAGGCTCAGTAGCATGTGTAACAATGGCCCACTATATTTTAAACATGGATTCTTGTTTGCTTAATTTTGGTTGAAATTATATAAAATAAATCATTTCAGAAAAATATGATGACGTCTCGCTTTTCCTTCATGGAGCTCTCTTTCCTGGGCCTGCAGAGGAAATAACCTAGTACACTGGGTCTGTAATAGCAAACTCAAATGTACACACTTCTGAGTAACATCCTGCTGTAACGTGGACAGTGTGTGGGATTGTCAAGGGCAGACCTAATTCTTGCTGTATTTGCTTTTTTCCCATTTTTATGTATTATAGTCACTGAGAGAACAACAGAAGCAGATAACATCTATATATTTTAAGCACTGAGGGATTTAATAAAGATTTTTCATTTAAAGAGCATTTAGCAAAACTCAGGAGCCATGCTTAACTTAGGAAGAAAGTATAAAGGTATAGGCCCGCTGTACTGTGGCGTAAGTCGGGAAGTGCTGCATTAACTCTTCCATTGGTGAATGAATCTGCACACTGATCACCTCAAGAGGAAATGTCTGGGCCCCAGTATGTGCCAGCTGAAGAATCTAGGTTGCATCTGCCAAAAGCAGCAGAGTCCCAGTAAAAAGTGACTATTTGTGACTAAAGGCATACAGGGAGTTGCAGAAATTGCAGTGGAAGTTGCAGGTCCAGAGAGGAAGCCTGAGTAGTCCAGAGGATGGTGCCTAGGCCCAGGGAATTGCACAGTCTCAGCACTAGCTACAGACCAGGCAGGAGGGACACTAGGGCTAGTCTCTAGCCCTAAACATCAGCCCCACAAAGGAAAACAGGCCCTCAGCCCATTGACTAAGTCCTCTCCTGAATATTGTACACTCGGCTGGGGGGGGGGGGGGGAAACCTTGAATTTCTAGAAAAAAATGAAAAGCAAAACATAAACTCCAAATGTGCAAGTTCCTTGGCAGACACAAAAGAAAATATACATGTCTTCCCAAAAAATTACTAAAACCATACTGATGGCTCCTAATGAAAATGATTTGGAAGAACTTCCAGGAAAAAAAGAGAGAGAGACAAAACAAAACTGAATATAGTTATATATATATATATATATATCAGGGACCTCTGAGATCCAGCCTCATTGTCCCCTCAGAGTCCAGAGGAAGACTCACAGCAAGAATGGGACTTAGAGCTGAGGGCGAAATGAACTCTCCACAATGTACTTTTCTGCATCAGCATTTTTTTCTCCTGCTGTTCTCTTATTCTGTAAAATCTCCAGTTTATATACACACAAAACAAAGGCAATTCTCTGAGCTTGGACATCCCTTTATCCTTGAAGGTCCCAAATGCGATCTATACGAAAGGCTCCTTTCCTGACAGCATGTCCTGCCAAATGGAAGATAGTGGCAAGAAGGTGGCTTCTAATGTGCCTCAGGGAATGAAGCAGAGATTAGACTGTGGGGACCAAGGTTATTGACTGTGACTAAATTTCCCACAGGAGGTCCCACGAAGTGGTTAGGATAGCCCAATATACTAGTACATGGGAAAGAATTGTGCCCAATAATCCATACTCTGCTGAATCTTGCCCCAAGGGTGAATGCTTATGGTTTCACAAGAGATCTACTGAAAGAGTCAGATGATATGCAAAAGGTGGTAGGGCCAGCGCTTTATGAACTGGGTTTCTCTCCATCACAACGCATTCATTCTGGGGGGGGGAGGGTCAACCTTGTGCTCTACCAGCTGAAATCTCACTGTATGATTCCTGCAAACCACAGCAGTTATAATTATTCTTTTAAACAACTCAAAGACATGAATGTACTACAAGAGGAAAAAGAGAAAATAAAGTCTATCCGAGATAGAATAGAATTCAATAAAGGGATAGAATTAAGAAAAACCAAACTGAAATTATTCTGAAAGTGAAAGACTCAGTCAAATTAAAGGTCCAGTGGAAACCCTTAGCAATACAGTGGGTCACATGGGAAATAGTAGCAGGAATAGAAGAAAAGGTAGAGGAATGGGGTCACTCAGTAAAGGTCAGTTATTTTTTAAAAGTGAAAAGGGGCTGGAGAGAGGGCTTTGATGATTAAAAGTGCAGGCTACTCTTCCAGAGGACTTGGGTTCAATTATTAGAACCTCATTGTGGCTCAAGATACTTCTGGTTTCAGGGAGCCAATGTCATGTTCTGGCCTCTGTGGACACCAGGCACACAAATGGTACACATACATACATGTAAGCAAAACAGCCATACCCATAGAATAAAAAATCCATTTTTTTTCAAAAAAAAAAAGAACATAGAGTTATTGTACACCATGAAAACACCAAATCTTCTAATTATGGACGTAGAAGAAAGAAAACACAAAACACAGATTTTTAAATCTCTATTAAAAAACAAAATGTCAAGGACCAGATAAATTTGTTGAGAATTCTGCCAAAATCTCAAAAACCAACAACAGTATTACTCAATTATTTCTTAAAACAGAAAAGTAACGTTTCTAAATTATTTATATGAAACTGATATTATCCTGATTGCAAAACAAGATAAAGACACCATTAAAAAAAAATAAAGAAAATGACAATGCCCATCAAGATCCCAGCAAAATTCTTCAAAGACTTCGAAAGAACAGGACTCAACTTCATATGGAAAAGCAAAAAACCCAGGATAACCAAAACAATCCTGTACAATAAAAGAACTTCTGGAGGCATCACAATTCCTGACTTCAAACTCTACTACAGAGCTACAGTACTGAAAACAGCCTGGTATTGGCATAAGAACAGACAAGAGGACTAATGGAACCGAATAGAAGACCCCAATATCAATCCACATAGCTTCAAACACCTGATTTTTGACAATCAAAAGATATCAAATAAAAAAAGAAAACATATTTACAAGTGGTACTGGCATAACTGAATATCGACATGTAGAAGAATGAAAATAAACCCATATCTATCACCATGCACAAAACTCAAGTCCAAATGAATCAAAGACCTCAACATAAAGCCAGCCACACTGAACCTTATAGAAGAGAAAGTGGGAAATACACTTGAACATATTGGCACTGGAAACTACTAAATATAACCCCAGCAGCACAGACACTGAGAGAAACAATTAATAAATGGGATCTCCTGAAACTAAAAAGTTTCTGTAAAGCAAAGGACATGGTCAACAAGACAAAACAACAGCTTACAGAATGGGAAAAGATCTTCACTAACCCCACAGCAGACAGAGGTCTGATCTCCAAAAACTACTAAGAAATCAAGAAATTGGTCACCAAAAGAACACATAATCCAATTTTAAAAAAAAAAAAAAGAGTACAGACCTAACAGAACTCTCAACAGAGGAATCTAAAATGTCTGAAAGACACTTAAGGAAATGTTCAACATCCTTAGTCATCAGAGAATGCAAATCAAAACAACTCTGAAATTCCATCTTACACCTGTAAGAATGGCCAAAATCAAAAACACTGGTGACAACTTATGCTGGAGAGGTTGTGGGGAAAAGGGAACACTTCTGCATTGCTGGTGGGAATGCAAGCTGGTACAACCCCTCTGGATGTCAGTGTGGTGATTTGTCAGAAAATTAGGAAACAACTTTCCTCAAGACCCAGTAATACCACTTTTGGGTATATATCCAAAGGATGCTCAATCATGTCATAAGGACATGTGTTCAACTATGTTCATAGCAGCTTTATTTGTCATAGCCAGAACCTGCAAACAACCTAAATGACCCTCGACCAAAGAATGGATAAGGAAAATGTGGTACATTTACACAATGGAGCACTACACAGCAGAAAAAAATGATATCTTGAATTTTGCAGGAAAATGGATGGAACTAGAAAACATTATTTTGAATGAAGTAACCCAGACACAGAAAGACAATTATCACATGCACTCACTCATAGGTGGTTTTTTAAACAAAGCAAAGAAAACCAGCCTACAAACCACAATCCAAGAGAATTTAGACAACAATGAGGACACTAAGAGAGACTTACATAGACCTAATCTACATGGGAAGTAGAAAGTAGAAAAAGACAAGATCTCCTGAGTAAATTGGGAGCCTGGGGACCTTGGAGGAGAGGAGAGGCAGGGAGGGGAACAGAGAAAAATGTAGAGCTCATTAAAAATCCATTTAAAAAATGAAGGAAAAAAAAAGAAAATGACAGATCGATCTCTCTGATAAACATAGATGCAAAAAATTTCAACACTCAGACTGAACTCAGGGTCATATTTTCTTTTTTTTATTTACTTGGTTCTTTAATGAAATAAATATGTGACCATTTTCTCGGCTTCTATTTTTGTGTGTGTTTCTGCAAGGGTCATATTTTCAAAGAGCATGACAAAGTTGCTTCTCTTCCAGCAGTACAAGAATAGAACATATGTGTATATCAATAAGTGTAATTTATCACACAATAAAAGGTAGAAATCAAGCATCTCAATAGATGGCAGAAAAGACCTTTGACAAAATCCAACGTCCCTTCATTATAAAAATATTAGAGAGGCCAGGGATAGAAGGGCATAACCTATTGTAAGAAAGGCTAAACATGGATTAGATGACTCAGTATTTAAGAGCACTTCCTCTTGAGATGTTCTCGGCATTCCTGGACAGCTCACAACTGCCTATAACTACAGTTCCAGGGAGTCTTATGCTCTTTTCTGACCTCCTTGGGCACCAGGAATTCCCATACACATACATACACATGAAAGTAAGACATTCCTAAATTGTGGGGGTTGAGAGATGGCTCAGCAGTTGAGAGCATATACTCTTTCAGAAGGCCCAGAGGTTGATTTCCACGACCCACATCTGGCAGCTCACAGTTCTGGCCTTCTCAGGGGTACCTGCATGCATATGGTGCACATACAGACAAGCAGACATACATGTAAAATCTTTTAGGAAATACATAAATCTTTAAAAGGACTATGTATGACAGGCCTATAGCTAGCATTATAATAAACGGAGAAAAATTCAAATACTCCTACTAAGGCAAGAACAAGACAAGGGTATCATCACTCCATCAACTTCTAGTCAGTGTAATGCTTGAAGTCTTAGCCAGGGCAATCAACAAGAGAAGAAAATAAAAGGAGTAAAGATAGGAAAAAAGAAAGTATCCCCATTTGAAGATGATATGAATCCATACTAATAGATCCTAAAGACTCTACTGCAAAACTCTTAAAGTTGAGAAACCAGAGTCAGAAATCTTCCCATACACCAATAACAAACAACATGCTGAAAGCAATTCACAATAACCACAAAAATAAAATAAAATACCTGGGAATAAATGGAACCAAGGAAACAAAAGACTTCTAAAATGAAAGCTTTAGGGGGCTGGAGAGATGGCTCAGTGGTTAAGAGCATTGCCCGCTCTTCCAAAGGTCCTGAGTTCAATTCCCGGCAACCACATGGTGGCTCACAACCATCTGTAATGAGGTCTGGTGCCCTCTTCTGGCCTGCAGACATACACACAGACAGAATATTGTATACATAATAAATAAATATTTTTAAAAAAATGAAAGCTTTAAGACACTGAAAAAGGAAACTGAGGAAAACACTAGCAAATGGAAAGATCCCCCTTGTTTATGGGTTTGGAGAATTTAGTCTTATGAAAATGGCAGTTCTTACAAAGGCAGTCTTCAGATTCAATGCAATCCTGTAAGCAGAGCTTCCCATCTAGACCTCCATTCCACCCTGTCACACCAGCTACTCCCAGATAGCCATTCAGAGACTTGATATTAATTATAAATACTCGATTGATAGCTCAGGCTTATTACTAACTGGGTCTTACAGCTTAACCATTTCTATCAATCTACATTCTGCTACGTGGCATTATTTTTCTTTCACATTTCCTGTTTCCTCTCCATATCTGGCTGGCAACCCTCTGACTCTGCCCTTCTTCTTCCTAGTGTCTTAGTCTGGTTCCCCTGCCTAACCTTATCCTGTCCAACTATTGGCCAGTCAACTTCTTTATTAACCAACCCCAGCAACAGATATTCCCACACTGTAAAAGTATACTCTACATTTCTCCCTTTTAGTATAACTAAAAAGGAAGGTTTTAACTTAACATAGTAAAATTATATGAAAAAAACAGTGATCAAGTAAGAATTACAGTTACAATATTCAGACTATTTGTTTTTGGCAAAATTAGAGAAAGTACTCTAATTTATCTTTGTGAGTCTAAAGTTTTATACCTAATGTATGTTCTATTATAAGTAAGGAAAACTTTAATTTTGACTATCTAGTCTTCAGCTCCATCAAAGACCCCAGAAGGGTAAATGTTACCTAACAACAGGGACATCTGGCTGCCTGGACAGGCATCGAAAGTTCTACAACACTGAGGCATCCATCTTTGGACTCAGTCCTAGAATATCTGACAAACAATTTTGAGAAGCAGGAAATTTTGAAAGACTCTCCTACCTTGTCTTGACAAAGTTTGGCAGTCACAATTTTGTGTCCTGTTGGTCCAATTTGGACAGTAACTGTCAGCAATTAAGGCAAGGGTAGTTTCTTTGTCCAAATGGCTAGCTTTTGCCCCAAATAAAGCAAATTCCATATGGAGGTTCTTTGATGCCTGTTACCTTCTTTTGAAGCAAATTGATGCTATCAGATGTGTCTCACTGTCATAAAAAGTCTTAGGTTATTAAACATAGTAAATGCTATATTATATAGGTCTTTGAAGTGTTTGAATACCATCTACCTAAATATGTCTGTTTAACTTTGAAAGCATACCTAATATGACTACAAGTTTGATTATTTTAGATAACTATTAACCTGTTTCTTAATTATACATTACATTTTTAAAAGAGTCGCATAAACACAATACCCCAATGTGTAGAAACTTTCACATAGTATAGCAAAAATAACTTTAGATTTTATTAATAAAATGAAGTCCATACCAATGTAAAATATTTCAGACTAGTACTTGCTTTTTTAGTTTAAAAGTAGATTCAACCCTTTCTCCTATCATTTCTATCCACCCTTTTTCTTTTGAGAATAAGATAATTGGATCTAATCTCTTGTTCAGCATTTTTTTTCTTGATCATTACCAATAATGACTTGTAACCAAACCCCCTTAAATGATAATAAACATCAATAATCCATCTTTTGGAAATGTGAGCATCATTCTCTAGACTACTTCCTGTTGTTTGGGAGAGCTAGTATCTTTGGACCCTGAGAAAATTTAGAATGGTTAAGTTTTGGCTGTAGCAGTCTGTAAGGTTGGATCACCTCAGCCAGTAGCCTTACAGCTCTTCTGAATGCAAAACTCTAAAGACACTGTAGCAGAGGCATTCTGAGATGCTGGGTCACTTGGACCATCTATTTTCATTGGTGTCTTGTCCCCTTACTCTGAAAATACATAAACTTTTAAAGATAACACACATATCTGCATTGGTACAAGTATAGACTGTGTGTTGTACACAAGTTAGCCAAAAATGATATTTTACTTTTATGTTTGAGTAGGTAAAATATATATCACATGTTTTGTAGTTTTTCTAGGTTTATTTCTTTATGTTTGTAGTCAGGATTTTCAGGGGATCTTCCTCAATCAAACCTGAGAATCTTTAACCTGGAATGAATCTTCTCATTTCCTGTGGAAAAGAAAGCATAACCTCTCTCCCAAAGAAACATACCTTTTTCCATTTTGAAGTCAAGATATTTTTAAAATTTATAGGTTAGTTTAATATAGCAGCATTTATAATCCAGTGTCTCTTACAATCCCAATTTTAAAAATTCCAAGACCATTCTTCATAGGCACGGAAAAACACATTCCACAAATTATATAAAAGGTTTTATAAAATCAACAATAACACAGGTGGTAGTAGCACATGTCTTTAATCCCAGCACTAGGGAGGCAGAGGCAGGCAGATCTCTGTGAGTTCAAGGCTGGCCTGGTCTACAAGAGCTAGTTCCAGAACAGGTTCCAAAGTGACAGAGAAACAATGTCTCAAAAAACCAAAAAAAAACAAAAAGAAATCAATAATAGGCAAAAGCAGTCCTGAGTAATGAAACACTGCCGGAGGATCGCCATACCTGACTTCAAATTATACTATAGAGCCATGGTGATAAAAGAGCATGATGCTGGCATGAAAACAGGCACAGATCAACAGAATAGAACTGAGGATCCACATACAAGACACAACCACAGTGACCTGAGTTCTGAAGAAGAGAAGATAGTACCTACAACAAACAGTACTGAGAAAGTTAGATTTCAACATGGAGACATGAAAGTAGAAGTCAAGCTGGGGAAAGAAGCCTCCAGATGTGGGGGTGGGATGAGTGATGAGTGGGAGTAACAGGGGTGGAAGTGACTCAGTACATTGCATACATGTATGAAATTGGGTTTTGGCTCTTGTTTGTTTTTGGTTTTTTCTTTCTTTTCTTTTCCTTTTTTTTTTTTTTTTTTTTTTTTTTGGTTTCTCGAGACAGGGTTTCTCTGTTGCTTTGGAGTCTGTCCCAGACCCTGAATTCCCCATAAGCGGCTTGTTTTTCCTGTGTTTGCAGCTGCTCTGAGCAAAAAAAAAAAAAAAAACTTGTTTTCCTCTGCTCTGAACAGCCTGCAGTTGCTCTGAGCATGAGACCTTGATGGTGGGAGTGGGGGTTGGGGGAATGGGGGAGTGGGTTCTGATGGGTCTGCAGCTGAAAGAGCCTGAGAGCTGGGGCATGGCTCTCAGTTAAGGATCCCCTGAGCTCAATAAAGTTGGGATTCTTGTATCAAGGATGACCCATGTCTTCATCTCTTTGTCTGTCTCTGTGTCTGCATGTTTCAATCTCCAGCCCCTTGCCCAGAGATTCATAAACCATAATAGTAGCGCTAACAGTCCTATAGTGCAGGCGCTGCACTACAGGTGTAGAACTTCACATGATCTTATGGAGGCATTTTCTTAATTGAGGTTCCCTCCTCTCATATGACTTTAGCTTTGTGTCATGTTGACATAAAACTAGCCAGGACACCAACCTTGAGGTTTCTGCTGAATAAAGTTCCTTAGATAGCCTGATGAGATGGCTCACTGAGCAAAGGCCCTTGACATTACTGATGACCTAAGTGTCAATCCCTATGACCCAGAGCTACACAATAAGAAAGGGAGCAGGGAGCATGGCATCTACCACCAACCCTGACAACCTGAATTCTATCCTCACAAACTACACGGTAGAAGGAAAGAACCAACTTCTCAAAGTTGTCCTCTGACCTCCACATGTACACACACATGCATGCATGTGTGTACACACACACACAAACACACACACACCAAAATAAATCTGAAAAAAGGGAAAGGAAAAAGCTTGATGTGGTGGCAACAGCCTATCACCCCAGCCCTTGGGATTGAAGGGCATGAGTCTATACCAGCTGTTTACAGTGAGGATTACAAGTAATAGTAATACTAATAAACCTAAAATGTTTATTTCTTGTGAAGCTGAAAAGTTCACTAAGCATCAGGGAGTTGTAATGGATCCACCTCTCACAGGTCAAACGCACTTCAGGTAAGCACTGTCAATCAACAGCTTAAATTTTGCTCCTACTTAGCCTACCCATAAGGGGGGGGGGCTCCCTTTTCCCCCATCTTGGGACTCCTCCCCTACCTACAACCACCAGAACCATGGGCCAGGATGTTTCAAGTATACACCCAAGACAAAGATTTTCCCCTAAGCTCCTTAACTTCACCTTCTGTTCCTAGTTTATATCAGTCCCAACAGATTTCCAATCAATTCACACAGCAAACTGTTTCCAAACTGCTTGCAACATGACAGCACCAGCATCAGAACCTGCACCCCAGACTGCTCCAAAGTGGCCTGTACTTTACTAGACCCAGGTGGTCCTACAGAACCTGGACAGCTAGTGAAGTAGATGTTCCCCAGCCTACATTCATCTCTCCCTTCCCAGCCTTTGGCCAACATCAGCATTCCAGTCTTCCTGGGCTTTGACCACAACATCCTAATTTTAGCAAGAAGTAGTTACAGAAGAGATGGTGTTGGCCCTTATTAACAAAAAGGCTAAAATGTCAAATTCAAAATAAACCTGGGGCAAATGACAATCTGTGGTGCCTATTAGCACACCAAATCACATGCTGGCCTCCAGGCTCTTTGAGCATCACAAGTACCTGTCAGAGAGTCCATGCTGGCATCCTGACTCCTCAGCTCTTCTCACCCTGCCCCCTACCCTAAACTCCAGCTCATGGACTCCCCTCCCTCAAGCTTCTCATACCTATATAACCCTACCATTTTCTCCATGAGCCCTCCTCTCTGCTTTCTCCCTTTTCTGCCTCTCTCACTCTCTCCCCACTCCCTCTCATGGCCCAATCCATGTCTAGTCTACCACTTTCTCTCCCTGCTCTGGACTCTTATAGATACCTCTGACTATTCTCTCCCTCATATCTACAGGAAAAATCTTCTCCTCAACCACACCATGGAGTGATCATGCCCTCATTTCATGCACTAGGAGGCAACTTTTGTAATACATACTTCACTTAGACCTAGTAAGAACATGGCTTTAAGATATGAAGCTTTTCTAGATGTGTTTTGGAGTTATCTTTTATTTTTTTCTTTTGTTATGTGTGAGTGGAAGCATATCTGGAGATGATTGACATCAAGTGTCTTCCTCAGCAGCTTTCTACCTCTTTTTGTTTTGTTTTGTTTTTTTTTTTTTTTGAGACAGGTCTTCTCTGTGCAGCCCTGGCTGTCCTAGAACTCACGCTATAGACCAGGCTGGATTTGAACTCACAGAAATACACCTGTCTCTGTCTTGGAGTGCTGGGATTATATGGAGGCCCAAAAATGTGAGCCTGTTTCCACAGTGACCAAAAGTCAGAGAGTTGGAACTTTCCTCCAGTTCCTTCAATGTTGTTGTGCTTCTACCTCAACCTCAAACAAAGGTCCCACCTAGATGTTGATCAGAGAGTTCTGCTCTCTTAAGGTGACTGTCTACAGGTGTGGTTAATTGCCAGACCTTGTGTTCCAGGAATAGAGAAGTAGATCTATTCCTACCTCAAGCAAACATCTAAGAATCCAATTAAGTTCCAGTTCCCTTTATGGAGATAACTTGGGATTGCACCCAGGGAGGGGTTTACCTACAGAATGTTTTGGTCCAGGGTGTAAGTAACTAGTTTCGTTCTGGCAACAGAATGTTTAACTGTGAATGTAGCCCACAACTTTCAATTGATATGTTCATTTCCTTATATCATGTTAATGTAGTCTTTTGTCTTACCTTTTGAGATCAAGGGTATTTTTAAGCAGTTGAAAATTAAACACAGGCGAGTTTTCTGTACTCACTGGAACTCCCTCCCCATACTATCCTATGTTTCTCCTTTTTATTATCTTCATTCATGTCTTCATATTCTTTACTATATTTCTAAATCCCCATGCTTTTACCCTGGCGAGAGGTATTTTTTGTCAAGGCTGGTTCCTGACAGGATTAAAGGTGTGTGCCAGCATGCCCAGCTTGCCTTATCATTTTCAGGCTGAACCTGAAGTCTTCACTGAACCTGGATCTTTAGTGATACCAGATAGTCTTAGAGGTGAGTCTAAGGTTCTCCCAGTGCCACGCACACCACCATCGCCACCCTGTGCTGGGGTTGTTAACAGAAGAAAAAGCCACAGCTGGTTTCCCATGGTTACTGGGATCCACGTCATCATGTTTTAGCAGTATGTACTTTACCGAGCCATCTCCCCGACATGGTGTAGCTTTTATGGTCTCATCATTACCACTATTACTATTTCTTGAGCCATGGTCTTGCTATGTAGCTAACCTTAAACTCCCACATCTCCTGCATCAGCCTTCTGAGTGCTAGCATCACAGATATGACATCACACCTCACTAGTGTTTGTTTTAATCAAGCTCATTTGAAAATCTTGTTAAGGATTATTTCCTAAAGCTTTTGCTTGCTTTAGTACTGAATTAATCTATTTCACAGTTGTTGATAGTCAACACCCATTTTGTGTATCAAGTTCACAAAGAACTCCCTTGGTGTATCAAAGGGTGTCACTTGCCTCCTAGTCAGTTCGGTGGCCTTTAGCCAGCTTAAATATGCAGGCATCTCACAGTTTCCTATTTGTTCTGGTTGTTAGACATTGGAATTTCAGACACATACTAAGGTGGAAATGGAACAATGGCCTTCCATGATCAAATAACCACAATCGGCCACTAGCAATGCTCTGGCACTCTAGACTCGTTTGGCCAACTCCATTTTTTTGAAAAGGGATTTATCTTTGTTGCGCTGGCTGTCCTGGGACTCACTCTGCAGACTAGGCTGGCCTCAAATCCAGCAATCTGCCTGCCTCTGCCTCCCAAGTGCTGGGACTAAAGTTGTGCAGCACTAGGCCTGACTTTGTCAAACCCTATTGCCAGATTTTTTTTTCCGTTTCATTTTATACCTAGCCCTGCTATGTTGCCCAGATTATCCTTGAACTAGCAATCCTGATGTGCTAGTCCCCTAAGCCCAGTGTCTCTGCATCACATGTGTGCACCATCAGACCTGGCTCTCCAGTAATGCACATTGGTGTATCTTGTTTTAGAATGCATCTCTAACACAGTCATAACCCACTTGCCACTTCTTTCTGTTTCCAATATGCTCTTACTCTTTTTCTTTAAACTATTTCAAGGTGACGCCCATACTTAATTTAGTTTTGTTTTTATGGTGCCTCCCCTTTTCTTTTTCATGCCACACAAAGCTGTAGAATTCCGGTAAGTTGTTCTGAGAAAAACTTTGGTCAAAATTCTTTGTGCTGAATCTGCTCTTCCCATCCATTCCTGGAGCTCTTGATTTTCAAGAACTTGAAAAGTTGAGGGAGTTCATGTGTGACTCAGTTTCTATCTGGAGTTCATTCTGAGTCATTTGAGTTCAAACTTGTCTGCTCTTCTTTTTCCAATAACCGTGAGGGTTGTGAGAGAGTTCTGATTTGGCCCATGGGAAAAGAGCATTTTGCCCATAAGAATATTCTACCTAGAAGAAAGTATTCTACTGACACAAACCTCAGGAACATCAAGGTAGAAAGTGAGGCTGCTTCCGAGCAGCAAGTGCAGGTTAGGTAGGAGGCTGCTCACTCAAGGACAGGAATGGTCTTGTGGTTGGATACTGACTGTGCTGTGCTTAGTTCTGCCTTTGCATATAAGCAAATTCTAAAATAAACTCTCGGCTGTTTGGCTGCTTGTTGGATCAACCGACTACCAAACAGACCTCCCGATTCTATCCGGTGTCTTATGTCTCAGTTTCTTTCATCTGACATCCTTTGGTCTTAAGGACCCCCATTCCAGGTACCTTAGCTGACCTTGGCAGGCATGCTGCCCCTATCAGGAGGTGGCTATTGTCCGACAGTCAGTTTTATTGAAGTCAAAGCCAATGAAGGGATCAGAAGTGCTCACACAGTCTTTCACATAAAAATCCTAGTATTCAGCCAGGTGGTGATGGCGCACGCCTTTAGCCCCAGCAGTTGGGAAGCAGAAGCATGTGGATCTCGGTTAATTCAAGGCCAGCTTGTTCTACAGAGCGTGTTCCAAGACAGTTAAGGCTACATAGAAAAACCCGTCTCAAAAAAAAAAAAACAAAAAACAAAAACAACAACAAAAATCCAGTATTCACTGAAGTTCATTTTCTGAACCCACTATTCCCCTAGAGTCTAGAAAATGGTGACACCCTCCCCTATTCTCTGTTTTTCAGCATTTACTGGTGAAATCTGTTTAGGGAAAAAAAAAAAACCTGAATTTGATGAAGATTTGTTGGCACTGAAAAGTGGTTCACATGGAAAAGAAAAATAAATGTTCATTTTGCTTTCCTCTGCTAATTTAAGATGATGTTAGCCAGGCATGGTGGCATATGCTTTCATCTCAGCACTTGAGGGCAGAGGCAAACAGATCTCTGAGTTCTGGGCCAGCCTGGTCTACATGCTAAGACTCTGTCTCAATAAATAAATAAATTTCTAACTAAAACGATGAGTTGGTGTCCTACCATCATCTACTGCTGACTGGATTGTGCAGTCATAAGCACGATAATTAAAGGTCCAGCTTGAAACACAGGTTGAAAATGCAGCAACCCGAGTAACAAAAGGTATACTGATTGTAAAACTTTTTAATATTTGTGTGAATGAGGTATGCATTTGCATGTGTGTGGGCTCATGTGAGTAGTGAATATGCACACAGGTGCATGTGGAGGTCCTAGGTTATTTGAGAAGCAATCTTTGACTACTCTTCCACTGTATGTACTGGGCAGGGTCTCTTAATCCAACCCAGAGCTCAGCGATGTGCCAAATATGGTCTTACTAGCCAACTTGCTTTGAACATCCAGGCTCTATCTCCAAAGGCTGGAACCACAGGTGAGCAACTACATCTACCTGGCATTTAACATGGGTTCTGGGATCCAAACTTGGGTCTTCGTGCTCACACAGCATGGACTTCAACCACCAGGCCCCTTCTCCAGCCCCAGTCTTTACACATGTGTATGCATAAAAGCCAAATCCCCAGGTGGCTAGTTGTCTTTAATGCTATCCTTGAGATTGTGTGACTCATCCTGAATCTCGTCAGAGAAGGGATTCTAAATGATCTGCTTTTTTTTTTTAAATTTGAAGATGTCATTTTCTCTGATTCTTTAATGGTTAAGTTTTAACAACCCACATTCGTGAAATTCAGTCTCTTCATCATGAAGTGACAAAAATCTCCCAATTACTATAACCTCCTAGATCTTACCTTGAAGAGATTACTCTGAGGTTTGTAACTGCAGAGACATAAAAAGAAGCATTTCTACATGTATTACTTCCATAGAATCATCTTCCTTTTATAGGAACTGACAATATTGCCAACAATCATGGACATCACTTAAGGGATGCATGCTACCATGACTGCTCTCTGTCAAGTCTTAGCTACTTCATTCTTAAATCAATTCTTTTATGCAGTACAGCAGGTGGGCTCTAATTTCCATCCCTGGTCCCTGTCTTGTAATCTTCAGCTTCATGCGATCTTCTTGAGTGTGAGAACTTATTTTTAACCAGCAGAAGGTGGTAAAATGGTGGAATATTTTTGACTAGGTTACACAGATTATAACTTCAGTCTTGCTAGCTGACTTCCATCCTGCTAGCAACCACCTTTTTCGGATTCCACAATTAAAACAGCAGCTACCCTGGGCAGTGGTAACGCAAGCCTTTTATCCCAGCACTCAGAGGCAGAGGAAGTTCTGTGAATTCAAGGCCAGCCTAGTCTATTCCTTACCTAAAATTAAAACAAAACAAAACAAAACAAAACAAAAAAACCAGCAGCCACACTGGGCTGGTCAATGTGGCCAGGAACTTCACTCATCTCTCAGCCAACAGCCATCCAGAAACTGAGGACTTCAACGTATCCGCTCTCAAAGAATTCAGGTGCTTCAGGTGTCTAACCTGTTGCCTTCATTGTGGGTACTTCTCTAGTTAAGCCTTCAGATGAAAGCCAGCCTCAGCTGCAACTTCAAAGACCCAACTAAGGCTTGCCTGGACTCTTGATCTATAGAAATCTTTAGATACTAAGTGTATATTATTTAAACTACTGCTTTCTAGTAATTTGTTACATAACAATAAATAACACGTATGGATACTATCATCACCATTCTGACAGTGAGGGAAACAAGGCATTAATATTGAGTGTCCTGTCCGGTATCACAATGGGAAGAGTGTAGTCAGATGGAGATGATGACCGATAAGGCTAAAGATTTTCCTACATTCATCAAATTATTCTTTCATAGGAATTTCCTGAAGATAGGTAACATTTAAGTGAGAGTGGAAAGTTTTTAAAGCATCACAGTCTTTCTTATGCTTACTTATAAGCATGAAATAAATTATTCTCAAAAATGGGTTTCCTGACATTTTGCAACCTAACTCAGAACTGAGATTTTGCTTAAGTCCCACTGTGGATCTTCTGATGCTGGGTGAGGTGTGAGTGCTGTCTGAAGGCCTTCTTACACTCCTTACATTTGTAGGGCTTCTCTCCGGTGTGGATCCGCTGGTGCTGAGAAAGAAATGAGTAGAGCCGGAAAGCCTTCCCACACTCCTTGCACTCGTAGGGCTTCTCGCCCGTGTGGATGCTCTGGTGCTGAGTGAGCTGGGAGAGCAGCCGGAAAGGTTTCCGACACTCTTTGCACTTGTAGGGCTTCTCGCCCGTGTGGATGCTGTGGTGTTGAGTGAGCTGGGAGTACAGTCGGAAGGCTTTTCCACATTCTTCGCACTCGTAGGGTCTCTCGCCAACGTGAATGCTCTGATGTGAAATCAGCTGGGAGTAACTACTGAAGGTCTTCCAACATTCTAGACATTCGTAGGGCTTCTCACGGGTATGGATTCTCTGATGGCGAACAAGCTGTTGCCTCAACCTGAAGGCCTTCCCACATTCCTTACATTCATAGGGTTTCTCCCCAGTGTGGATACTCTGATGGACAGTTAGCTGCTGGCATATCCTGAAGGACTTGCCACAGTCCTTACAAGCATAGGGCTTCTCACCGAAGTGGATCTTCTGATGGACTCGAAGGTCTGGGCCGCACACGAAGGCTTTCCCACACTCCTTACAGTCATACAGCTTCTCGGAAGTGTGCAGTCGCTGGTGCCGGGTAAGGTGTGTACACTGTCTGAAGGTCTTGCCACAGTCCTTGCACTCGTACGGCTTCTCCCCAGTGTGAATCCTCTGGTGCCGAGCCAGCTGCTGATGCACCCGGAAGGCCTTTCCACACTCCTTGCATTCATATGGCTTTTCCCCGGTATGGAGCCGCTGATGCTGAGTGAGTTCTTGGAGCACTGTGAAGGCCTTCCCACACTCCTTACACTCATGCGGCTTCTCACCTGTGTGGAGTTTGTGGTGTCGGATAAGGTGTGCACGCTGTCTGAAGGGCTGCCCACATTCCTTGCATTTGTAAGGTTTCTCACCAGTGTGGATTCTCAAGTGCTGACTAAGCGTTGAGCGGCGGATAAAGGTTTTCCTGCACTCTTTACATTCATAGAACTTTTCTCCATTCTGCACTTGCTGGTACTCGGTAAGGAAACGGTGCTTTCTGTATGTGCCTTTCTCAGAGGTAATTTTCAACTGCCCAAAATAACCTTCCTGTGGTTCCTTTTGTTGCTCATCCTTGCTTTCATATTCCCAATCATCTCTAGGACCAGAAACTTGAGGGCTGTGGCTTTTAAGTTTCTCCATCAACTCCCACTGTAATGAATATATTCCATAAATATCCTTGTCTGCAGATGAAGTATTGGTCTTGAATCTGGCCACCAAATCTGAAAGAAAACAAGAAAGAAATATGCTGCATCCCTGTTCCAGGAGGAAAACTTCTATAGACAAACTGAAGGACCTAAAGGCATGCCCACTATCCTTCCTGTAAACAGGTATTTCTGAAAAAAATACTACACAGGTGCACCCCAAAACCCATATTCTATACAAAATCCTGCACCAAAAATCCATGGGAAAAACAGCACACATTAACATACAACTGTGTACAATTTATCAGTAAAACACTAACAACACTACAATTGCTATCTCAAGGGGTAAAGGTGCTTAGTGTGGCCAAAGCCACTTCATGAATATTAAAATGCATAAAAATTAAGAAGTCCTGTTTTGGGTGCGAAGTAGGCTCACATCTACAATCCCAGCACTCAGGCGGCAAATGCAGGAGGATGCTGCACATTTAAGGTCAGCCTGGGCTATACAGTCTCAAAACAGCTTAAGATACAAAATAAGATAATCTCTAAACTAAAAAACAAAAAAAAACCAAAAAACAACAACAACAACAACAAAAACTCAACTGGAGAATTTATATTCCCAACTTTAAGAAAGGCTAAGAGAGAAGGATTATGGGGGAGAACTTGACACTGAGTTAGATGTCAACCTGAGTGACACAGGATCTCATCTCAAAAAGAAGAAAACATGTAAAGACCAAACTGGGTGTGGTGGCGCTTGACTGTAATCCCAGCACTCAGGAGATGGAAGAAGAGGATGAGAAGTTAGTTACATAGGATGCATAGTGAGTTCAAGTCTAGCCTGGGATATGTAAGAGTCCTTGTCTCCAAGATGAAGGAAGGAAAGAGAGAGGGAGAAAGGGAGGGAGGGAGGGAGGGAGGGAGGGAGGGAGGGAGGGAGGGAGGGAGGGAGGGAAAGAGGGATCGCCGACAGGTATGGTGGTACATTCAATTCCAGTACTCAGGAGACAGAAGGGGGTGGATCTCTGTGAGTTCTGTGCCAGTCAAGGCTATACAGTGAGATCCTGACTCAAAAAAAGGAAGGAAGGAAGGAGGAGCTGAGGCAACGACTCAGTTAGTACAGTGCTTGTTCTGAAGCATGCAGACCTGAGCTTATATCCCCAGCACCCACAGAAAAGGCCTGGGTTAAAAGTGTGCATCCTTAATCCCAGCACCACATAGGCAGAGATGGAGGAAACCTGGGGATTTGCTAGCCTATCAGTGAGTTCCAGATTCAGTTCAAGGCTGTGTTTCAAAAAAATAAAGTGAAGAAGCCATTGAGGAAGGTACCCCACATAGACCTCCACGCGCGCACACATGTTAACAAGCACCCAAACGCTTGCACAACCTCCCACAGGAACATCCTCTCCCCAACACACACATGAAAAGAAGCTTTAAGATAGGCAAGCTACCATTAAGGTGGATGAAATTGTAGCCTATCTTAATGAGGGGCCGAGCCTACATTACTGAATGTTAAGATTTCAGGCATGTATGTATCTCCATACTGTGGTGAGTCTACAAGTATTATATGGTGAACGTACAGCTGACAGACCTATCGGACTATCCACAGGAAGTGTACACGTACACTCCACCTGAACTAACCTGTTCTTGCAGAGCTATGGGCACACCTGTCCTTTGGATAAGCCACTGCCAATTCTGCAGAAATCTTGTGAAATCATGGCATTTCTCCCTTCAGTGGCATCCCAGCAGTGTATAAACCTGACTTTTCCTGGAGGAGAACCAGATACCTCTCCCCACACCATGAATCCTTGAAGTGAAAAGGATTCAGTCAGTCAAGCCTTTGTTCTCACAGCCAAAATCTACATAAAAATAGTCCCCCACAGCTATCTTTACTGACAGGACTGTACTCACTGATAAGAAAGGAGCCTCATACAGGAGACAGTATGTCTGCTCTAACAGCAGAGTCAGGAAGTGTGATCTACTGGTCTTCTGCTCTGACCCTAACAGGCTACTATAATCTGTATTTACCCTTCACCTTGGTGTCAACTAACACAGGATCATAGCCCAGGAAATTAACTGTTTATACAGGAAATGGGCCTGAATCACTAAAACTCACTTCAGAGAGAAAAATTCTCACCTGGGCATCCCCCAGAAGAGATTTCATTTAACTCAACCACCTAGATGCTAATGTGGAGGCCCAAAATTATGATCCTATTTCCACATTGACCAAAGGTCAGAGAGTTGGGGTTTAGCTCTAGTTCCTTCCAGGTTACTGTGCTTCTACCTCAAACAAAGGGCCCACCTAGGTGTTGCTCAGAGAGTTCTGCTCTGCAGGTGATTGTCAACAGGCTGGCCCCAACAAATGGTGCCCAGTGTGGGGTGGTCAGCCAACAAATGGTGCCACAACGAGGGGCTGACCAATGAACCCCAAAACACACAGAAGCGTGGCCAGGTGTACAAAGGAGCACGTGAGGGACCCCACAAGAAAACTGCACCGCAGGTGGAAGGTAAGTAATTAGCATTTAAAAATAAATAGCAGATATAAAAAAGGAAAGAGAAAGGTGGGGTATAAAATCAGGAGTAAAACTGTAAGTATTTGTAGATATAGGACAAGGACATAGGATTCAACTGTCTGTACAGTCGTTTGGATGTATTTTGATAGCTAGAGGAGCTGAAATGAAGCAGAAACAAAGGCAGAAATTTCTAGAGTTTGTAAATATTATATTCCTGCCCCCGCGCTGGTGGCTTATCCACCACCATCTTCGGGCTGCTCCAGGTCTTGGAGAGGCCGAAATAAAGCCTCACCTTCACCCCTGCAAGCCTTCACCCCTGCAGGCGGTTGTGCTTTGGTTACCTAGCCACAGCCTCTATTGCTACTGAGTGGGTGAAAAGAAGGGAGTATGGCATTTGACCTAGAATTGGCCTAGGTTACAGCTGAGATTGTGGCAGTTCATGCATGTCAGCTGAGTCTGACCCACTTTGTGGGACCAGGAAAGGCAGGCAGGAAAATTTCAAGAGGTATACCTGCCACAGTCAGAGCTCAGGGTCAGTCAGTGGAAATGCCTATAGGCTAATTGACCCTTGAGCCAAGGAGCCTCTATGGATAAACCTATGAATTTTGACAGAGGAGAAGACTTAGGAATTCTCCTAATTTTGTGATCACAAGATTTAAAGTAAAAAAGCAAGGATAGTAAGAATCGGCGTGGCAATAACTGCCTAAGCTAGTGGTCTCACACAGCAGTCTCAGAGACGCTGTAATGGCGGACACCTGAGAACCTGAGCTAACATTGTCAGCTGCATCTGAAGGACCCTAACTCGCCTTAACCACAATTATGCCGTTCTGCAAAGGTTTTCAGATAGCAAGCTTAATTAGAGGCCCCCGGAGCTCAGGACCTCTCCGGAATGCTGGGCAAAGACACCTGAGCAAAGACAGCCTTATCTGGCTGTGAGACAGGAGATTTATAGATTGGTCATAGGAACAAAGAAAGGGAAGATTGCGAGGCCTGAGTCACGTAGAAAGCAGGGCTCACAAGTCAGGGGCTGTACAAATCAGACATAGGGTTGCCAGCCGGGAGAGGGGGAGGCAGGATAAGAGAAACAATAAACCGCTGAGTATTCCCCTCATTGTTAACCAGGTTAAAAATTTACCACCCTGCATCTTGCTTCTGTAAACCTCACTTTTTGCTCTCCTATAAAAACCCCTCACCCCCAACCTGGGGCGCGCAAGTCCTTCGAGAGACTTGGTTGCCCCGGGTACCCGTGTATCCCCAATAAACCTCTTGCTGCTTGCATCCGGCTGCGTGTTTTCGACTGATCTTTGGGGCACGGGGCCTCTCCCGAGAGAAGACGCCCAAGGGAGTCTTTCACATCTAATGCTGGTCTGTGGCAGGACCATTAAACGTGACCTGTGACCTGCCCAGGCAGAACAGGCAATAACAGGCCGTCTGGACCCAAGGACCCAGACAGGACGGCCAAGCAGTGGAAGGAGCATGGCCCATGCCCCACCACAGCTTCAAGCCCAGATCCCAGTTTCCACGCCTGACAGCCAAGCTGCACAAAAGCAGCCTCCGGGAACTGCAGCTCCAGGCCAGTCAAGGGTCTGTGGAAGGTAAACGAGCAACTAAGGCAGCTAGGCAGACTTGCGACTTGGATTAGAAAGACAGCTTACAATTTTTAAATAAAATATCCAATGGCTAAGACTTTATTTAAAGTATCCTATGGGGAGACCTTGAACCAATAAGTGAAATTCTTAAAGGGAGTAGTGATCCAAATTCCAGTAGACAGCCTTCAGAAATTGCCAGATGGGTAGTCAAGCAGGTAGAGTATGAATTAAGATTCAGCCTTGGCAAGCATTTATATTGCCTACAAAATTTACTCTTACGGCAGTTTTATGGGAAAACGGTCCACCTTTTATGGCTGCACCTTCCTGTTTTGCCAATTAAAATATTAAACTCTTATTTTGAAGCAGTAGGTTGCTTAGCACAGAGGAGCAGGATGGAATCTAGGAGATGATTTAGCAGAGAACTGACTATGGTCAAGTTCCTTATACTAAGAAACAGACTGATTATTTTAAAATAATGCTTCTTGAGCAATTGCATTTGCTGAATTTAAAGGCCAGATTAATAATTATCCCAGCAGATCGTTACTGCAATTCACACTATATTCATTTTTTTTTATGTTATTACGAAAGATCCCTTAAAGGATGTTAAGCTTGAAAGATCCCCGATTCGGGTGTCCTCCCCTTGGGGACCCTGATGCCCAAGAACCAAGACCAGTCCGCACTGGATGCAAAAGCAAGAGGTATTTTTTTTATTTGTTTACACGGGCACCCGTGGACGCTACAGCTTTCGGGTGGCTGAGCGTGTCGGGCTAAATTTGGGGCTGGTTATATAGCAAGAAGCAAGCTTACAGAAGCAAATGCATTCTCAATGGTTATTTCAGATAAAACGGTGGGGTCAGGTCAGGGATGGGTTGTCTATTCATCTTGAATACATGGGAATATTTCCTGTTCTACTGATAATGGCTTCCTTCAAAGCAGGCTGGAAATATGGAGGTTGAGAAACAATGTAATCAAGTTCAACAGGAAGTAGCCAGGCAGTGGTGATGCATATCTTTAATCCCAGCATTCAGGAGACAGAGGCAGGCAGATCTCTGTGAGTTCGAGACCAGCCTGGTCTACAGAGCGAGTTCCAGGACAGCCAGTGCTACACAGAAAAAGCCTGACTTGAAAAACCACCAATAACAAAAGGCAATTTTGCTACTTCAGTATTAAAAATGGGAATTTGAGCCAGAGAAAAGCTCAGCGGGGAACGGTGCCTGCCACACCAGCCCGCTAACCTGAGCTGGATGCCAGGACCCATGGGAAGACGAAGAAGAGAACCAACTTCATTCCGTGGTCCTCTGACCTCCATGCATGCCATGGCATACATGCCTATCTCCCACCCCTCTTTCACATACATACATAACTTTTTAAAATCTGAATTAGCTTCAGGTCTCAAGCTTGAGGCCAAGACTTTGGAAGAGAAATCCCCCAAAATCTCTCAGCAAGGACCACACCTCATTGGGCTGTAGCAACAGCCCCCCACACCAGCTCACCCTCACTCACCAGGACAATATCTTTTTCTCCCTTCTTTCACAACTACCTCAGGCTCCTTCCCGTCTTCATCCAGTAAGAGAATTATATCTCTCTTAGAAATAGACAGTCCTGCTTAATAGAAAAATGTCAAATCAAATTATAAACCTAAAAATCCTTACTTTCAGATTTCACTAAAATTTAAATTAATTATAAGTCAAATGGTGCTGTTTGGAGACAGGGTCTCACTCTGAAGCCCAGCCAGCCTGGCACTCAGTACACAGTGCAGCCCAGCATTAAGGTGGCCATCTTCCTGTCTCAGCCCTTTGAGTACTGGGATCACCACCTTGCCTGTCTCCAAAATGGCACTTCATAAACTAAAGCATTAAATTCACACTACGGAGCTCCAGAGTAACCATTTTAGGGAAACCTTGAACCACAAAGAATGAACATCAGATGACTAAGGGCACACTTCATGTGATTTAGCCTGGCTCTGCAGAGCGGCCACACTGTGTGATGACTACAAGTACAGACAGGCTACTTCACATCCTGCCTGTTTCCTTGGCCAGCTCAGTAATTAGTGTGTGCGCGTGTGTGCGTGCACACGTGTGCATGCATGCACTCACATGTATATTTAGGTGTAAGTGGACATATGCATGCCATAGCACACATACAATCAGAGAACCTTAGAACTCCTAGCTTTCCACTGTCGGAAATGAGGGTTTTTGTTGTTCATTCCTGTGCTCATCAAGCAGGCCTGAGTTTCCAGGAATCTCCTGTCTCTGCCTCTTCCCTCACCACAGTAATGCAAGACTACACACAGGCACTACTGCACTGTTACATGCTTCTGGGGACCTGAACCAAGTCCTCACATTTGCACAAGTGCTTTACCCACTAAGTCGTCTCCACGGCCCCAACCTCTTGTGCCTGAGCACAGAGAAGAGGATGATGCCAGCATCTCTCTCAGGAGTGGTTGTAAGGGTTGATGAGTTGCATAGCACCCGGAAAAGCACCTAAGCACTAAGTGCACAGAACACACATGTCTTAGCTATGATTCTTACTGTGCTCACAGGGCTGAGAGGGGAAGAAACAGTCAGACCCTTTCAGTAGATCTATTCACTGTAAGATACAAAATGCTGAGATTTTTAACTATTTTTGTGGTACTGGGATTAAACCTAGGGCCTCACACGCCCTAGGCAAATGCTCGACTACTGAGCAACAGCCCAGGTTTTAACTTACAAACGTGAAGCAGGTAGACTGTTAGAGGCTGTTACCCAGAAAAGAGCATGTTCCCCAAGTTTTAAGCTTGTATCCATCCCACGTGCATTGCCTTTGAAACTAGAGAGGAGCAGGGAGTGTCTACATGGATTCTGGGCTCTCATGTGGTATACAATCTGCTTTCTAAGAAATACCTCTGCCACATCAAATCCAGATGCCCAGGAAACCTGAACATGAAGGAAGCCAGGAATCAGTCTGAGAAAATGAGAAGGCGCCCCAGACCAAGAATGGTTAGGTGTTAAATGGAAGAACCTATTTCCAATCTACCAAGCAGAAGGTAAGAGCGAAGGGAAAGCTAACCCTTTGGGGCAGACCGCTCACCCAGAGAGAGGAAGTTGCTGTAGTTCTCCCACATCACGTCCCTGTACAGGCTCTTCTGAGCAGAGTCCAGGAACTCCCATTCCTCCTGGGAGAAATCCACAGCCACATCCCTGAACGTCACTGAACCCTGAAAAAAAAAAAGCAAACTCGTGGTAGTGCATGAGAAAAGTTTTTTTTTTAGGAGAGAGTGGAGACTGAAGGAGGACTGTATTGCAAAGTGGGGAGCACACAGCATGGGGCTGAACACGACAGGAACACAGACAGCAAGAAGTCAGTGCCTCAGAGTGACGGCATGCTCCTACATAGTCCTGGTCACACATAGAGTTAGAGTTTTAAAATACACGTTTCTTTCATTTTTATTTAGAGAGAGAGAGTGTGTGTGTGTGTGCATGGACATACCACAGCGCATGTGTGGAGGTCAGAAGACAACCAATAGGAGCCAGTTCCTTCTACCATGTGGATCCCGGGAACTGA
Organism: Myodes glareolus; assembly: GCF_982192425.1. Lineage (NCBI taxonomy): Eukaryota > Metazoa > Chordata > Mammalia > Rodentia > Cricetidae > Myodes > Myodes glareolus. The sequence continues at coordinate 56,320,059 of NC_142026.1, read as the reverse complement.
ACTCAGACCATCATCTCTGCCTCCTAAGCCGTCTTGCCAGCCCAAGGTTAGATTTTTCATTCATTCTGGAAATAAATACAACAAACGCCATGGATGAACCCGACAGTATAGCACACTGTGTGCTCCCATTATGAGCTCTACAGAAATAGCGACACTCAGCTTCACTGACCACAAAAACACAGTGACCACATTTTCTTCCAAAAAGAAAACAATTCATTCTAGATCCACTACAAAATATCTGAGACAGACTGATTCAAGTTCACTACAAAGTTAGATTCTATTTTAAATTTGTTCTTTATTACAGTCAATTCTTTAGTTTTAAATTTTTGGTAAATACTTGTCCTCGCCTTGACTACATTAGATAGATCTAGTATCTCTTTAACATGTAGATATTTGAGCCCATGATGGCGGTGCAGGTCTTTAACTCCAGCACTTGGAAGACAGAAATGGGTGGATTTCCATGACTCCAAGGCCAGTCTGGTCTAAACAGTGAGTCTAAAGCCAGCCAGTCATGGCTACACAGTAAGACACTGAAACAAAACAAAGCAAATTAGATCTTTGAGCCTGGCGCAATCCCAAATGCTCACCTAGCTCTTGTTTAGAGTATCTGACCCTATGAATGACAGGCACCCTCCTCATCCTGCCCAGCAGTCTCAGGGAATGGCTTTGTCCCTGAGCTACAAGACACTAAGTCATGAAAACACTCTTTAGCTAGCACCCCAGACCAGAAGGGAGGCGATTTCCTCCCTTCTACATCTATGTAGTTATTTATTTTATGTGTTTGCTCAGAGGACAATTTACGAGAATCATTCTCTCTTTCCACCATGTGAGTCCCAGGGGTTGAGCTCAGGCCAGCCTTAAATCCTCCACGTAGGCAAGGGCGATTACAATGATGCTCCTGCCTCACCTCCCAAGGGTGAGATTACAGATGTATCCTCAACATGCCCTGTAGAGGGCCACAGCCACATTCTCCATCATCAAGATGGCGCTGACATCCGGCTTCACCGCCAGGTGAACGCACATGTGCTCGGTAATTTCACACTGCTGTCCCGCCTACTGAGGCATCACCTGGGACTGGGCGCAGCGGACCAATCCAAGAGTGACACGTCCAAAGCAGGGTCTGTTTCATATATAAGGGATGGCTTCCTTCATATCTGGGTCTCCGCCATGTGGCTTATGCTCTAGCTCCCAAGAGACATTAAAGCTATTTCTGCAGAAGTATCCTATGTGTCCCGCGTGGTTCTTGCAGGCGAGACCAAGCGCGGAACAACAACTGGTGCCATACCCGGGAAGAAGACAAACTTTGCACCGCCAGAGACCAGGAGGATTTCAGAACTGCAGGTGTGCATGCTCAGAGAGGTACGCTCTAAAGTCCAGAGAGCGTATCAGAAACTGAGCAGCAGTGGGAGGTTGTGCGCGCACTCAGATAAGTTAAAAATGACCCTCCGGTAAAGAATGGGGGAGAAAATGTTTGCGTTGTTTTTTATGTACTGGGCAGGAGAAAGATATTTGAATTTAGGAACTGCTAAAAAAGGTAGCTTAAATTTAAAACATGGGCTTAAGAATATGATGTTTTGGAGGAGAGGTTCTGTTTTCGCCTCCATGGAGGATGGGAACCTAAGTATGTGCTTGAGATCCACGTGGTTTGAATCACCGAGACCTCCTGAAATGTTATAGTGTTTACCCCTAAAATGCAGCGTCCCAATACAGCAGGAAGCAGCCAGAGAGACTAACGGCGCCCAAATTCCCTAAAAGATTAAATGAGGTCCTTTCAGTGATTGCAGAGCAGCAAGCCTGCTTCTCTGAGTTCCGCTTTGCTCCATACACCGGTTTGGGCTCGGAGTGGGTGCAGCTGCGGCTGGAGCGGAGCTTTGCTCGGTGGCTATGGTGGAGGGCATGTTGCGCCGGCTCAGTTGGTGCCTGGCCTGGAGGGTGTCACAGCAGTACCGAAAATGAGAGCGGTGCCACAAGCAGCCAGGCCAGAAGGCTTACAATGTACCTAAAACTGTGAGGGTCTCTGAGGCTAAAATGGCTCTGGTTCCATTTGGCTATGCTAAACTATGCTGACTTCAGGCAGGACTGGTCGTAATTATCATAATAAAAGCGCAATTAAGGTTTAGCCGCAGTAAACAGGCAGTACCGTATTACATCTACATAGTGCGACTTAAGTTTTTAAGAACTGCTTAGCATTTTAAGAACTCAAGTCCTCCTGAAAGATTGCTGTATATACACTTGGCTTGTCTGGTGTTTCGGGATCCGCAGGGAGGTGGATGCAAAGGGCCCTTGGATTTCGGGGTGATTGGGTCATTGGCTGGATCTGTGAGAGTTTACAGCCGCTTTTGCTGTGGCACAGGTGTTGAGAGTTTGCTAGTAGGGAAGCGGCCCTGTTCGCCGCCTCTCCCATCGGCCCCTTGAGCCGCAACGGCTCTGGCGCGGACCTTGAGATGTTGCCGGACTATGCCACCTCAGTTACCGGTCCAGGTGTCGGCTCCCGCCACACTCCCCCACCAACACAGCCGCTGGGAAGGCAGGGGCGCCTGGGGGTGGAGCCACCACTTCCTGGCCCGGGACACGCGGAGCCGCGCAGCAAACAGGCCCAGGGCCGCGCAGCCCTCGGAGGATGGCGGGGCGGGCTCTGAAACCCTAGGCCACCGTACCCGGGGGACGGTCTCAATGGAGGCTGGCAAGCCGCGTCCCCATACACGGAGCCCGGGGCAGGCGGCGGGGCTTCCCTAAAGGGACATTGTCCAACGACAATTACGCCTGCAGAGTGCGGCCTAGGGAAAAAAAAAAGCCCATAGTTTCTTTTTTTTTTTAATTTATTTATTGATTATACACAACATGTTTTCCTGCACACCAGAAGAGGATGTCAGATCTCATTACAGATGGTTATGAGTTACCATGTGGTTGCCGGGAATTGAACTCAGGACCTCTGGAAAAGCAGTCAGTGCTCTTAACCTCTGAGCCATCTCTCCAGCCCAAGCCCATAGTTTCCAACACGCCTCTGGTAGACTTCTTGATGCAGCTGGAGAGTTGCGCCCCTGTGTTCCCAGGTACAGTGACTGATTTTTGCCTGGACCGTGCTCAGTACATCGGCTAGTTGGTGAGCGATTGATTCTGGGACACATGGAGCCATCCACCTCTCTGTAAAATATCTATTTAAACAAAAGGGGGGGAAATGATGGAGGAGCTGCCCCCGATGCCAAGAATGGCTATTGCCATGGCTCTGTTCATTATACATTTTTAAATGGCAGCACGGCCTATACCATGGAAAACAGAGACCCTCAATCAGTTATCTACCACAGTGGCTACAGCCCTGGATCAGCAGGTTACCATAGATACATCTATTAGAGGTAAAATAATGGTTCTTAATCAAATAATTGACCTAGTACAAGAACAGGTGGATATCTTATGGCAGCTTGCCCAATTGGGCTGTAAATGGAAAACTCCAGCCTTATGTGTGACCAGTGTACCATATGAGAACTTTATAAAAGTGGCTAACTTGTCCCGAGAATTGTCTTTGTATCTTGCAGGAGAATTTTGATGATTTGCTGTCCTCCTTGAGACGGTCCATCGTGACAATCAACTCCACACGAGTGGACATAAGCCTGGCCAAAGGATTCCAGTCCTGGGTCGTGTCCTTCATCCCCTACTTCAAAGAATGGGTGGGGGTGGAAGTGCTTTGGAACAGTCCTGCTATGGAATAGTGTTTCTCCTCTGGATGGTCTGCTGACTCAAATCCCAAAGTCTTAGGGACAAAGTGGTTTTTGCACAGCACTGGCTGCCCTGGAACAGGGAGCCTCTACTGATATGTGGTTATCTATGTTAAAGCAGTAAGGTTTAAGCCAACCAGCTCCTGCACCCCTAGGACTGTGGTCCATGGCACAGGGTGGAGTGCTTGGCTTAGCTAGCCCTGAAGGTTGTGGAGCTGAAAAGCATCGCACAGAAAATGGCCCTCTCTGAGAGATAAGTCACCCTGCATAAGGGTTTCCTGCCGTATATTCCCCTTTCCCAGAAAAATGGCAGAGGGCAGGCTGGATAACTTCCAGGTGTCATGAGCCTAGGGGCAGATTCCGTGTAAGCCCATTTTAATGTTTTCATTTTGGGAAGTGCAACCTCTATCTTTACCTTCTGAGGGAGTTGCCTTTCTGCAAAGAAGTAAAATTAGGGGGAGATGTAGAGGGCCACAGCCACATTCTCCATCATCAAGATGGCGCTGATATCCGGCTTCACCGCCAGGTGAACGCACATGTGCTCGGTAATTTCACACTGCTGTCCCGCCTACTCCCGAGGCATCACCTGGGACTGGGCGCAGCGGACCAATCCAAGAGTGACACGTCCGAAGCAGGGTCTGTTTCATATATAAGGGATGGCTTCCTTCATATCTGGGTCTCCGCCATGTGGCTTATGCTCTAGCTCCCAAGAGACATTAAAGCTATTTCTGCAGAAGAATCCTGTGTCCCGCATGGTTCTTGCAGGCGAGACCAAGCGCGGAACAACAATGCCCCACAGGACTAGCATTTTTCAACAAAGAACAATTTTGTTCCCAAAAAGGCCATATCTGGAGACAATTTGGTTGTCACAACAGGGGGTATGCCAGAGTTACAGGGACCTAATGATAGAGGCCAGAATTAACTGTCACACAGGCTTTAGTGCACAGGTAATTCCATACCATTAAAGGTTTTCTGGCTCAAAATGTCAATGGCAGCAAAGCTGAGACTGCTTGCTCAAATCAAGTGCATCCCATGATAGCGCACAGGGGCTTTGCTGTGGTGTTCTCTCTGGAAGAAATTTATCTTTTCTCTTTGAGGCAGGGTCTCACTATGGAACTCAGGCTGGCCTCTTCAACTTTCCAAGCGTTAGGGTCACAGGGATGCCCACCATGCCCAGAGCAGAGATGGGTCTTGGTCCTTCTGTGTGTGTTTCTGTTCTTATCATTGTTTTTCTTTTTTTGTTTTTTGTTTTTAGAGACAGGGTTTCTCTGTGTAGCTTTGGAGCGTGTCCTGGAACTCGCTCTATAGACCAGACTGGCCTCAAACTCACAGAGATCCACCTATCTCTGTCTCTCAAGAGCTGGGATTAAAGGCGTGTGCCACCACCACCCGGCATTGCTCTCTTAACTACAGTGCTGAACAAGCACTCTTCCACCCTAAGATAATGACTGGCACAATACAGTCGAGACCAACAGCAATTTGTTGGCCATATGTACTCACAGCCAGAGAGAAGGCATCACAAATCATAAAAGGTCACCCTCTGGAGGGGAGGGAACAAAGGCCCTTGGAAAGACTTTGAAAAGGGACTGGGTGCTCCTTAGTTCCCATGGGAAAATGTGAATGGCTCACATGACTATTTTGTGGGCTACCAGAGAGGTATAAGCCGAGGAGGTTTGGAGATAACCCAGTAGACAGCAGAACTAGATGGGAAGGAAGGCTTCTGGATCACCTGGCTAGGCCACTGGCCCTAACAAAGATGATAGTACATTAGTTATTTATCTGATTTTGATTTTCAAGACAGGGTCTCACTATGTTCCCCTGCCTGGCCTAGAACTCACTATGTAGACTTGATATAGATATGAATAATTTGCATTGATATGAATCTTGGTTTACTGATACTAATTTAAGGTCAATCTTGTTATATGTATATTTCTGCTTTTGATTAAGGTATTGTGATTGTGTAGTTCATTTAAAAATGTAATGTATAATTAGGAAATGTAGGTTGTTAATGGATAATCATCGATAATAGTCAAGCTTGTAGTCATGTTAGATTTTCTAGATATATAGAGATATATTTCAGTTAGGCATTCTTCATATCTTTCAAAGACTACAGAATATGGCATTTAAAATGTTTTAATAACTTAGGGCTTTTCATGATAATGAGACACGTCTGCTCCTGACAGCACCAATCTACTTCAAGAGGAAGATGGGCATTGTAGAGGCTCCTTATGGAGTTGGTTAGCTATTTGGGCAAGAAACTGCTCTTGCCTGGGCTGTTGCATAAACTGGACATAAAGAACTCACAGAGAGATGACGGTTGAACTTGCCTAAAGGTGAAATGGTCCTTTGGAGTTCCTGCTTCATGAAAGAGTCTGCGAGACATTCTGCAGGATACAAAAGAAAGTGACTGAACTGTCTTTGAAATCTCCTGCTTCATGGAAATGTCTGCTGGATACTATGGGCCTGTAGGCTTAAGATGGATGCCCCAACGGTACAAAAGAACTTTGGGTGACTGTCTAGGCAGTAGGATGTCTCTGTCATTTCTAGTTTTGGAAGTTGTTTATAATCCATTTCCTGTTTACTTAGGTAATATTATATCCTTCTGGAGTCTTTGATGAAGTTGAAGAATAGATAGTTATAGTTTTCCTTTGTTACGATAAAAGATAAAATAGATATAAATATTGTAACTGTAATTCTTGCTTGATAACTGTTTTGTTATATGTAATTTTACTATGTTAAAGTTAAAGCCTTCCGTTTTGTTTAAACAGAAAAGGGGAAATGGTATAGTAGATCCTTCTGTATTTGTGTTCCTTTCATTGGTTAAATAAAGAAACTGCCTTGGCCTCTTGATAGGGCAGAAACTTAGGTAGGCAGGAAAGACAGAACTGGATGCTGGGAGGAAGAAAGCAGAGTCAGAGAGAGCCGCCATAGAGTCGCCAGAGTCAGACATGCTGAATCTTTCCTGGTAAGCCAAAACCTTGTGGTGAACACAGATTAAAAGAAATGGGTTGAATCAAGATGTGAGAGTTAGCCAATAAGAGGCTAGATATAATGGGACAGGCAGTAATTTAATTAATACAATTTCTGTGTGGTTATTTCAGGTTTAAGCTAGCCAGGTGGGACGGAACAAAGGGCCCCATGCTCCCTACAACATAGACTCACAGAGATTCTCCTGCCTCTGCTCTTGAATGTTGGGATTAAAGGTATGCCCTTCATGCCCAGCCTCACATGGATTTTTAGATCTTATCACATAAACCCTCACTGACAGCCCTACCTACCCCATCCAATTGGAAAGCCTTAGATAGTGTAAAATTTTTTTCCAAGTAGCATTAATTTATTATAAGAAACATTTTTGTATCTTTGTTACTGCTAAAATCATTATTTGCATGATGAAACTGTTACATTAAATAGAACACTGAAATATTATACCAGATTTCTCTCAAGGTCATTATGAACAATAGAATTCTTTTCAACAAACCAATCCTGTAATGGCTTCGTTTTCATTTGCAGTGCTAGGAATCGAACCCAGAGCCTTGCACCCGGTAGGCAAGAGCCTACCATACCCCGTAATCCTAACTCTTACTCGTTCTTAAGCCACCTTCCGTCCAGCCATGGCTAGGCATCAGTTTCCATCTACATATCCTAACATTGCACTTTATAGCTTTCAGAAAGGATTTACCTCATTTTATCATTACTAATGAATCTATCCAGGCTAAAACATAACATCGCTAATCCACTATAGTATAACTTTGGATATCCGAGTCTTTAAATATCAAAAGATATATTTTTAATATTTATTTATTTATTTATTATGGAGACAATATTCTGTCTGTGTGTATGCCTGAAGGCCAGAAGAGGGCACCAGACCCCATTACGGATGGTTGTGAGCCACCATGTGGTTGTTGGGAATTGAACTCAGGACCTTTGGAAGAGCAGGCAATGCTCTTAACCATCTGAGCCATCTCTGCAGCCCCTCAAAAGATATTTTAAAACTTTTTGTTCTACAGTAATTTGAACTTAGAAGGTTAAATCTAACTAACAATTTACATTAAACCAACTCATTTCACATAGTTAATTGTTTTAGAAATATGCTTTAGGTGCTAGTGATGTAGCTCATTGACAGCATGCTTGCTTCATATATATGGGGCCCAGGGTTTGATCCCTGACACTCCAAAAAGAAAAATATACTTTGGAATAGGGTTCCTTAACTTAAAATCAAAAACTTAGATACAGAAGCAATGCCTAAACTCTGAGATTTAGAGATTCATTAGCTTATGTGATTAATAGCCCTAAGAATTTGAATTTAACAAATCATAAATTTTTAATTGAAATGGCTTATATAAATACAGTTTTATGCATTTATGCAATGCCCATTTTGCTGTTCTCAAAACAAGGGTCAAGAGCTAGTTAACACAAGCTACTTTTCCCCCCTTCTTTTGGGTTGAAACAGGGTCTTTCTATGTAGCCTTGGCTGTCCTGGAACTCACTCTGAAAACAAGAGATCCACCTGTCTCTGTTCCCCAACTGCTGGGATTAAAAGCATGTGCCACCATGCCTGGCCCCAACTACTTTGTATAGCAAGAACAGAGAAGGGAAGGCGGTGAAAACCTAAACTGATTTAGAACTGAGGGAAACAAGCTTTATTATCCCAGCACGGACTCAGGGCTTGGTAGAGGATACTGATAATTCAGTAAAAGAGGAAAAGAACCTCTCAGAAAATAGCCTCTGTGAAAATCATCAGAGAAAGTTCAAACTGTTATAAAACTCAATAGCCCAGCAGACAAAAGTCCTTCTTACAAATCTAATTAAAATCTGCAGCATAGTGTAAAATCTTAACACACGTGCAAGTCAGGGGTTGATGTCAGCTGTCTTTCCATATATTCACACCAAAGATGCATGTACTCTGAAACAGCCAATGGTGGTTCTGATGGGCTAGCAATACTACTTAGAATATGATCAGAGTCTCCCTGGATAGTAAAAGAAATGTACTTAAGTCAGAGAAAGAGGGAGCACAGTGTGGCCAAGGCCCAGGCCCAGAAGCATCAGAGAGAGAGAGGGATCATGGAGGCAGCCTTGACCCCAGCCTAAAAATATCAGAGACAGGGAGAGTGGTGACAGCCCCAGCTCTAGGCCAGAAGGGGCTTCCAGAAACAATATTAAGAAGTCCCTCTGGGAAAGAGCACCTGTGATACAATCAGTATCCAGTGTCATTCTCTGTAAAAGATACACTGTCACATAAGACCCACCAGTGCCACAGACCCACCTGCACCAAGGGAGTGACCACCAGAGCCATGAACCCATCTGCATCTGGAGGAGTGACCAATGGAACACAGCCACAAACTGCACTAACTGGAGGAAGAGGGGCCCCTTGAAGCACAGGCTCCACTTATACCGACTGGAGGAACAGATGGGTAGACAACAGTATAAGATACACTCAACAACATAAAGGGCAATACGGCACCACCAGAGATTGATAGTTCCACAGCAGCAATCCCAATGCAGATGAAGCAAAAGAAAATGACCTTAAAAATAACTTCATGAAGATGATTGAAGCCCTTAAAAAGGAAATGAAATTTTCCTTAAATAAATGGAGGAAAAGACAAACAAAAAATTGGAAGAAATCAACAAATCCCTTAAAGAAAAGAAAGAAAAAGCAATCAAACAGGTAAAGGAAATGGTTAAAGACTTAAAAACTGAACAAGAGGCAATAAAAAAAATAGAAATCAAAGAGAATTCTGGAAATGGAAAATTTGGGGAAATGATCATGAACCACAAATACAAGCATAAACAACAATACAAGAGATGGAAGACAGAATCTGAGGCATTGAAGATACGATAGAGGAAATAGATTTATCGATCAAAGAAAATGTTAACTCCAACAAATTCTTAACACAAAATATCGAGGCATTCTGGGATACCATGAAAAGACCAACCTAAGAATAAAAGGGATAGAAGAAGGAAAAGAAGTACAGCTCAAAGCCACAGAAAATATATTCAACAAAATCACAGAAGAAAACTTTATTAACCTAAAGAAGGATGTGCCTATGAAAGTTTAAGAAGCTTACAGAACATCAAATAGACCAAACCAAAAATGTACCCTCGCCACATAATAAATAAAACACTTAACAGACAGAATAAATAAAGAACATTAAGAGCTACAAAGGAAAAAAGCCAAGTAACATATAAAGGCAAACCTATCAGAATTACATTCAACCTTTCAATGGAAACAATGAAAGTCAGAAGATCCTGGACAGGTGTTATGTAGACATTAAGAAACCATATATTCCAGCCCAGACTACTATACCCAACAAAACTGTCAATCACCATAAATGGCAATAACAATATATTCCAAGACAAAACCAGATTTAAACAATACCTATTCACAAATCCAGCCCTACCGGAAGTACTAGAAGGAAAACTCAAAACCAAGGAAGTTAGTTGCATGCACAAAAACATAGGAGATAGATAATCCCACATCAGCAATTCCCAAAGAAGGGAAACTCACACACAGTACCACCACCAACAATGAAAACAAAAACTAGCAATCATTGGTCATTAATATCCATTAACATCAACAGACTCAATTCATCTATAAAAAGACACAGGCTAACAGATTGGATACACAAACAAAATCTATCTTCTGCTGCATACAAGAAACATAGATCATCTTCAAAGACAGATATTACCTCAGATTAAAGGGTTAGGAAAAGATTTTCCAATCAAATCAATGTAAGAAACAAGCTAGTGTAGCTATCCTAATATCTAACAAAACAGATTTCAAACTAAAATTACTCAAAAGAGATGAAGGATGCCATTTCATATTCATCACAGGAAAAATTCATCAAAATGAAGTCTCATCCTGAACATCTATGCCCCAAATACAAGAACACCCACATTTGTAAAAGAAATATTACTAAAGCTTAAATAACACATCAATCCCCCCACACTAATAGTAGGAGACTTCAACACCCCACTCTTACCACTGAACAGGTCTGCCAGATAGAAACTTAACAGATTGGTTAGTTTACCTACTCCAATTGTCCCTTTTACCCTACAAGAAATCAAACTATCACTTTCACAGTGATAAGTATGAAATACATATAGCATACATAAGTGACCCGAAAAACTCTACCTGAGAACTTCTACAACTGATAAACACATTCAGTACTGTGGTAGGATACAAGATTAACTCAAAAAAAAAACCAGTAACTCTCCTATACACAAATGATAAACGAGACAAGAAAGAAATCAGAGAAACATTACCCTTTACAATAGTCACAAATATAAACTATCTTAGGATGACTTTAATCAAACACGTTAAAGACCTGTATGACAAGAACTTTTAAGTCTCTAAAGAAATAAACTGAAGAAGACATCAGAAAATGGAAAGATCTCCCATGTTCTTGGATAGGTAGGAGCAACAAAATAAAAATGGCAATTCTATCAAGAGCAATCTACAGATTCAATGCAATCCCTATCAAAATCCCAACACAACTCTTCATAGACCTTGAGAGAACAATATTCAACTTCATATGGGAAAACAAAAAAACCCAGAAAAGCTAAAACAAAACTGTACAATAAAGGAACTTCTAGAAGCATCATCATCCCTGACATCAAGCTCTACTATACAGGTATAGTAATAAAAAGAGCATTGAAGACCCTGACATTTATCCACACACTTATGAACACCTGATTTTTGACAAAGAAGCCAAAAAGGTACAATGGAAAAAGGAAAACATCTTTAACAAGTAGTGCTGGCATAACTGAATGTTAACATGTGGAAGACTACAAATAGACCCATATCTACTGCCTTGCACAAAACTCAAGTTCAAGTGGATCAAGGACCTCAACATAAACAGTTACACTGAATCTGATAGAGAAGAAAGTGGAAAGTAGCCTTGAACACACTGGCACAGGAGACCACTTTCTAAATATAACCCCAGTAGCACAGACACTGAAAGTAACAATCAATAAATGGAACCTCCTGAAACTGAGAAGCTTCTGTAAGGCAAAGGACATGATCAACAAGACAAAACAACAGCCTATAGAATGGGGAAAGATCTTTGCCAATCCCACATCTGATAGAGGGCTTATCTCAAAAATAAATAAAAAGCTCAAGAAATTAGACACCAAAATGTAAGCAGTGACTGCTCTTTCATTCCCAGCCGACCAGACCCAATAACCACACAGAAACTATATATAATTACAACACTGTTTGGCCTATTAGCTCAGGCTTCTTATTAACTAACTCTTACATTATAAATTAACCCATTTCTATTCATCTGTGTATCACCACAAGGCTGTGGTCTACTGTCAAGGTTCCAGCATCCTTCTCCTTCAGCAGCTTGTCTCCCTGACTCTGCCTACTCATCTCTGTTCAGATTTCCCCGCCTGGCTTTACTCTACTAGCCATTGGCTGAAACAGCTTTATTCATTAACCAATAAAAACAGCACATATACAGAAGGACATCCCACATTACCAAAATTGTGGATGCCCAAAAATGTGAGCCTATTGCCACCTTGTCTGAAGGTCAGAGAGTTTGAAGTCACTCAATTGTTAACAACAATCAGGGCTTCACATCCTTAGTCAGGGTGTGGTTACTTAGTTCTTTTGACATTAAGAAGGCCCACACAGCTAGATCCACTACACCCTTACCAATGGTCAGGAAATTCAAGCATACTTCTGCTCTTCTTTTGAAATAGGAGAATTGACCTTGGAGTGGCTGCCTTCAGGATACTTGGTCTAGGGTGGGTTCACTGCCTAAACAACAGAATGCTAATGACTTGATGTCTCAAAGTACTGAAACAAATAACTGTTCTGGTTGTCCTTTGTGTCATGTTAAAGCAGTCTTTTGTCTTCTTCCCCTGGTGTGGGAGAATTGTCTGTATTCTGTCAATCATATTTTAATAAAATGCTGATTGGCCAGGCAGGCAGTATAGGCAGGAAAGCCAGACAGGAAGTAGGGGTGGAGCAATGAGAACAGGAGAATTCTGGGAAGCAGGGAAGTTCCTCTGCCACTCCTGGGCAGACCACCGAAGAGGCAACATGTAAGCTGTCACATTGAGAAAGGTACTGAGCCCGTGTGGCTAACATAGATGAGAATAATGGGTTAATATAAGTTATAAGAGTTAACAAGAAGCCTGACCTAATGGGCCAATCAGTTTATAACCTAATGTAGACTCTGTGTGATTTTCCTTGGGACTTGCTGGCTTGTTGGGGTACTGGGCGGGACAGATACCCCAACAAGCCGGCCCTCATGTTACATTCCCCCTGTGGTATTGGGGTGTAAAAGTGTATGGAAAATGAAAAGTGGGCAATGTCAGTATTCACTGGATGCCTTCCCAGTACTATTCCATGGTTTCTGTTTCATTATTTTTAAATGCATCCCCGTATTCTTTACTTATATTTCTAAATACCCTTGCCCCTACCCTGGAAAGTCGTATTTTTGTTGAGACTGGTCCCTCTCACAAAATACCAAACAATTCAATTTTAAAATGGCGTGGAGAGCTAAACAGAATTTTTTCAACAGGAGAAACTCAAATGGCCAAAAGACACTTAAGGAATCGTTTAATATCCTTAGTCATCAGGGAACTGTAAATCAAAACAACTCTGAGATTCCATCTTACACCTATTAGAATGGTCAACATCAAAAACAGTGATGACAACTTATGCTGGAGAGGTTGTGAGGAAAAAGGAACACTTCTGCATTGTTGGTGAAATTGCAAGCTGGTACAACCATCTGGAAATAAGTATGACTATTTCTCAGAAAATCAGAAATCAATCTACCTCAACCAGCAATATCACTCTTGGGTATATATCCAAAGGATGCTCAATCATACCACAAGGACATGTGCTCAACTATGTTCATAGAAGCATTATTTGTAATAGCCAGGACCTGAAAACAACCTAGATTCCCTTCAACTGAAGAATGGATAAAGAAAATGTATACATTTTCACAATGGAGTATTACTTAGTGGAAAAAAAAAAACATTGACATCATGAAATTTGCAGGTAAATGGGCGGAACTAGAAAAAAAAAAACCATCCTGAGTGAGGTAACCCAGACCCAGAAAGACAAACATGTATGTACTCATAAGTGGATAGATGATATAAAGCAAAGAATAACCAGACTACAATCCACAGCTCCAGAGAAGCTAGAACCTTCTTCCAGTAATATATGGAACCAGATACAGAGATCCACAACCAAGCACCAGGCTGAACTCAGGGAGTTCAGTCGAAGAGAAGGAAGAGGGATTATATAAGCAAGGGAGGTGACGATCATGACGGAAAAATCTACAGAGATAGCTGAATCAAGCTCGTGAAAACTCATGAACTCTGGACAGACAGCTGTAGAGCCTCCATGGGTCCACTAGGCTCTCCATATGTGGGAGTCAGTTGTGAAGCTTGGGTTACCTGAGGGGCCCCTGGCAGTGGGTCCAGGATCTATCCCTGGTGTAGGAGATAGCTTGTTAGTGTCCATTGCCTATGAGGGGATGCCATGCTCAGCCTTAATGCAGAGGGGAGGGGTTTGGTCTTGCCCCAAATTAATGTGTCAAGCAGTGTCAATTTCCCATGGGACCCCCTTATCTTTTGGGAGGAGTGCATGGTGGGTAGGCTGGAGGGAGGCAAGGGGGAGTGGGAGGAGGGAGGCAAAGGGGAGTGGGAGGAGGGATAGGAGGGAGAACCTTGGTTAGATTGTAAAATGAATTAAAAAATAAATAAATGTTTAAAAAATGTATTGAAGTACATCATTCCACTTAAAGCTTAAAAATTAAAGCTGGGCAGAGTTGGTGTATTCTGAAATGGACACAGGAAAATTTCAAGTTCAAGACCAGCTTGGACTACACAGTAAGACCTTGTCAAAGAAAACAGAGAAGAAGAAAAGAGAAGGAGGGACAGGGGAGTAAAGAGACAGGAAAAAACAAAGAACAAAAAGAAAAAGTAAACTCAAACCAGGTAAAATTAATCTGGGTGTTTGAAGTGAGCATTGTCCCTTCATCTGGGCTGTCTGGATGGGAGCTGACTCAAGAGCAGCTAAAGAGCTCGTATATCCCTTTCTTGATTTAGAAGTAAAGGAAACTCAATTTCTGAAAAGTTATTCAGCTAAACATGTATAATTTGTACACAAACTTCACTGGAAAGGCTGTTAAGTGTCATTTTGGGGACTAGAGAGATTGCTTAGTCAGTGAAGGTCTTGCCACAGAAGCATGAAGACCTGAGTTTGGGATTCCCAGCAGGCCATGCAAAAAGCCAGGCACATGCCGATAATTACACGCCTGTACGTGCATGGGGGGAAATGGAGACAGAAAGACTCCTGGGGCTTGCTGGCCAGCAATCCAGCTGAGTGGGTGAACTCCATGTCCAGGGATACTCTGTCTCAAAAATAAGTTGGAAATCAAATTGAGGAAGACACCCAGAGTCAGCCTCTGGCCTCTACACATACATGCACACATGCACAGATGAAAACAGCTTTAAAAATGATAATGAAATGTCATACTATATATTGGCGACACAAATATTTTCTGTATGAAACAAAATTAAAAAAAATCAAGCTGGGCAGTAAGGACACATGCCTTTAATCCCAGCACTTGGGAGGCAGAGGTAGATCTCTGAGTTCAAGGCCAACCTGGTCTACAGAGTTCCAGGAAAGCCAGAGCTGCACAGAGAAACCCTGTTTCAAAAACAAAAACAAAAAAACAAAAAACAAAATAACTAAACACTATACTAAGACAAAATTTCCCCCTGGAATTTAAGAGCTAGAACTCAGTACTGGCAATATGACAATATGACTCAGTAGGTAAAGCTGAGTTGATCCCTGGAGCCCACATAAAGTTCAAAAGAGAAAGTTGATGTCCTCTGACCTCCACGCATGCAACATGGCACATGTATCCTTATACACACAAAGATAAAACATTGAAAAAATATTTGAATTATTAAACCCCAAAGCTCTCCACTGGAAAACGTTAGAGGAACACTCTGCAGAGCTCATGAGGGTTCTTCTCATGGCATTTTACCTGGGCTCTCTGGGGCTCTGGAAGGAACAGTGTGCCTAGGGGAGGTTGAGCCTTGGAAGAAGCATGTACAGCAATGGGCTGTGTCTCCAACCATCCCAATAAGAGTGGGGTGGGTGTGGCATAGAGCACATGTCCACAACCATCTAGAAACTGAGTGTTTCAAGGAAACTGATGCCCAATGTGCGTGCACACTGCAGTCCCAGCACTCGGGAGATAGACAGCAGACTCATACACCTGAGGGGAAAGGAGAAAAACATTAACCTACCTGGGCTAGGGCCATAGTGTTAGAACTGCAGAAGCTGGTTGACTCTTCACTGTTTTTCTATGGAAAACTGGGGTTCAGACAAGCAAAGCTGGAATAAAAAGAACCTATGAGTCCAGATATGCCTAAAAGTTCCCAAATTAACTCATGTTAGTAAGAGCAGCTTTCCCCTCTCCCACCGCCATCTTGCTTCTGAATCATTCCTCATTACTGTACCCATTCCCAAGCCCACCCCAGACCAGAGATTTCTATAGAAAGCTCTTGAGGCAACCCAACACAAGATGGGCACGGTGGGGGAGCCCAGGTACCCCTAAAGGATTCTGACTGAGGTCTAACACCGCATCATAAACACAAAGAGAAACACACACACACACATACACATACACACACACATACACACACACACACACACTGATAAATATAAAAAGAGCGCTTGCTCTTGCAGAGGACCCAGGTTTAGTTCCCTGCATCTGCACAGTGGCTCACAACATCTATAATGCCAGTACCAGAAAATCTGATACCTTTTACATACATCCTTAGGCACCAATCATGCACATGGTACAGGCAAAACACTTGTACACATAAAATAAACTCAAAGAAAACCTGTCTCACCATGGCCAGCTGGCAGGCAGTCCTTGTTTGTTCATGGATAAAGCAAATGTGGCATACTACTCCTGATTCCTGGACACAGGAGAGGAGGAAAGCCGGAATTATTCTAAGTTAGCAGACCACTGCCAAGTACTACCTATGGGATTTACATTTTTTTTTCTCTTCTTTGTTTCGGGAAGGGGGGCAGTCGCTGTCACACTGAGGAAGGCATCTAAGGCTTTAGATACAGTAGGCCAACAGCATACCACATCCCCAGCCCTCAGTCAGCTCATCTACTCAGTGCTACCCTATATAGTAGGCCTCAGAGTGAAGAGATAAATCAAACCAGGAAAAAACGACAGGTTTCAGTGTAGTACCCTAGCAATTCAGCCACAGAACCTACACTAAATTACTAAATTTAGCACACTAAAGTACTAAATTACTCCCTAAGACGCGAATCAGTGGCCTACAATGAGCTCAGTCTGAAAATACGACCCAGCCAGGTGGTGGCAGACAGGCCTTTAATCCCAGCACTCAGGAGGCAGAGGCAGGCAGATCTTTGTGTGTTTGAGGCCAGCCTGGTCTACAAGAGCAAGTTCCAGGACAGGCTCCAAAGCTACAGAGAAACCTTGTCTAGAAAAACTGGAAAAAAGAAAGAAAGAAAGAAAGAAAGAAAGAAAGAAAGAAAGGAAGGAAGGAAGGAAGGAAGGAAGGAAGGAAGGAAGGAAGAAAGAGAGAGAGAAAGAGAGAGGGAGAGAGAAAGAAAGGAAGAAAGAAAGAGAAAGAGGAAAGGAAAGGAAAAGAAAAGAAAAAAAAGAAAAAAGAAAAGAAAAGACGACCCCTCTCATCTTTCCTCTCCTCATAAGACTCAAATGCAGAGGACTCTTGGGAGATAACTCAGGGGTAGAGTGCTTGCTTCCAACACACAAGGCCTTGGACTGGAATCCCAGCACTAGAAGAGGGAGTCCAAAAGCGAAAGTCCCTCTTACCAAGCAAACTGGTTTTTTTGTTTGTTTGTTTGTTTTTGTTTTGTTTTTTCGAGACAGAGTTTCTCTGTAGCTTTGGGGCCTGTCCTGGAACTAGCTCTTGTAGACCAGACTGGCCTCGAACTCACAGAGATCCGCCTGCCTTTGCCTCCTGAGTGCTGGGATTAAAGGCGTGCGCCACCACTGCCCGGTGCAAACTGTTTTGTGACTTTCCTGCTTCTAACTCAGGGCAGCAGAGATCAGTGACACCTGGCGCAATGCCGGGTGTGGCGGCTGCAGGAGCTGGAGGCAGCCTGGATCTCCTCTCCAAAGATGAGCTGAGTTGGCTAGGCAACTGAGCTTTACTCGCAGATCAGCCTAATACAGCTGGGAAAATGCAGGTCCGGAGGGAAATGTCTGGCGGCGCTTAACACTCTTTCATCCCTGTGTGAATAACCACTGGGAGGAGGGTACAGAAGCTGCCCCATTAGTCACTGAGGCAGAAGGACAAAGCACCAGGTTAAGAGGTCACTTCGGGTGTTAAAACTGGAGAGAACTGGGAAAAGCCTGTAGCCTGTTATAAAATCGTGACTGACACACTGAGGACGGGAGCCGCACTGGAGCAATTAGAATGGGAGGGTGAGATGGAGGTGTGAGCCACTCCTGCCGCCCCCCCCCCCCGCAAAGTGCTGTTGATAGCCCCAACTTGGTGTATGCTAGAATAGCTCTCTACCAGTGAGGTACACAGCCAGCCCCCAGACAAAAGGCTTTGAAGGGGACTGGTGATGCAGGAGTCTGAACCGCTGCTACTGCTGAGATGGGATTAGAAGAGACACATATTAACTGAAGATCAATGCATGCGTTGGCATTGCAGCCTGGAGGCTGAGGCAGGAGAATCACCCACAAATTCAAGGTCAGCTTGGGTTACATAGTGAATTCCTGGTCAGTATGGATGCAAATAGAAACTTTGTTTCAAAAAAAGAAAAAAAAGACACACTACACACTAAAAGTGCTATTTA
The DNA here is from genome assembly GCF_982192425.1 of Myodes glareolus. NCBI lineage: Eukaryota > Metazoa > Chordata > Mammalia > Rodentia > Cricetidae > Myodes > Myodes glareolus. The sequence goes on along the minus strand of NC_142026.1, from coordinate 56,301,498 downwards.
TAGATAATGAGAGTGGTTTAGCACACGAATCTTTCCCAATAATTACAAACAAACTAGCAAAGCAAGCCTCAAGGGTAAGAAAGCTGCATCCTGGAATGCAGAGATGGATCCGCAGGTAAGACCTCAGACTGCTCTGCAGAGGACCTCCAGTTCCCTGCACCCACAAGACTGCTCACAAACGTTCTGTAACTGCAGTTCCAGAATCCAACACCCTCCTCAGACACCAGTCACACGATTCCCTGCACAGACGTAAAAGAAGGCAAAACACCCAACACAGAAAAATGAAAATTTTTTTTAAAAAATGATTTTAAAAGAAACCTGTGAGGCTGGAGACATGGCTCAATGGTTAGGAGCACTGGCTGCTCTTGCAGAGGATCCAAGTTCAATTCCCAGCACCCACATGGAGGCTTACAAACATCTGTAACTCCAGTTCCTGGGAACAGGAAACCTTCTTCTGGCCTCCATTGGCACCTGTACTCACACAAATATACACATAAGAGAAATATAAGTTTAAAAATAACACTGTAACCTCACAAAGAAGGGGTGGGCCTGAATTTAACAACATAGGCATAATCTATGCGTGGTGGTTTCTATTAACTGCATGGATCCATCTCTTCTCCCTGGACTAATTAACACCAAACTGCTGCTCCTTTTCAGGCCAAGCTGATTTTTAGTCTTTCACAGTAAAGAGTAGTAAATGTCCCCGTGCTCGGAAAAATAAGGATTACAATTCATAGAAAAAAGAAAGTAACTTGGTTAATTTTTTTCCACATATATAATAGTAATGTTGGGTTTCTACGTAACGCAACAACGTTTCCTCCATCCATTTGACTCCCTCGCATTCCCGAAGATGAACAAGCTCGGGATAAAGGACGAATCACGAACCGGGAAGGTGCGGGGCTAGGCGGCCTCGGGACACACCCCCGCGACCAGTCACTCCCACCACTTCCACACACACAGCCTGCTGGAAATGTTAAGCCGCGGACAGAGACACTTTTCGCCACAGGAGGGACAAGCCTGAGAGGCGACGGCCACCCCGGGCAGCCTTAAGGGCGCGCGGACAAACCCGTTCTGCCACTGCGGCTGTGCCGTCTTTTTGTTCGGGGGGCCTTCACTCTGGGGCTCGCACACGTAACTCGGAGCCATGCTGGGCCTCTGAGCCGTGCAGCGGGAGGACGAAGGACACGGTGGGGTACCCAGTGTCCACTCAGCGTCACCGACTCCAAGTCTCTCAAACTAACTAACGGAAAGCCAAATTCGCACCGCCCCCTCTCCCTTTTACACAGTGCCGGCGACCAACTCACCTCTCTCAGCCGCCCGGCGCTAGGCAGCCGGAAAGATGCCGCGCGCAGACCGGTGGGAAATGTAGTCCAACGTGGGAGAGATTGGGTCGCCCGCCTCGGAGTGCGCAAGCGTGATGGGGTCTTGAGGGGGCGGAGGCCTCTGGGTGTGATCGAGGACCAGCTGGAAGGGCTGAGACATCCTCTAACCCCCACCCCACTGAGCAAGCCTGGGTCTTCCAGGGTTTGCGTTGTTGAACTACTGGGGTTAAAAACTTGCGCTCCCATCATCATAGGCTCAATATGTGAGACAAGCACACAGTAGGTACTCGAAATACACATCCCAGTGAGGGGGTGTAGGCATATATATCAGGGCACTCAGTAAAAACATCCTCGAGGGGCTGAAGAGATGGCTCAGCGTTAAGAGCACTGCCCTCTCTTCCAGAGGACCTGGGTTCAATTCTCAGGACCCAAATGGCAGCTCACAACTGTCTATAACTTCAGTTCTAGGGAACCTGACACCCTCACACAGACATACGTGCAGGCAAAACGCTAATGCATATAAACTAAAAACAAGCTGCTTTTTAAAGACATCCTCTAAAAGAGGAGCAGTGCGGTCTATGCATGGAAAGGTTGCTCAGGCTCTTAGGCGTTCTCTCTTTTCTTTCTTCCCACTGTTCCTTCTTGCCATCCCTTCCAGTCAGTGAGTGTATTGTTTTATTGGTTGATATTGCTTTTGTTCTTTAAAAAGACGATATGTTGGGATGCCCCGAGTGGCCTGCAAGCCAGGCAGAGGCTGCCGCCAGAGCAGTGCAGGTTCCCCGGGCAAGCAGTAGAGTCAGGCGGCTGGATGCGGTGGACGGCAGAGTAAATGGACATAAGGCTACACATATTACTTAGAGAAGAGGGAGACGTTTATTACTTAAAGAAGAGGAAAACAGAGAGACATGAAGAGAAACATAGGGAGGTACAGAGATACGTGTACACACGCCTAGAGACGGACAGAAGAGAGAGAGTTAAGATGGCGACCAGGAGGTCAGAAGTGGCTGGGAGTGGGCGTGGTTAGTCCTTAAAGGGACCGCAAAGGAATAACAATTGCTGATGATGAAGTTAAGGCCTCCACGACTAGAAAGATAATTCTGCTTTTTTTTCTAACATCTTTGTATTTGTGCCAGACCTCATAGCACAAATCCCAACTTCAGGAGGCTGAGGCAGGAAGACTGCAAATTCAAGATGAATGAAAATGAATAAAATGAGGACACTGTAAGCACTGGAGCTTACAAAATGGCTTCGTAATGGGTGCAAGAAAAGGTTCACGTGAGGGGCCATAACACCCTCATATCACAAAACACCCTTGCTTTCTCTTGGCCTGATCTGGACACTCACATTTCTACCCATCTTACTTGGACAGTCCACACCAAGGGTTCTGGGACAGCCCACATTTATTTGGCCAGGCTCTGGCCTCTCCCTTATTTTCTTTGTCTCTTCCTAAATGCAAGCTCATACAATATGCAGATGATCTTCTCTTTTGTAGTCTGCAAATTAGCCAGGCAGACATCCCTACCTTATTAATCTTTCTGTCCAGCTGGGGGTATAGGCTCTCACCCTCTAAGGTCCAGCTGTCCACTCCACAGGTTACATATCTGGGATTACCTATCACTCAAATTTATAAGGCCATTACCCTAACTAGAAAACAATCCAATCACTCACAGTCCTCACCACAAAGGATGAAATCCTGTCCTTCCTAGGGAGGGCCAGCTTCTTACACCCTTGGAGTCCTTCTTTCTCTCTTCTACCCACCCCTACAAAGATAACCCTTGGACCCTCACATGAACCTCTTCTTTTACCTGTTACCAAACCATTTCATAGGCTCCAAAGCTTACAGACTGAAGCATAATTAAAATAAACAAAAAAAACTCAGAGACAGAAATTGGGGTTCAACTGGAAATGACTAAAACCCCTCTTCACTTAATTGCGGGGCAGCCTAAGGGTTTAATTACTGCTTAGATAATGGAACTGGTATTTGATAACAGCAATGTCATTTGGACTCTCACCCAACAGAAAAGCTTTTCTTGTCTTTTGATTAATGTGGATCTTTAAAAATTGTGATATGTTAAATTATGAATTTATTGTTTATTCCTATTCTAGAATTATGATACTGACCTGAAAATGTTTGTAACTGCTTATAAGATGCTGAGGAAAGTTTGACACACCCTGTAAATGTTTGGATTTAATGCATGTGTTAAGAATGCTAGATTTTGATACAGTATAAAATTGTTAAGAGGTGCTCTAGACAGCTGAAGAAACATTTTTAACTCAGGTGATCCTCCTCTCTTTAAATAGGAGACTGCAGTCTTAAGAAGCGTGATTATGCATAAAACATTATGATCTCTCCTGACTAGAAAGTTTGGCTCCAAGAGACAGAGCTCAGAAGTATCTCTCCCTTAATCTCTTTTGTTTACAGAGGTCAACAGTTAGAGACGGGTTTAAAGCTTCTTCTCCCTAGATGCCTAAGACAGGAGCTTGCGTGAATGTAGAATGCCCGTTCCAAGGACGGGTAAATTTGGGTAAATGAAGAAGTCTTTGCCTAAGGCAGATGTTGTCATCTCTCCTATTGCAGAAGCACAGGTTTTATTAAAATTAATAAGAGGGAATGGATCTTAGGGCCGTATTATACAGGCCCATATTTCTACATTGTATGGTGACCAGAATTTCAGGGCACAATTTACACCTGCCACACAGGAGGTGGTCACCTTGCCTTTTGAGACAAACTGACACCATCCTATACAAATGGGTCAGGATACGCTAATGTCACTCTGTTCCCTCTTTGTAATTTGGGAGATTGCCTGGGGAAGAGGTGTTAGTTCAGTCTATGTGACAGGGTAGCCATAGTCGTGGAAGTGACCTAAGTCCACTACCCAGGAAACAGAATGCTAATGAACTTCCCCCTCAGTTTACCTTTAGATATAAAAGCTGTTTGGATAATTTACGCAGGTGGTCTTCAGAATTTGAATGAACCCTGAGGCTCTCTCCTGATATTGCCATGTGAACTGTGCCTCAATTATTGCCACACCTCCTCACTGGTCCAAAAGGTAATTTATGTCAGGACTGGACCACGATAGGTCACTAAAGAAAAACAGCCAGTCACTGGCTCTACCTCAGTCTCATTCTGAGATTCCTGGAGGCAGGATCACCATTTTGGGGCTGAGGAAGAGGTAAGAGCCAGTCTGAGTTTTTATCAGTTGTGCTTCAACAGACAGTACTGCTCCTAAGGGGTTGAGGTTTTTATTATAGATATGAGGGAGAGCACAGGCAGAGACATCTGAAGGAGTCCAGAGTGAACATGATTAGAAAACTGAATTGGGTCGTGTGAGGACAGGCAACAGGGAGAGCCAGAGCCAAGAGGTCAGGGGAATGGGAGCCAGGAGCAGTGGCCAATAGATAAAATAATAATAATAATAATAATAATAATAATAATAATAATAATACCAAGTAGCCAAAATGACTAGGTTATATAGGGACCAGAGAAGCTAAGGGAAGGGAAGGCCAGCTCTGGGATAAAGGGATGGGGTATGCCTGTCAAGCTGTCTCTGTAACAGGTTCTGGGGATACTGAGAGAAGCTGATGGACAGTGTCTGCTTTGATATGTTAACGGGGAACCCAGCCCCTTTTTTTTTTGTCTGAGTTTGAAACCTAACACAAGACCTGTGTGGGCTACAGAGTGAATTCAAGGTCAGTGTATTAGTCAGGATTCTCTAGAGGACCAGACTGATAAAATGAATGTATGTGTGGTTTATTATTTCTAGTAGTTTTTATTGATTTATATAATTAATACAATTATAAATCACATACATTATTTACTAGAATATTAGTAAATATTCTATTGGTCCAGCTATTCCAACAATGGCTATCTACCAATGAAATGCCCAAGAACCCAGTCTGTGAAGCTGAATGTCTCAGCTGACCTTCAGTATGCGCCAGAATCCTAAAAAAGTAGACTCTAATGCTAGTGAAGGAATGGACTGGCTAGCAAGAGCCAGAGCAAGCTGGCAAAGAGAACTTTCCTCTTCCATGTCCTTTATATATACACGATGCCACCAAAAGGTGTGGCCTGTAATGGTCTGCTCTGGCCCTTTAAGAGACAAGCCACGCCCACTCCCTCCCCCATCAACCGAAGCAAGCTGATCTTCAGCTTCCAGCCTGAGTCCTTCCCTTTTTGTCTCCCTCTTGCAGAGCCAACTTCTGTCTCTCCCTCCTCCCCTTCCTTTGGGTTTGTTCCACACATTACTAAGATACCCTTTTATTAGAAATGCCAAGTCAGTATTGCCAGGTGCCCCCTGGCACCTTGATGTGCTCTTTCCTAGGCTGTGTCAGTGTGCTGCTTTGTACTGCACTGGTTAGAACAGCATGGCGTTGGCGCAGAAATGAGTAAGCAGACCACTGGAACAGCATAGCAAGAAAGGCCGATAGAGCCCATGGTTTACGACGAAGGTTCCTGTGCAGGGTGTCTGGAAAGTGATGAGAAGTGCTTACATGCACATACATGTGTGTTTATGTGTGCGCACCACATGCGTACCTGGTGTGTACTTGGCAACAGATCACCTGAAACTGAAGTTCCACATAGTTGTGAGCCTCCATGTGCGTGCTGGGAAACATACCTAGGTCCTCAACCGCTGAGCCATCCCTCAGCACCTTCCCTTCGTTTTTTGAGGCACTGTCTCACCGTGTAATTTTTGACTGTCCCAGAACTCACTCTGTGCAACAACAGGCTGTCCTGGAACTTGAGCCCACTGAGATTCGCCTGCCTCTGCATTGGGGAAGAACAAGTCACATGTCTTCATAGATCAAAAGTTATCAGTGTTTTCAATAAGCAACAATGGGAACAAAACAAAACAGAAACAGAAACATGGGAAAGACATAAATTAGCAAGTTGCATTGTTTAATCGTGGAGTGGCTATTTAAAGATATTCAACACATTATTAATCAAAAAAAAAATATGAGAACACCAGGAGTTCAAGGCCAGCCTAAGTTACCTAATACCCTGTCTCAAAATACCACCACCACACACGTTCCAGGAACGGGGACAGAAGGAGCAATTTTGCTGGTTGAAGATACTGTAATCTGGCAGTAGAATGATGCTGTCCTCTTCAATGGCAGCACTCACTGAGATTGAGAAAGAATATAAATTGATAAAGATTATCTTGCTTGGCTGGACAGTAATGGCACACACCTTTAATCCCAGTGCTTGGGAGGCAGAGGCAAGAGGATCTCCGTGATTTCGAGGTCACCCTGGTCTACAGAGCAAGTTCCAGGACAACCAGAGCTGTTACACCAAGAAACCCTATCTCAAAATAAAGAAAAAACAAAGAACAAAAAGAGAATCTTGCTTTTTGTTAAACACTCTAGAAAAATTATGCAGAGCAACAAACAAACTGATATTTAACACTTTTCAGATGTTGATTAAATACAACATTGATCCGTAAATGGTTTAGGTTTGTGGCGACAGCTCAATGGTTAAGTACTTGCCACAGACTTGAAACCTGAGTTCAGATCCCTAGACCCTGCATAGAGGCTGAGCAGGCATGGTGTACCGCCTGTAGTTCTAGACTTGGAAGGCAGACAGAGGATCCCTACAGCAAACCAGCTCATGAGAACAGCCACACTAGTGAGCCCTGGGTTTAAATGAGAGACCTTGCCTCACTGAATAAGGTGGAAGAGCCACAGAGAATGATTCCTGGCATCAACCCCAGGTTTCCACATGCATACAGAGCCTCTCATACATACAAAACATGCATGCACACACAATGGAAAGAGAAAAAATACAAGCTTAAATAGACGAGCACACAGAAAGGGCAAGTGACTTTTCTGATTGAAAATCACCTTTTTGTTTTGTGTGGGACCCACTGATGGGGAAGCTCAGCCAATCACGTTCTGCTTAGGGTGTGGCCCCCTGAGGCCAAGAAAAAAGGATAAAAGCATCCAGGTGCGCTAGCCTCTCTCTCTTTGTTCTCTCCGCGCTCCTGGTGTTCTTTGGATTCTTGGTTGTGTAACTGTTTCTTTTCCCCAATTATTAAATCTTTTGTATTAAACTGGTCTGGTTAATTCTAACTTATCGATCGACCACAACACCCATCATTTTGGCAGAGCCCTTTAAGGTTTTAGAAACGCCTCATTTCCCGCGCCGTGGGGATTCGACTTTGGGCTCTCTGTTCCTCCACAGATTAATTGGCTTGAATTCAGTGGGTTGGCAAGTCTGATCTGCATCCCTGCTGCTGCCGCGGAACGAGCAAGGGAGGGAGTGAGCCAACAAACGGAGCCTGGCTGAGTCCGGCCTGCGCCTCCACCCTCCTGTATTTAAGTAACCCACACAGCACACAGTCTGTGAGTTTAACCTTTGGATTTGAGTATATATATTTTAGAATTTTTTTCCGGTTCTGACTCGCCCACCACGTGGATTCAGGTGCACCCCGCCACCTACTGGCAGACAATGGTCATTACAGGTAAGATATCTTTCGGTTGAAAAAATTAATAATAAATAAATAAATACAAGTAAAATTTCTTTTGATTGAAAATGTCGGACAATATAACCAAGGCTTTTTAATTACTCTCTGGCTGAGATTTTACAAGATGCTTATGATATTCCTCTTCTTTGGCTATTTCTGGGGCTCATCATTTTTCTTGTCTTTGGTAGCCTCTTTATGATGATGCAGTCTTTACAGACTGAATCCAGGATTCTTAGAAAAGAGGTTGAAAGCTTAAGGAAGGGCATGACCATCTTAGATGATAAGTTTCAGTCAGTCGACATAATTTCAAAAACAATTCAGACTGACACCAACCTCCTCAAGAAAGAGTTTGGAGTTCTCAAGGAGGAGATTAGATCTTTGTCTAATATGACTCAGTCAACTGAGCAAAATTTTGAGAAGGTATAGTCTAATATTAATCCATTTAAAGAGAGCTTCGCTGCTCTGGAGGAGGGAACAGCTGATTTGGCTCGTAAAATCCAGTCCTTGACTGTAGGTGCTGAAACATTAGCTGAGAGGATTCAAACCACTGAATGTATTAATCGGACTTTATCAAAGGAGTATGATAGATTAATTGACAGAATTTCCATACAAGAAGGCACAATACATGCCATGAGGATTATGTCCAAGGATGAGATATTATCTCTAATGGACAAACTTCATACCTTAGAATCCTCAATGAAGGCTTTGGAGCATAATACTGGACAGGAGATTCAGGCCTTACAGAAGGCAATGGTAAACAGATTTGAAAAAACTGAGGAAATTATAAACTCTGATGAACAGGAGCAAAGGGTAGAAAGCCAAAATTTAACTCCGTCAGTAAGTAAAACTCTCTCCAGGATAGTTTTCCCAGAGTTCTACCTGCCTTTCCAGTAATAACATCAGAAAAGGTTCAAATAACATCAGAAAGGCTCCAAAAACCCTAAGATCATTGAGGAACATACATGGGAGCCTGTACATATGAATGATCTGAAAGAATTAAACAAGCAATTGTGAATTACGGACTACATTCATCCTTTGTTAGATGCTCAAAACCTGGGCTCTCAGTAACAAGGCCACACTTCACGATTGGGCTCAGTTAACCTCAGTTGTACTAGAAAGCGGCCCTCAATTGCACTTTAGGTGCCTTTTCAAAGAAGAGGCCAGACTTTTACAACAGCAGGAAAGAGCTAAAGGAACTGAGATTTCCCTAGATCAAATTCTAGGTGACAGACTTTGCTCTGATCCTCAGGAACAAGCTCTTTATGATGACCACCTCTTATCCATATGTGCCACAGCAGCTTTAAAGGCTTGGGATAGGGTTCAGGACCCAGGATAGAGAGTGGAATCATATCTCAGGGTTAAACAGGGTCAGAGAGAACCCTTTAGTGATTTTTTTACAAAGACTAACTAAGGCTGTACAAATAGGAATAACTGATCCAGAAGCCAGACATATAATAATTGGATCTTTGGCTTATGAGAATGCCAACATAGAGTGCAAAAGTATCCCGGGGCCTTTAAAGATCAGATCAGTGCCCTTGGAGCAATGGGTCTTGCATACAATGAATGTTGATACATTTGACTATGGCACTGAAGCATGGGTAGAAGAAGCAATTTCCAATGGTAAAAGACAGCATCAAGATACCAAATGTTTTAATTGTGATAAAATGGGACATATGAAAAGGGACTGCAAACAATGAAATTCCAGGAATAATTCCTCTTCTAGGAATAACAGGAATAGGAGGACTCAGGCTTCAGGCTTATGTAGGAGGTGTGGCAAAGGCAGACAATGGACGAATGAATGTAGATCAACAAGAGATAGACAAGGCAACCAGTTACCATTGGGAAACACAATGGGGGGGCCTCTCGCAGGTCCACATGGCGAATGTGGTCCAGTCATTTCCGGTTACTGCAGAGAACATGCCTCGTAAGGAAAATTAGAAAGCCCCATGCCTGCTGTTAAAAGCAATAATGGCCTGAAGAATGAGTTAAATATGGGCAATGAGTCAAGAAATCTGGTAAAACAGAGGAAACATATTCTTACAGACTTCTATACAGAGGAAACATATTCTGACAGACTTCTATAAATGAACAAAAACCAAAGCTAAGAGTGTGTATGAATGGCATTTTTATTGAAGGCTTACTGGATATAGGTGCGGATGTAAGTATCATTACTCCAGAATCTTGGCATCTGAATTGGCCTCTTCAGGAGGTAGATATTCAGTTCCTGGGAACTGGAACCCTATCTCGAGTAAGAGAAAGCATGAGATGGGTTGAATGCATAGGGACAGAAGGGCAAATAGGAAAACTAAGGCCATATGTAGCCAATATTGCAGTGAATTTATGGGATTGTGACCTATTGCAGCAATGAAATACCCAGATTAACATTCCTGCTGCTTCTAAAACCTATATTTCTGAGGAAAATATTAAAAGATATTACAGACGGTGAAAACCGGCCATTCAGGCTGTACAAGAACTCAAAGCAATTGATGACTCTTCAGAGGTACCAACAGCCCTACCTCTAAAATGGTTGACTGAGAAACCAATATAGATCAAGCAATGGCCTTTAGCTGAGGAAAAGTTGCAGACTTTAGAACAGCTGGTACAAGAGCAATTAGATGCTCGACATATAGAAGAATCTACCAGCCCTTGGAATTCTCCTGTATTTGTTGTTAAGAAAAAATCTGGTAAATAGAGAATGGTGACAGATCTTAGGGCTATCAACAAGGTTATTCAACCTATGGGCTCTCTACAATCTGGAATTCCTTGCCCTCTCTGTTACCAAAGGGATGGTCTCTCATAGTTATTGATTTAAAGGATTGTTTCTTCACTATACCTTTACAAGAAAAAGATAGAGAAAAATTTGCCTTCATAGTGCCTACTTATAATAACTCTCAGCCTACTAGAAGGTATCAGTGGATTATCCTCCCACAAGGTATGTTAAATAGCCCCACCTTGTGTCAATATTTTGTAAGTCAACCATTGGAAATAATACGCAAGCAATTTCCTAAGTCTATAACTTACCATTACATGGATGATATTTTGCTATCTGATTCAAACATAGATACCTTAGAGAGACTGTTTGAAGAAGTAAAGATAGTTTTACCTAAATGGGGATTGCAGATTGCTCCTGAGAAAATACAGAGAGGTGATTCTTTCAATTATCTAGGTTATAAAATAGGTTTACGAAAAATTAAGACACAAAAGGCACAAATTAGAAGAGATTGGTTACAGACTCTTAATGACTTTCAAGGATAGTTAGGAGACATTTCTAGCCCATGACTTGCTGTTGGGATAACACCTGATCTAATAATTTATTTTAACAAAATCTTGGATGGTGATAAAGACTTGAACAGTCCTAGAGAATTAACAGCTGAAGCAGAAAAGGAACTGACAATGGTTGAAGAAAAATTACAGGAGGTACATGTGGATAGGATGAATCCAAAACTTAGTTGTATTCTTGTCATATTGCCTTCCAGAATTTCTCCTACAGGAATCTTAATGCAGAGAGATGATATTATCTTAGAATGGATCTTTTTATCACACAAACCAAGTAAAAAATTAAAAACCTATGTGGAAAAAGTCTCTGAATTAATTATAAAAGGTAAATTGAGACTTCGTCAACTAGCAGGCATAGACCCAGCAGAAATTATAGTGCCTTTCACTACTGATGAGATAAAAAAGTTATGGGAGGACAATGAACCATGGCAAATAGCTTGTGCTAAGTTTTTGGGAGAAATTAATAACAACTATCCCAAAAGCAATAGGCTTCACTCTATAAAGAAAACTTCTTGGATTCTTCCTCGAATCGTCCATGATGCTCCGATAACCAGAGCCTGTACATTTTATACTGATGCTAATAATTTAGGGAAGGCAGGTTACAAATCAGAAAAATTGAGTAAGGTGGAACAAAGTCCTTATGATTCTGTCCAGAAGGCAGAATTATATGCCATTCTTATGGTGCTAAGGGATTTTAAAGATCCTCTTAATGCAGTTACTGACTCACAATATGTAGAAAGAGTTATCTTGCATATTGAAACTGCTGAATTTATACCAGATGATACAGAATTGACTTCATTGTTTATCCAGGTACAAGACATGATCAGGAATAGGCTTTGTCTGGGACACATCCGATCCCATACGGGTCTGCCAGGTCCTCTAGCACAAGGTAATGCAGACATTGATCAATCGTTGATTGGTAGTGTGCTGCAGGCCTCTGGATTTCATAAAAAATATCACGTCAATAGCAAAGGCTTGAAGAAAGAGTTTTCTATTATGTGGCAACAGAAGTGCCCTACTTGCTCTTTCTATAACCAAATGCCACTGCCTGCAGGGACTAATTCAAAGGGTACTCAAAGGAATGAAATCTGACAGATGGCTGTGTTCCATTTTGCAGAATTTGGTAAATTAAAATATGTACACCACACCATTGACACTTATTCAGGTTTTCAATGAGCAACTGCTTTACGCTCAGAAAAAGCTGATTCAGTAATCACTCATTTATATATTATTTATGTAATGATATACATTGTTTACATTTGGAGGTCATTGTCCTCATTTATTGCACAGTTGTTTATTCTTTAAGTCATATAGGTATCGAGAATTATAAATCAATAGTCATAGATGTTTGTCGTATTTATATTTAGGCTAATCAGGTTCTTTAGATATATAGAGATTATATTTAGTATAGATAGTATAATCTTCAACCTCTTTGAAGAGCTGTAGAAAATAGCCTTTAATCTAACCTAGAGCTCCGTGCTAATGAGACACAATCACTCTTGGCAACACCGCTCTACTCCCGAGAGAACGTTGAGCACCAAAGACACTCCACTTGGAGCTTGTCTTCTTCTTGGCAGAACTGGCCTTTGGGCAAAGAAAAGCCCATACCTCGACCACTGACAGAGTTATAGAGTATCCATAAATGGATAAAAACAGGATTGTCTTATTCTGACAAGACAGGGTAAGATAGTTCTAAAAAGTTTCTTGCCTTTGAAAATGGCATGTCAGTTATGTTAGGCCTTAGCCAAAGTTGGTTGCCTCAACATTGCAAATGAGACTTTGGGTGATTGCCCAGGTAGTCAGTTGTCTCTGTCATTTGTTGCACATTTTGAAAGTTTCTCGTTTATACTTCTTGGTTGCTCAAGTAATATTACTTCCCTTCTCAGATCTTTGATGTAGTTGAAGATTAGATAATTGTAGTTACCCTCCTCATGATTTAGCTAAACTCAATTTCAATACATTATTTAGACTCCTTGAAATAGAATGCTTAGTAAAACTTTTGTTATATGTTTCTTGCTTAATATTGTTTGTTGTTTGTAATTTTATATTTGGTATCTGTTCCTACTGTATATAGTTGTATTGGGTTTGGTTCGATCTTGTTTAGACAAAAGGGGGAGATGATGGAGAAGCTCAGCCAATAACATTCTGTTTAGGGTGTGGCCCCCTGAGACCAAGAAAAAAAGGATAAAAGCATCCAGATGCACTCGCCTCACTCTCTTTGTTTTCTCCACGCTCCTGGTGTTTGTTGGATCTTTGGTCGTGTGAGTTTCCTTTTCCCCAATTATTATTTTTTTTTAAAAAAGTTTTGTTTTTTTTTAAATATTTATTTATTTATTTATTTATTATGTATACAATATTCTGTCTGTGTGTATGTCTGCAGGCCAGAAGAGGGCACCAGACCTCATTACAGATGGTTGTGAACCACCATGTGGTTGCTGGGAATTGAACTCAGGACCTTTGGAAGAGCAGGCAATGCTCTTAACCACTGAGCCATCTCTCCAGCCCCTTTTCCCCAATTATTAAATCTTTTGTATTAAGCTGGTCTGGTTAATTCTAACTTATAGATCGACCACACCTATCAGTTGAGTTGTTTGGATAGGAGATGGGAAGGATCTGTATGGAGTTTGGGGAGGAGGAACATTGAACAGAATATATTGTCTGGAAATTTTTTTCAAATAAAAAATTAAATAATGCTAATTAGCACAGGTGGACTGTACCTTGTATTGAAACAAGTCATTTTCTCCCCCACATTGTTTTAGTGGAAGTGTTTTATCACGGCAACAGAAAGAAAACTAGAATATGTACAAAATTTCACCTTATAAAATTTCCCCTTCTAAGTTGTGTTCTATAATAAAATTCCATATACCATATATCTTAGAACTAACAGATGCATTTTTTGAAGTTCTGGAACAACACCACCTAACCTCCTGGAGCTGTAATTTGACAAAATATGTCCCAATAAAGATGAGTTTCACAAGTAATAGTCTCCCAAGTAGCCTTTGAACTATGAGACTGTGGTAAACTGAGACTCCTGGAAGTTTTTAGTAATGTTCCAGGACTCAGGTAACATAAAAAGAGTAAACTCTCAGGAACTATTATTTTTCTAACAGACAATGTCTCAGGTATAAATATATAAAAAATTACAAGATCCATGTAAGAAAAATTGCAAAACATGGAGGAACTAAATTAACAGAATATCACATGTTCGTTGATATAAGGGCTTGATAGTTTCAAGTTGAAAGTTAACATAATCTCAGTCAAATCTCAGCAAGGTATTTGGTGCCTATCTACAAGATGACTCTGAAATTAAGGAATCAAAACATAAATTTAAAGAAGAAAGAACAGGAGAAGGCAAAGGTAGAGGAGAAATAGTAGTGAAGTTGGAAGACCTATACTGGGCTTCAAGATTACCATAGTTATGTGATCAATATAGTATGGAGTTGTCAAAAAAAATCGAAGTATCATTGGGGTAAAACAGAGAGCTCAGAATACATCCACACATATCTAATCAGAAAGTCTTTGACGAAGCAGCAAAGGGGACACACCAGAGAAGCAAATCTTTTCAAGAAATGGTGCCTTGAAAGCTGAAAATGAGAATGTGAAATGGTATGGCCATTCTAGAGAATGATTTGGCATTTCCTTAAAGGTTAAAACAAAGAGTTGCCATCTAATCCAGAAAGTTCACTTCTAGACATTTTTCCAAGAGAACTGTAGCCATTTGCCCAAGTATAGACTGGCTTAAAAATAAACATTGCAGTTTCAACTTTAAAAGTCAAAATGTGAAAATAATTGAAATGTCTAATGATTGATGAATTGTTAAACATGAAGGGGCATATGGAATGCTACATAGATCTTACAGAACTGAAATATGGATACTACCTAAAATCCTGATAAAGTACAAACGGATATAGATGTAAAATTCCCCTATTGTGTGTTTCCATTTATATATTAAACACCTACAATTTAGTCAGAGAGTAAATTTGTGGGTTCTGGAGGCTAGGGAAAACTCATGTGAAAATATTCCTGATGGATTCTGAGTTTTATTGGTGGGATGATGGAGAAGTTTGATAGTGGTTGCAACTGTCTAACTCTGAGACTGCTCTAAACTGCTCAGCTGTATTTTGTGTGTGTGCATGTGTGTGCATGGTGTGTATATGTATATTCATGTGTGTGTGGACCTGCATGTGGAGGTGCACATGCCTACGGAGGACAGATGTTAATATTGAATATATTCAGTATATTTGATCACTTACCAATTCTCTCACTGAACCTAGAGCTCATGATTCAGGTAGGCTGGGACCTGCGAGTTTTGGGGATCCATCTGTCCCTGCCTCCCCAGTGGCAGGGTTATAGGCACACACTGCCTCACCCTGGCATTTATATGGGTGTTGAAGATTCCATTTGAGGTCTTCATGTTTGCGTAGCTGTCACTTTATCAACAGAGGTAGCTCCTGGGGCCCAGCTATACGTTGTAGAATTATAAATTTTGTTATATATAATATATATCAATAAAATGTTATTAAAAGACAAGTAACATGAAGAACAGAAATAGTTTGAGTTTTACAAATACCAGCAGCAACATTCAAGAGGGTAGGATATTTTCTGTTTCTAATTTAAACATTCATTTGCTTATTTATTTTTAAAATGCCATGTTATAGGAAGGAAAACACTGTTCTTCTGGTGCTCTGGGAGTGCTAGCACTGTTGAATGGCTTACTGATCCAATATGTGTAATGTATATTATGGTCTTTAGTCATTTTTACCCCTGTTGCCATCTCCTACCCCCTCCATCTCCCGATGGAAGCCTTCTTCTTCCCCCACAGCAGAGAAGTTGTGTGAACAGAGTAGAGTTCTTGAAGAAGTGAGCTAATTCTTAGAGAAAAGGCTATTGCCCTGATTCACCCAGGACTTCTAGAATCTAGACTATGTTTGCCATACTTCTCAGCTTTCACTGTCATTTGCTGGTTCCAGATAAGCACTCTGGATAATCAATGATGACAGTTAATACTGATTGTCAATCGATAGGACCTAGAATCAACACAAATGCTTAAGTAACAATAGCAACCACTGTCCAAGACCTTGGTTTATCTTAAGGATTGTGGTAAGGAATGTGATGGAGTTGGGAACCGTGGCGTGCATCTCCATGGTGACAGCCAGGGATGACCTGATTACTCTGGCCACCATGCTAGTGACACTTTCCTGCTCTGTACTCTGTGTGTTTTCCTCTCAGGATGAGTGTTTCCTCAAATGGGGACAGACTTCACAGGAGAGAGACAAGCAGGGACCTCTGGCTTCCCTGCTAGCAGCTCAATTAGTGGATGTACTCCGTGCCATACTGTGCACAATGAATGCTTTTCCCTTTTCAATTAAAATTGATCAGCATGACTAATAATAAAAGGCCCCCCGCTTTAAGGCTTCTCGGGATTAGCATTTGGCCTGTGTGGGATGCCACAACACAACCAGGGAGGTTCTTGTTCAGAGCCGCGCCAGGTTCTCCGGAAAAGCCCAAGCGTAGGATGAGGTTGCAGAGCTCTGACAGATGCGAATGCACTTGTGCATCCTTGCATGTCTCCATTGCTACCTGTGGCAGTGGCTCTCATCCCGAGAGCCAGTTAAACTCGGCCCATCACTACCGATCCCAAACAGATTTCTTTTGTATTTACTACAATAATTGTTCAGACACCAGGGGAGGTGACGATGAAGTGTATTCACAAACATATTAAAACTCCACTTTATTTTCCATTTTTTAATATATTTGAAGAAATTTTCTCTCTAGGTGGAGCCTCACCTCTCATTTTCTTCGTGGCTGAAGTCGTGAGCCAGGGCTAGAAGTTACTATGTTGCTTTTGTCAGTAGATTGAGTTAATTTCTCCCTACAAACAGAATGACAATAGACACAAATCTAGAAACTATAATGTGTTTCAAAAAAGCTTTGAAATTAGGAAGGGAAGAGCAAGCAATGAAATGAGCGTATTAGTCTGATTCATAATTTATGTGTAAAAATAGGCCCTTGAGAACAGCCCAGGCAAGTATTCTGGGCCATATGGTTCGACCTAGCATTGTGAGAACCTAAATGATAGTCCTTCTTTACTGTATGTTTTTTACTCTAATATGAACCTATAATTATGGTGTCAGAGAGAAAGACTCCCCTTAACAAACTTTGAGTCTTTTTTTTTTTTTGAAGAGGGTATATCATAGGGTATCAGCAACCTGAGCCTTCATGGGGAAGGTTATAACTTGCTGAGGAGTACACCTCAATAGTGAGATTCCATTTGTCAATTTCTTATTAATATACTTACTCATATATGTCTATGCTTTTGTTAAATAAACATCTGACACCCAATAAAGCTATGCTGGTTTCCATAATTAACTTGGAAAAGCCCTTTCTTGAGAAAGTTCAAAATGTATTCAAGTGTAGTATGAGACGGCTTGCTTGTTTCCAGCTGCCCAGACTCCTGAAATAACCACACAGAAACTGTATTAATTAAACCACTACTTGGCCCATTAGCTGTAGCTTCTTATTGGCTAACTCTTATATATTAATTTAGCCCATCTCTATTAATCTGTGTATCGCCACATGGCAGTAGCTTACTGGCAAAGTTTCATCATGTCACTCTTTGGCGGTAGCTCCATGGCTTATCTCAACTCCGCCTTCATTTCCCCAGCATTCGGCGGCTGTTCCATCTCCCTGGGGGACTCTGACATAGACATGACGGCGGTAAATGAGGGCCTTCAGCGATGCTTCCTCGGCCACGTCAATAGACAGAAAGGAGTAAGTCAACGAACGTATCCCCAAACCAATCATTTTTAGCTCCAAAGAAGCAAGCAGTTTTTTCTTCCTTCCTTTCTTTTTTTCTCTTTCTTTCTCTTTCTTTCTTTCTTTCTTTCTTTCTTTCTTCCTTCCTTCCTTCCTTTCTTTCATTCATTCTTTCTTTCCTTCCTTCTTTCTTTTCTTTCTTTCATTTTTTCTTTTTCTTTCTTTCTTTTTCTTTCCTTCTTTCTTTTTTTGGGGGGGCGGAGGTTGAGACAGGATTTCTCTGTGTAGCCCTGGCTGTCCTGGAACTCACTCTGTAGACCAGGCTGGTCTTCCAACAAAGAGATCCACCTGCCTCTGCCACCCGATTGCTGGAGTTAAAGATGTACAACACTGTGCCCAGCAACAATGGCCTTTTTTGTCACACAGTAACAAACACCTGCCACCATGCTAAGGTCCCTGTCCCTAAGTTTTGGTTATGGCCTGTCCTGCAAAGCAGAGCCACATCTGCAACAGGTGACGGAAAGGGAATTCTGTCGTGCTGCCTGAGATGCACTGATGCAGATAAAATGAAACCTGTTCTCCAGTTCTTTCGCTAATCAGGGAACACAGTATCCATGCCTGTTTGGCAACAGCATTTTCTTTATGAGTCATGAAGTACTAGCACTCTGTAAAACACACTTAGACATTTTGGGTAAATAAGCCCCAGTGACAGTACACACCTGTAACCCCAGCACTTGGCAGGGTAAGACCGAGAGTTCAAGGGCATCCTCAGCAATATGGTTAAGTTTGGAATTCACAATATCTTGCTTGATGTCCTCTCCCCGAAAAGGGAGGAGGATGGGAAGAGGATGAGAAAAACCAAACTAGGATAGAAGGTAATAAATACCTTCTGTATTAACTCCATATATATAATTCATATTCTATATTCATATAGAATTCATATTCATATAGAATTCATATATAAATTCATATTCCAACACTCCTTTGGCCACTGACAACTAGCATTTTCTACTAAAGACTTTTCATTAGCATTTGGTTGTTATGAAATGAGAGAATAACTATTTTATTCTTCATTCATCAACAATGCCCTAGTATGTTCCCTAAGTGATCAATTCATTTGATAAAAGAAAAACAAGACAGATGGAAAAGCTCTTCAACGACGACCATGGTGGTCAAGATAAAAGGACACAGGAGTCAGGATTAGGGGAGTCTCACTAGCTAAAACACTTGGTACATTAAAAAAAATGCTACAGTACAGTGATTTTTTAAAAATAGGAATTATACATTATTATGTTATCTTTATTAAATATTGACTGAGACTACAGAATGTAGGCTGTTCTATTATTACCAAGTTACAAAGAAGTTCATACTTTGAATATTGTAATGAGTGGATGGTGGAGCTATTCAGTGAGAGGCCCTGGGTTCAAACCTTAGTAGCACACCACCACCACCAAACACACACACACACTGGAAGTGATGATGTATACCTGTTAATGCCAGCAATCAAGAGACTGAGGTAGGAGGACTTGGAGTTCAAGGTCTGAGCTAGTCTGGGTTACACAGTAAGACTCCATAAAACAACAAAACCAAACATTTAACATGAATAAGATATCTAAGTTCAAGGAGGGATAAATGTTGGAAGGTGTTTCTACATTCATCACACCTGTAGTCTCATATGAATTCTCAAGAGTAAGTCACTATCATAAATTCAGTGGCTCTAAATAATGACCACTCTATTATTTTATGATTCTGTGGCCAGCTGACTCTTCTGTTATGCATGTTGTCAACTGAGGGCACTTAGTGAACTTCAGGTGGTGGCTGGTCTGGAAGATCCCAAATATTCCTAGCTGACATTTAGTATCATAGGGTCATATTCAGAATCCCAGCTTCAGCAAAGGCACAGCATGTCTGTGGTCTCAGGGCCTCTTCTCATGGTCCCTTCAGCCACATTTTCAAATACGACAGTTCAGGGCTTGAGAGAATATTCTGAGATGGAACAACCCTCATAATAAAGCATGGGCCCTGACAGTGGTACAGACATGCTTCTACTATGTTTTCCTGGGCAAACTGGCAGCTGCCCGTATTTCGGGAGGATGAGGATTGCACAGATTGAGGGAGTTTTGACAGTTTTATATCATTTCACAAGTGAAAAAGCCACAGCACAGGAGCTGAGCGTTTTAGTATAACTGAAATGATAGACTAGAGACACGTGTTATTTCCCTCGCATCTATTCATATGTAGGCTAACTAACTGGAGAAGAAGTGTGTTGAAGCATTACAGTTGGGAACAGACTGGAATACAACAGAACACATTAAGTTAACACATTCCTTTAATGGTCTAAAGCCTCGTATGCCAGGTGTGTTACATGTACGAGCAAAGGAGATCAGCTGTAACCGTCACAGAATGTCAGGAAGGCTGCTCAGACTTTGCTACACTTGGCACTGTGAATCTTCAGATGGTGGGTGAGGTGGGAGTGCTGTCTGAAGGCCTTCTTACACTCCTTACACTCGTATGGCTTCTCTCCAGAATGGATTCTCAGATGCTGGATAAGAGAAGAGTTGAGGCGAAAGGCCTTCCTACACTCCTTACACTCAAAGGGCTTCTCCCCGGTGTGGATGCTCTGGTGCAGAGTAAGTTTCTGGCGCAACCTAAAGGCCTTCCCACACTCCTTACAGGCGTAGGGCTTCTCGCCGGCGTGGATGCTCTGGTGCTGTGTGAGCTGCGAGAGCAGCCGGAAGGCCTTCCCACACTCTTTGCAGCCGTAGGGTTTCACACCGATATGAACGCTCTGGTGCGAGATGAGCTGGGAGTAGCGGCTAAACGCCTTCCAGCACTCCTTGCACTCATACGGCTTCTCGCCCGTGTGGATTCTGTGGTGGAGAATAAGATGATAACCCCGACTAAAGGTCTTCCCACATTCATTGCATTCATAGGGCTTCTCGCCAGTGTGGATCCTCTGATGCAGGGTCAGCTGCTGTCGAACTCTAAAGGCCTTCCCACAGTCCTTGCATTCATAGGGCTTCTCACCAGTGTGAAGCTTGTAGTGGACTCTAAGGCCGGAGCCACACAAAAAGTCTTTCCCGCATTCTTTACACTCGTAGAGTCTGTCAGCGATGTTCAGCTTCTGGTGCCGAGTAAGGTGTGCATACTGCCTGAAGGCCTTCCCACACTCCTTACACACATAGGGCTTCTCACCAGTGTGGATCCTCTGATGGAGGGTGAGCTGTCCTCGTACCCTGAAGGCCTTCCCACATTCCTTACACACGTAGGGCTTCTCACCGGCATGGAGTTTTTGATGAGCTCGAAGGTCTGGGCCATATATGAAGGCTTCCCCACACTCCTTACACTCATATAGCTTTTCAGCAGAATGAAGCCTCTGGTGTCTGGTGAGGTGTGCAGTCTGCCTAAAAGCCATCCCGCATTCCTTACATGTGTAGGGTTTCTCGCCAGTGTGGATTCTACGGTGGAAAGTAAGCTGCTGGCGGACTCTAAAGGTCTTCCCACATTCTTCACACTCATAGGGCTTCTCCACAAAATGGATTCTCTGACGTGGAGCAGCAGATGTTCGCTTCTGGTAGGAGGACATTTTTTCAGATGTGACTTTCACTTGTCTGAGATAGCCCTCCTGAGATCCCTCTTGGCTTTCATGTTTCCTTTTGGACTCCCATTCATTTTTTAAAATCAGGCCACTGTTCCCAGTTCTTCCCATTATCTTCCACTGGGATATCTTCCACTGGGATAAATTCACTTCATAAATGCTGTTTTCTGACGGTGACTGATTGATCTCATCCTTAGTTTTCAAATCTGCAAGAAAGCAGACACATGCTGTTTTCTTTTTCTCAAGAAATAAACTCTCTACAGTAGAAATAGAAAACAAAGAAGGTCATGTTCAATCAAACTCAAATTAGTGTCATATAATTTGGGGAGCAAAAGAGAATACTAGGAAAATGAGAACTTGTATAAGAAAAGGCAGTGGTAATGAAGCAAACATTTATTAGCACGGGTTCATGAACTGAGGTGTGGATCAGAGTCACTGGGTGGCTCATTACAAATATTGTTTAAACCTGGGTGTAGTGGCAAATGTCTTTAATCCCAATCTTTCTCCTATCTGGAAGGAAAGAGCTGAATCTATGTGAGTGAGAAGCCAGCCTAGTCTACACAGTGAGTTAGTTCCAGGACAGCCATACATAGTGTAAGAACCTGTCTCATAAAAACAAAAATGAACAAACAAAAACCCTCAATACTGCTTAAATACTACCAAAACCACTTGGATAAAACTATAATTTTTGTTCCCACTTATCATGTGTGTGTGTTTGTATATATGATGTGCATTTGTTTGTAGATACATGTTTTACATGTGTGTGGGCATGTGGAGGCCTGAGACTGATGGCTGGAATCATCCTCAATCTACCATGCATTTTATTCGTTGAGGCTGGGTCTTTCAGTCAAACCCAGAGCAGTCTTGCTAGCTAGCGTGCTCTAGGGCAGTGCTTCTCAACATGTGGGTCACAACCCCTTTGGAGGGATGTCACATCAGATATCCTGCATATCAGATATTTACATTACAACTCATAACAGCAAAATTACAACTATGAAGTAGCAACCAAATCACTTTATGGTTAGGGGAGAGCACAACACGAGGAGCTGTATTAAAGGGTCGCAGCACTAGGAAGGCTGAGGAGCACTGCCCTAGGAGATCCTGTCTGTGCCGTCCAAGTCTGGACTTAGCAGTGGATCTCCACACCTAACTGGCATTTACATATTTGGACACAAGCACTTTGACCACTGAGTCATCACCCCAGATCAGATCCCAATTTTTATTAAGTCTTTAGGCGCTGGAGAGATGGAGAGATGGTCCAGTGGTCAGGAGCTGGAGAGATGGCCCAGTGGTTAGGCGCTGGAGAGATGGCCCAGTGGTTAGGAGCTGGAGAGATGGTCCAGTGGTCAGGAGCACCGGCTGCTCCTGCAGAGTAATTTATTTACTTATTTTTTGTGAAGGTTTTGCCTCCATGATTCTTGTGCACTGTGCATATACAGAGGTCAGAGGCAGGTGTTGAATCCCCTGGCCCTGGAGTTAGAGATGTTTGTGATCCATCAGGTGGGCTATAGAAACTGAACCCAGGTCTTCTACAAGAGCAGCAGCCCTCTTAATCATGGAGCCATAGCTCCAGGTCCTCCACCTTATTTCTGGAGAGAGTCTCAGACCTAGAACTTCTCAGTTCACCTAGACTGGCCAGCCAATACTCCTGAGATTCTCTGTCTCCTTCCAGGCATCGAGAACACACACTGGCTTTTAAATAGATGCTAAGACTCTTCTAACTCAAGTCCTCCTGTTTGCACCAGAGCCGAGCTCTCTCACTCCACAGATCTCCACTACTGAGAGTTTTACATTCTTACACTGGTTACTGGCTTTCCTTCTCTGACTTTATACAAAGGCACTGGAGATGGACGCAGGGCCTCACACAACTGTAACAGCACGCTGTTCAAGCCTCACCTTTTCCTTACCTGGAACTCTTTAAAGTCGACACAATCTTGACTCCCTGCCTACTAAGTCATGAGCTCATAGCATCGTAGAGCTTGGCTCCTTTCTTTATCGTAATCACCACTTGTTCTAAGTGTGTCTTTGCCTCTAATTTCTCAGTTTACTACAGATGGTGAAAAATTTTCTTCATGCAGCTAAGCTTGCACAAGGCTCACGTGTAGTAATATTTCACTTGTATTTTAATAAGTAAAGCTTGCCTGAAGATTAGAACGCAAAACAGCCACCCTAGTCATCCATACAGGCCGGGCAGTGGTGGTGCATGCCTTTAGTCCCAGCAGTCACACTAGTGAGCCATAGAGGCTGGGCAGTGGTGGTGCAAGCCTTTAGTCCCAGCACTAGAGGGGACTATAAACTGGGATGAGACAGAACTCGCTTTCAGTCTGAAGATTTCATAGAGGTAAGAGCTCTCTAGTGGCTTAGTTCCTTTGCTTTTCTGATCTTCAGGTTGAACCCCAATATCTGTCTCTGAGTTTTTATTATTTGTGTACAGACAGGGAGTCACTCTTATGCCGCCCTCACTTTGCATCTGCGCTATGTCATTCTTTCCTTCCTTTCCTGTGGAACTTGAGGTTCGACTCAGGGCCTCACAACACTAGGCAATTCAAAAGGCTTCTTATGCTGGTCAATGGTGGTGCACACCTGTAATCTCAGCACTCAGGGCAGATGCACTCATGCAGGCGGATGTCTGTGAGTTCAAAGCCAGTCTGGTCTAGAGAGCGAGTTCCAGGACAGTCAAAGCTACACAGAGAAACCCTGACTCAAAAACAAACAAAACAGGCTTCTTATATTGTTATTTCGGCTGGGTTCTCTTCAGCGCCCGGTTCCTCTGTTGCAGAGCGAGTCACTGTGTCACAGCTTTGTTCACTCCTCCCCGCTCTAGTCCTCCGCTTCAATCCCTCGCTAGAGAGACCTTTCCGGATTTCCTGAGAATATCATGACTGCATTTCCTCACTGTGAAACAGAGCTATATCTTACTGAGATGCTTAGGAACTCTTATGGGATGGTGTACTTAGGTAACAGAGGCAAAAGCTCTCACACATATCTGAACGTGGAGGACTCACTGACAAGGTCATAATACCTGCCGACCAGAGGACAGCAAGCCAAGAGGAGAAATCAGATCCTATCAGGGATGACTGTGAGCCACCATGTGGTTGCTGGGAATTGAACTCAGGACCTCTGGAAGAGCAGCCAGTGCTCTTAACTTCTAAGCCATCTCTCCAGCCCTCACGCCTCTTTTTCAACTAGTTGAGTGTGTTCCCCAAGCCTGACAGACCCCCACTTACCTGAAAATTGTCTTTTCCTCACAACCTTCCAGGGCTCTTTCCCTTGCTCCAGCAAGGAAATCACATCTGGTTTAGAAATGAAGCATCCTACTTAGAAGAAAAGAAAAACAAGGTAATGAGAAAATAAAAAGAAAATTCAAAATTTCTTTGGTTCATTTTAGTGAAATTTGTTACAAAACATAGGTTACCATGACAACTGATAAAGTCCTTAAAGAAGGTAGGCTGGTTTAGAACATTCACATGAAGGTAACCCTTGTGATGCAATAGGCAAGCTACTCCTATGCTTAATTCTCTTTATCTGTAAAAACAACAGTAGGAGTGTCTACCAAGGGGCTGGAGAGATGGCTCAGTGGTTAAGAGCACACACTGCTCTTGCAGTGGGCCTGAGTTCAGTTCCCAGCACCCACAACTCACATCAGCCTGTACCCCAGCTCCAAGGGAACCTGCCACCCTCTTCTGGCCTCCTCAGGCACTGAATTCACAGGCACATACTAAAACACACAAACACATATGGAAAAATAAATCATTAAAAAAATTGTCTACTAGTCTGCAGCCATTACCCAGACACAGAGGAAGCAAGATGTGACTGCCTCGCTGAATAAGGTACCGAGCCACGTAGCTAACAAAGACAGGAATAATGGGCTAATATAAGATGTAAGAATTGGTTAATAAGAAAAGCCTGAGCTACTAGGCTAACTAGTTTACAATTTAAAAAAATTGTCTACTACAGCTGGGTGCAGTGGCTCATGCCTGTAATACCTGTACTTGAGTGGCTGAAGCAAGATGATGTTGAAATTGACTTTGAAGTCAGTCTGGGATACATAGAGAGAAGCTATTTTAATAATAATAATAATAATAAATGTCTATTTTATGGCAGAACCTAAGCACTACCTAGCTGAACTATGCATATTTCATTAGCTATTAATACTGTTACTTTACTGAGAGAAAAACAATTAGTTTCCCAAGACACATTTACTGCTATTTCTTTATTTCCCATTGTGTAGGTGTTTGTACATGTTTGTTGTGTTATGTGGGTGTGATGTGGGTATGCACTGGTTGGTGTGGATTTGTGCCTTTGTGCAGGTGTGTATACGTGTTTGTGCATACACTTGTGGAGACTAGAGATTGACATCAGTTGTCTTTCTTCAATAGCTCTCCGTCTTATTTAGTGTGTGTGTGTGTGTGTGTGTGTGTGTGTGTGTGAGAGAGAGAGAGAGAGAGAGAGAGAGAGAGAGAGAGAGAGAGAGAGAGAGAGAGAGAGAGATTCATGTGTAAGTGCAGGCATGACAATAACAAGGTGTGTGTGTGGTCAGAGTTTCAAGAGTTAGTCCTTCCTTCCCTGGATGAGGCAGGGCCTCTCTCATCTCTGCTAGGCTCCTCATGGGACTGGCTGCACCACCCAGGTCTCTCACCCTCCACATGTCTCCCTGCCTCGGACCCGCTGGCCCTCATGGCCCATGGGCCACTGGGGGGCTCCCTGCCTGGGACTGGCTGCTTTCATGGCCCAACCTGGTCTCAGGACCTGCTGCCCACTGCCCACTGCCACCACTCGGGGACCTGCAGGGTGGTCTCATGGCCCGCTGCCCACTGCCACTCGGGGACCTGTGGGGTGGTCTCATGGCCCGCTGTCCACTGCCACCACTGGGGGACCTGCGGAGTAGTCTCATGGCCGACTGCCCACTGCCACCACTGGGGGACCTGCAGCATTTCATTTAATCCATTACAGGTGGCCAGGACAGGAAAGCTCCATCTACAGACAGCCCACTCCTACAATTTGTCCTCCGACTTCCACATGTCACTGCACAGCTATGGCCCCTTCCCCATGTGCATAAACAAACAAACAAAAAAATCAAATAAATATTTTAAAAGCAAAATGTCTTGTTTGAGAGTGATAAGACTACATTGAAGTCTAGCCCCTGAGGTAGCTCACATCAGCTATCCCGCCACTCAGGAGGCTGAGGCTGGAGGGAGGTGGGAGTTACAAACCACCCTGCCCTACAATATGACCATGTCTCAAATAAGTAAATAAGAACTTTTAAGATGTTCTGCCATATAAAGGGCCCAAAGGTCATGTAAGCATGGGGAAAGCGAATGTACTGAATGAAAGTTCTCACTCCCCACTAAACGTTCCACTATCTCCTCAAAACAGAAAGCAACACAGGGGAGATGGCACAGGGCAAGGGCACTTGCTGCCAACCTGAGTCCATTCCCAGGACACACAGTGGAAGAAGAGATCCAACTTTCAATGTTGTCCTCTGACATCCACACACTTGCTACGGCATGTGCATGCCCCTCCCCCGTCATATACACAATAAACAAACAAATAAATGTAAAAGAAAAACAAATGTTTTCTTGGAAAGTTATTCTGGAAATTTCCAGAGAGAACGGATGTTAGCGCATACAATCAAAATGGCTAAGAGACAGGCTTACCCAGCGAGGCCACATTGCGGTAGTTCTCCATCATCACGTCTTTGTACAGATCCCTCTGCGCTAGGTCCAGGTACTCCCACTCCTCCCGAGAGAAGGCTATGGACACATCACTGAACATCACTGATACCTGAATGATAAAGCAGAAGACACAGTTAAAGCGGACAAAAATCATCTAAAGCCCAAAGAGAAGACATGCAAGAGATGCTGAGAGAAGTGGGCGTTTGTTGGTTCTGAGACAATTCTCCCTATGTACCCACTGTGTAGCCCAGACGGGCCTTATGGAGATCCAACTGCCTCTGCCTCCCACGTGTTGGTATTAAAAGTGTGGACCAGCACAGCTCAGAAGTGGGCCATTATAGGAAATAGGCTTGAGCTGGGAGACTACAACATGAAAATGAGGGTCCTGCAGCTGGGTGCTTATGTGTTCTAGGAGGGTCCTGCTGCTATTTTTCTCTTCCTCTTCTTCTCCCCCAACTTCCATCCCCTCCCTTGTTATGGACTGTCACTTTTGGCTGTTACATACTCTGACATACCTCAATAACCCAAACGTGTCTGGAAAGCAAAACCTGATCGAGCAGAACAATAAGAATGTGCTGGTTGTTTTTTGTCAGTTTAACACAAGCTACAATCATCTGGGAAGAGAACCTCAATTAAGAAACTGCCTCCATCACACTAGACTGTGGGCACATCTTCAAGACGCTCTCTTGATTGATATGGGAGTGCCCATTGTGGGTGGTACACCCTGGTCAGGTGGCTCTGGGTGTCAGGTGGTGGTGGTGTACACCTTTAATTACATCACTTGGGAGGCAGGGGCAGGTGGATCTCTGTGAGTTTGAGGCCAGCCTGATCCATAGAATGAGTACCAGGACAGCTATTATGCAGAGAAACTCCGCCACAAAAAAAAAAAAAAAAAAAAATAGAAGATAAAAGAAAAGAAAAAATAGCTGAGCAAGTCAAAAAGAACAGGCCAGTAAACAACATTCCTCCACAGTCTCTGCTTCAGTTCCTGCCTGCAGGTTCCTGTCCTGACTTCCTTCATGATGGACAATAAGCTGTAAGATGAAACACACAAACAAACAAATCCTTCCCTCCCTCCATGGCTTGTTAGTCATGGTGTTTACCATGGCAACAGAGATCTCCTAGGACAGATGTAACGGACACACTGCAGGCGGGGAGCCAAGAGTGGGAAACTAGCAGAGGGACAACAATAATCATAACAAGTGAGGCAGGACCATGAACGCAAGGCAACCTGGGCTACACAGCAATTACCTCGTGCGTGCGTGCGTGTGTGTGTATGCTCATGCATGCATGCATGTGGTAGTGAGAGGACAGCTTTATGGAGTCAGTTTTTGCCTTCCGCCTTTGTAGGTTACTGGAGTCAAATTCTCAGGTCACTGGGTTTCTATCACCCTGCAGCAAGGGCCTTTGGCCCACTGAGCCGCCTCACTGGCTCCATTTTTTTTGTTGTTGTTGTTGTTGTTCCATTTTAGAGGCAGAATCTCACACTGTAGCCCAGATCATCTGTGACTTGCAGCCATTCCACTGCCTCAACCTCCTGAGTGCTGGAGTTAAAGGTGTTAAAGATTAAAGGTGCCACTGTCCCTAGCTCCAATTTTGTCTTCAAGAAAAACCAGGGACTAGGGAAACTGCTCAGTGGATAATGAATGTGCTTACAACACACGCATGACGACCTGGGTTCAGATTCAAGCAACCACACAAAAGCTGAGAAATGGAGGTCACATGTGGTAATCCTAGCATTCCCTATCTTACTGCAAATGTAACACTGCTCCTGAGCTCTTGGGGCTCCAGTAAAGCTCCTAAATCTCCTGAAAGCAAGTTTCAGACACATCCCTGCCCAGCCCAAAACCCACAAGATCTCACCATATCTCAGTTGAAGCCAAACAACAGCATGCTTATTCGTTTGTTTGTTTATTGGTTTCTCAAGATAGGGTTTCTCTGTGTATCCCTTGCTGTCCTCTATAGACCAGGCTGACCCTAAACTCAAGAGACCCACCTGCCCCTGCCTCCTGAGTGCTGGGACTAAAGGTGTGCACTACCAATGCCCAGGAACAATGACAAACTTTATATAGTTAGAAAATTCAAGTCTAGAAAAGCTCAAGAGCCTTCCTATGATTAGTTAAATGGCCCCATCCTCTCTCAGCTCACAGATGCCGAAACGATTTGTTCAGTGAGCACATGAACGACTGGAAAAGACAACACCTTTGAAACAACCGGGAGGAAGGTCCTGGATGGGGTTCTCATAGTAAGCTTCACAATAAAGAAATGTTCCTATGTGTCTAGAGAGATGGCTCAGTTGTTAAGAGCGCTCACTGTTCTCACAGAGGACCTGGGTTAGGTTCCCAACACCTATATGATGGCTTAGAACTTTAACTGCAATTCCAGGGATCTGACACCTTCTTCTGGCCTCCCTGGATCCTGGCACTCATGTGGTACATATGTACATACATACATACACACACACACACTCATACATGGTGCATATATAAACACCCATACACATAAAAAGAAATTTCAAAAAGAGAGGTATTCACAGGACCTTAACATGACAGTGTTTCCAGAAAAAGAATATGAACAGTTAACTTACACGGGCCATGGTTTAGAAATTCAACAGTCTTCCTTGAAATGTATTTCTCAGAAGAAGCAGAGTCCACAGGGGCCAGAGCTGGGGGAGGAAAGCAAGTCGGTGAGATGAGGTAGGCCTCAGAAGTCCCCAGACGAGCTCTCCAGCTAGGGCCACAACACCTTACCCAGTCTCCTGCAAGGTTTCCAACACACACCTGGAGTCACCAGACGTAAGAAAGAAAATCCAAGTACCAAGACTGGCAGTCAAGACCCTGGGAGACGGTTCTGAGCCTGTCCACAGCCATGACCCTGGGAGACTGTTCTCAGCCTGCCTGGCAGCCATGACCCTGGGAGATTGTTCTCAGCCTGCCAGGCAGCCATAACACTGGGAGACTGTTGTCAACCTGCCCACAGCTAAGCCTACTTCCTCCTGTCTCCACCTGCAGAGAAGACAGGCACGCACCACCATCCCTAATTTTTGATGTTTCATACATTATACTGTATCCTCAGGATTGTATTTAGTATAATATCCTATTCATGTAATAGATCAGAAACAATGAAAGAAATGAAATCAGACTTGTAGAAACTGAAAGTTGGGATGTGGCATCGCTACATATGGAATCCTCACTCACACCACAATGCTGGGCTCATCCAGTCCGAGCCCTAGCTTGTGAAACCCAGAATTCCCTACTCCAGCGACAGAGACCCAGCACTCATGGTTCACTAGAAAATGGAAATAATATCAAACTACCAGAATATAAAATTTCACTCTACCAGTATCAACACTCGCATTCTGAAGAATATGAGGAAACGAGCATTCTAACCAGCAAGCCAAAGACAGAATTTTAAAAAAATGTACAAGCAGCATTTAATCCATACAAACCCTCTGACTCAGAAATTCTACTCTGAGGACTAAAGAAAACAATTTATAGTATATATGGTCATCAAAGATGTACATCAAAACATGCTGACAAGATGGCTCAGCTGCTAACGATACTTGCCACCAAGATGGATGATGACTTAAGTTTGATCCCTAGTGCTCACACTAGAAAAAGAGAATGACTCCCACAAGTTGTCTCCTGACCTCTACACACATTCTATGGTATGCACACACAAACACACATTCACACATATAAATAAATAAATAAGGGGCTACATTGAAATACATTGTCCATACAGAAAAATAGGCTGTAAAAAATCCTTCAATAAGAAAGAGACTACATAAGGAATACTGACTGCATCTATAGGATAAAAAGAAATCTGTCGTTTTAAAATGATCCATATCAGCTGGGCAGTGGTGGCACACATCTTTAATAACACTCGCACCCGGGAGGCAGCGGCAGGTGGATCTCTGTGAGTGCAAGGCCAGCCTGGTCTACAGAGTGAGTGCCAGGACAGCCAGGGCTAAGAGAAACCCTGTCTCAAAAAACTTAAGTAAATAAATAAACTACTAGTTATAAAAATAAAGGTTTTCCTTTGAGGGAAGTTTTAAGTATTAAGCATTGGAAAATGGATCTGTGCATACAGACATATAGTGTAAGGAGTCGGGCCCTGTTTCCAAGAAATAGACGTTCTTATCCAATAAAATATAAAAATGTGTTTCACGGATCAAAGAGGTGACATCCAATTCCCTTAACCTTACCTTAAAACAGGCAACAGCAATGTATTTCTTTCATTCTTGTGAGTGCCTTAAAAGACTTCAGCAGGACTAGGGTAGGTGAGAATCTTTAATACCCAAACTTTTCTCCGAGCCTTGTCCAGCCTGATCAGATCAAAGCACAGAACACAACCAGTCCTGTCACTCCCATCTGTCACTTACACACAGGAGGAGAGAGAACTGTCGTCCTTTCCTGATATCTCAGAAGGGTCAGTGTGGCGAATGGCCAGGGTTGGAACCCCACACAGCCTGCTCCGTGTGTTCTGTGTCCGAGTTTGTGTGATACATTGGGGGCAACCCCAGGGAGCCAGCGAGGGTGGGGGGTATCGTTCAGATCTACCATTCTTTTCCCACGATCCGGAGCGCTTTGCTTTGTTTGCTGCGAGTCTTTTGTGTGGCGCCCAGGTGAGTGGCTGGGGACCATTCAACTCGGGGACTGACGTGCTACACCGCAGAGGACCCTGGGGTCAGAATCGCCCACTCCACAGCCTCCGCAACCTCGCTCACATAAGCCGCCCTGCATCCCATTCACTCACACAAATGCCATCACGGGTGCGGTCTCCTGGCCGCCGCCCTCAGCCGGGTGCTATCCTGCCACGCCCAGCAGGTACAGCCCGCCTGTCGTCCCCACGCAACCAGCGACCAAGCCAAGTCCGTCCCTGTGCCCTCTTACCCCGCTGTCCACAGAGCTTTCACTAACTAAGTCCAGGGAACCAGGACCCAGACGCCAGCTCTACTCAGCCGCCCCGCCCCACGTCGCCGAGGTGACGCCTGCTCGCTAGAGCCCAGGCCAGCGACCGTCTCCAGACCCCGAGGGCCTAAAGCGGGCGCAGGGGCTGCTGGGAGGGACAGCCGCTCGCACCCAGTGCGCAAGCGCTAAGCGTGCCAGGGAGTCCCAAGGCTGCACGCACTGAGACCTTTGTTGGGGTCGCGGGACTATGGGAGGAGCGGGAACCTCAGCTTTTTATTTGAGGAAAATAAAAATTTCCTGGTTTCCTCCTGGGAAGATGTGTTATTTGATAGAAGCATAGGCTTATTGTGGAGATGACTGCAAATGAACGTGTTTTAGAATAAGATTTTAAAGAAAATGCCTGTCATGTAGTAGTTTGCTTCTGCCCCGGATCCTTGAAGATTTTTTAAAAGATTTGTTCTATGTGTATGGCTGTTTTGCCGAATGTATGCACGTGCACCGCCTGCGTACCTGGTGCCCAGGGAGGTCACCATGGATGCTTGTGAGCCACCCTGTGGGTGCTGGGAACAGAAACGCAGGTCCACTGCAAGAGCATTAACTTTTCCTAGGCTCTAAG
Organism: Myodes glareolus; assembly: GCF_982192425.1. Taxonomy (NCBI): domain Eukaryota; kingdom Metazoa; phylum Chordata; class Mammalia; order Rodentia; family Cricetidae; genus Myodes; species Myodes glareolus. The sequence continues at coordinate 56,268,881 of NC_142026.1, read as the reverse complement.
GAGGGCCTTGTCCCGAAGATTTGAGTAACTCTAGACTAAGAGAAAATAAGATAAATAAGAGGCATTATGGCTAGAGCAGACAGCCCAGGATCAAGGAATCAGGAAGATGTCTTCCTTTCTTTCAATTTCTCTGTCCTTGAACTCACTTTGTAGACTAGACTGGCCTTAAACTCACAGATCACCTGTTTCTGCCTCCTGAGGACTGTGGTTAAAGGTGTGCATCACCACCGCCCAGCTTTTTTATTTTTTATGTGCATTGATATTTTGCCTGCATGTATGTCTGGGTGAGAGTGTAGAATTTCCTGTAATTGGAGTTACAGACAGTTGTGAACTGCCATGTGGGTGCTGGGAATTGAACTTGGGTCCTCTGGAAGGGCAGTCAGCGCTTTTAACCACTGAGCCATCTCTCCAGCCCAATACCTTTATCTCTTGATCAGGGACTTTTTTTCTTTCTTAAAGCGAAACAAGAAACTAAGGCAACATAAGTGTACTCTGATAATTCAAATTTTTTTTTTGTTTTTTGAGACAGGGTTTCTCTGTGTTAGCTTTGGAGCCTGTCCTGGCACTCACTCTGTAGACCAGGCTGGCCTTGAACTCACAGAGATCCACTGCCTCTGTCTCCCAAGTGTTGGGATTAAATGTGTGCACCACCCCCGCCCAGCAACACCATAAATCTCAACTAACTTAATCTTAATGAAATTTTGGGGTAGGAGTATAATCATTCCCATTTGATAGTATCCACTAAAAAACTCTAAAACAATGAAGGGTCATAATCCCAGCACTTGGGAGGCAGTGGTAGGTAGATCTCTGAGTTCAAGGCAAGTATGGGCTACAGAGAGCTACAGTGATGTTGGAAGTCCTTCTGTATGTGTGTTGGTTTTATTGGTTAATGAATAAAGAAGCTACTTGGGTCTACCGCAGGGCAGAATAGAGCTAGGCAGGGAAAACTAAACTGAATGCTGGGAGAAAGAATGTAGAGTCAGAGAGAAGCCATATATAATCACCAGAGGAGAAAGATGAGAGTCGTCAGGCAGGCCACAAGTGTCATGGTAAAATATAAAATAATAGAAATGGGTTAATTGAAGATGTAAGAGCTTGCTAGGAATACACTAGAGTCATTGGCCAAGCAGAGTTGTAATTAATACAGTTTCTGTGTGAATATTTTGGGTTAGGGCAGTTGGGAACAAATGAACAGCCTCCACCAACGTTACAGGACAGTTAGGACTCCATAAGGAAAACCTGTCTCAAAAAATAAAAACAAACAAAAAAGCACAACCAAAAGCCCAAAGGGTCCTAGCTGAGCAACTGCCTGTAATCTCAGCACTTAGGCAGAAATACTGAGTTTGAAGCCAGACAAGGGGGGCATAAGGAGACCCTATCTCAACAAACAAACCAACCCACCTGCCAAATAGATAGCTCAAGATGTGCAAACTGATTCATGCCTTTAGTACCAGCTACTCTGGAGGCAGAGATGCAAAGATCAATTAAGGCCAAGAGCTTGAAACCAGCCAGTTGACAACATGAGGCCTGAGATTAAAAGTGTTTGCTGTCAAGCTCAAGGACCTGAGTTCAATCCCCAGTACTCACATTCTGGAAGAGAACCAACTCCTAAAGTTATGCTTTGACTTCCATACATGTAAGGTGCTATAGCACATACAAACATGCATGAAATAGAATCCTGATCTGAAACAGAAAATTTGTCATCTAATTAAACAATCGATTATGACTACTCTTTGGGAAATGGGTGCAGGCTACAGACAAAGGGTGTCTTACTAATGTTTAAATCTTCCATAAGGAAAACACAGTCTTATTTCTACAGATAAAATTAGAGCATTTAAGCCAGGGAGAGGGCTCAATGGAGCTTGCTGTTCATTCCCTGGGAACCAGATAGTGGAGGTCAAAACTCGCCCATGACCTTCACAGCAAGGCTGTGGCACACAAACTAAAACTGAGGAAATAAAATGTGGGACCAGGCACAGCGGCACAGGCCTTCAATCCAGTTCTAGGGGATTCAGTGCCCTCTTCTGATCTCCTGGGCCACCATTCAGGGGTACACACACATACACGAAGACACTCATATACATAAAACAAAGAAGTGCCAGGGAGAATGCCCATTGGGGGCATGTATTTTAGCCCCATGTATATATGACAGAGCACCAACAACGGCCACTGGGAGGCACTTGAAGTGGCTTATCGGAAGCACAGTGAAACATTGCCAAAGTCAGAGTCCTGTGATTGCTAAGATTTTTGATTTTTCAGGACAGTTTCTCTATGTAGTCCTGGCTGTCCTAGAACTTACTCTGTAGACTAGGCTGGCCTCTGCCTCCCATGTGCCACCATGAAGGGCCACTAACCTTGATTGTCAACTTGAGATTTAGAATCACAAGATATCTCTGGGAGTCTGAGAATAAAATATTTCCAGACTGCTATGGGGCAATAATCTTTTATCCTGTCACATGTATTATTTTTAATAAACACTGATTGGCCAGTAGCCAGGCAGAAAGTAGAGGCAGAGCGACCAGGAGAATTCTGAGAAGAGGAAAGAGACAGTCTGCAGTCATCACCCAGATGTCGAGGACACAGATGAGAACGCCTCGCTGATGAAAGGTACCAAGCCATGTGGCTAACACAGACAAGAATTATGAGTTAAGAAGTAAGAATTAATTAATAAGAAACCTGAGCTAATAGGCCAACTACTTTATATGACTTACGTAGGCCTCTGTGTGTTTCTTTGGGACTGAACGACGGCAGGACCAGGCGGGACAGAAACCTCGGTCAATACCAGTTTTAACTCAAGTAGAAAGACACACCCTGAAATAAAAGAAATGGTATGCAGGTGTTGGGGGAAGACCTGTGGGTTGGAGATGGTTCAATACTTAAGAGCACTTGCTATTCTTACAGAGGACCAAGGTTGTTCCCAACACCCACATGGGGGCTCACAATCATTCATAAGCACAAGTAGTGTACATACACAGGCAGGAAAAACACTCATACACATAAATCTAAAAAATTGCTTAAAGCAAGCTAAGCACTTGCATTCATTTTTCCATTTCCTAACTGCAGACTCAGTGTGACCAGTAGCCTCGCAAACCTCTTTGTCATTCCTGTCCTGCCAAACTGTGAGCCACACTGACAACAGGACAGAAAGGTAGGGAACCTTGGGGGCACAGAATAAAAGGCTTGAAGAGGAGTGAAACCTACTCCAGAGACACTGATCTGCTTTCTTACTTTTAAAGAGATTTATTTATTATGTATATGGTGTTGTCTGCATGTATGCCTGCATGCCAGAGAAGAGCACCAAATCTCATTACAGATGGTTGTGAGCCACCATGTGGTTGTTGGGAATTGAACTCAGGCTCTCTGGAAGAGCAGCCAGTGCTCTTAATTGCTGAACCATCTCTCCAGACCCTGATGTGCTTTTAGCACTCACAAAGGCAGACTTCAAACTCCACTGAGAAGGATCTAACAACCCATAAAAATATGTGCTTTCCAAAAGACTTGTCAAAATCAGCAAATAAACTGCTTTCGGGCCAAGAGATGGCTCAGCGGTTACGAGCACCGGCTACTCTAAACGACCATTTGGAAACTGTTTCAGGGGCTCCAATGCTTTCTTCAGGCCTCAAGGGCACCAGGGACACAGTTGGTGCACACATACATATGTGCACCATATGTACCAGGCACACAAAATAAAATCAACTAATAAAACTAAAAATAAAGAAGACTGCTCTGCCTTAGTGTCAGATACTTTTCCAGAAGCCGTCTCCATCAAGGACGTCAGCAGCAACAAGGCTGTGTTCACTTGGGTTATAAATGAGGTATAACCTCATGTTCCTAGCACTTTCTTCCATATTTAAATGATTCTCCTCATAAGCTACCATACAACTCCATTTACTGAGGAAGATTCTTTTGTCTTGTTTTGTTTTTTCTGAGACAGGGTTTCCCTGTGTAGCCCTGGCCCTCCTGCAACTCACTTTAAAGACCAAGATGGCCTCAAACTCAGAGATCCACCTGCCTTTGCCTCCTGAGTGCTGGGATTGAATGTGTGAACAATCATGTCCAGCTATGAAATCCTTTAACTGTCTTGTTACAAATGACACCTTGGGGGCAATGTTAGAAAGGAGCTGTTCTCTTAGCAATCTTTTCAGATGTAAGTTGAGAGCCACCAAGATCCCATAAGTACTCACTGTAAGCCCGTGACTCTCCCCTAGAGACACCCACACCCCTCCTATTGGGTGTCCTCCTACTGCGGTAAACTTTACCCTCTCTTCTTGGCGCACTTGCTTCCTATCCAGCTCCCTCTGAAGTTCTCATCAGAGTCATGACTCTCAGCCTGGCCTGGGTGGAGGTCTCTGAAGAAAGTCTCAGGCAGCTGCTGCCGTGCGGCTGTGTTCCTACCTCAGTGACAAACCCTTCTGAGTTGTTTTTATAAGGTGTTTTGTCAATACAATCAGTAACTCCTGCAGCTCCTATTTGTCATGGTAAAAGTTGTTCATAAACATGTCTACAAGAGCATGCTTTATAAAAAGCCAAAGAACCACCTTTAGAACTAAGCATGGCACTTCCGTTACTAACTGTAAAACTCAAGGTATTCTGTAAACTATGATGCTGATAGAAGAACTTTATAGCCATGCGAAGATGGACTGAAATGTCAGTGTAACAATTATTAAAAAAAAAAACTAAGGAAACAATGAAAACCATAAGATTACACTTCTATATGAATTCTGATGTTTACACTCAAAGCATTGTTTTTAATTATGTGCAGCCTGAATAACCAGAGCCAAAACAGAAGTTACTAAAGGCTCCAGAATATACTATATTCACAGGCTATCTCTCCAATATGAGTTCCTTCGGATGAACACGCTGAGGTCAACAAGTAAAGTGTTTCTACATTCTTCAGTCTAGAGGGAATTTAAAGGTAGCTTCTCTGATCGTCTTGAGTCTTCACATACATCTTGGGTGTTTTTATCACCAGTACAAGTTTTGATGCTGAATAAGTTGTGAATCATAGCCGAAGCTCTTTGCACAGTCCTCGTATTTATAGGCTTTCTTCCCCGCGTGAATTCTCTGATGACTGATGAGTTGTGAGCTCTGAGAATAGGCTTTCCCACAAATCTTACATTCATAGGGCTTCTCTCCAGTATGAATCCTCTGGTGTCTAGTGAGGTCAGAACCAGACCGGAAAGCCTTTTCACACTCCTTACACTCATAGGGTTTCTCACCAGTGTGTATTCTTTGATGTTTAATAAGCTGTGAGCTCTGACTAAAGGCATTGCCACACTCCTTACATTCATAGGGTTTCTCTCCAGTGTGAATTCTCTGATGTTGAGTAAAATTCGAACCACTACTAAAAGCCTTCCCGCATTCTTTACATTCATAAGGCTTCTCGCCAGTGTGGATTCTCTGATGGCGAGTAAAGTTTGAACCACTACTGAAGGCTTTTCCGCAGTCCTTACACTCATAGGGTTTCTCACCTGTGTGAATTCTGTGATGTCGTGTCAAGTCGGAGCCACAAATAAATGTTTTTCCACATTCTTTACATTCAAAGGGTTTCTTTCCAGTGTGAATTTTGTGATGATGGGTGAGTCCTGAGGGGTGTCTGAAGGTCTTGCCGCAGTCCTTGCATTCATACGGCTTCTCAACGGTGCGAATGATTTGACGGGTGGTAAACTGTGAGCCGTGTTTATAGTGCTTCCTATTTTCTTTACTCGCACAATATTTCTCTTTATTCTTAATAATGTGCTGCAGCCGGAAGGACGGATACTGAGGGAGAGTGGGCGTGTCTTCGTGATTGAGTATCAGTTCACTGAACTGTCTCTCCTGAGATCCAGGCTGTCTCGCACACTGGCCATTCCATTCCCAGTCACCACGGAGACTGGAGCAATGAAGGTCCTGTCTGGTGAGTTTTCTCATTATCTCCCACTGTGCTGACTCTATCTCATAAAGTTCCTTCTTCAAAAACAGCTTCTGGGCCTCACATCTTGATTCCAGGACTAAAAGAAAATATACAAGTGATCACTCACACTTTCCTTGTTTGGGAGACCTGAAAATTCAATTAGATATAATATAAGCGTGGGAGAATTAAGTTGATCTTTTGAAATTAGATGATGGTCAGCTGGGGGAGATGGCACACACTGATAACCACAGCATGGTCAGCTGGGTGAGGTGGCACACACTGATAACCACAGCACTTAGGAAATGTCAGCTGGGGGAGATGGCACACACTGATAACCACAGCACTTAGGAAACGAAGATGGAAGGGTTGGGAGTTCAAAGTCATTCTGAGTTTGACACCAGTTTGGGTTTTATGAAAATCTGTATTAAGAATTTAAAAAAAAAAATCTGAGGCTGGAACTATGGCTCAGTGGTTAGGAACACTTGCTGTTCTTACAGAGGACCCAGGTGGGAATTCTGTTCCCATAGGCACCACATCTGTCACTGCTGCTAAAGGTGGCTTTAACTAAATTTCTACCAGTCAAAGGCTGGAGTGAGAACCTGCTAGCTCAGAGAGGCTGAGTAGCAACTAGCTAACCTTCTCTCCTAGCTGGCATCTCTGATGCCAGTCAAACAAACAACAACAACAAAAGCATGCCACTCCAAATCCATCCCTACTACTTCCTGTGTCTCTCTATCTCTCCTGGATGCCCTCTGAGGCTCTATGATTACTTTCTGTCAAGTAGTTGCTAACTCAGCCTCCTGACCCAAAGTTAATTCTATTTAATTAATGCAAATGCAAACTTGGGGTTCACAGTGTGATCAAATATCCCCCAGCAAAAATCTCTGAGTTTAAGTACAGCCTGGTCTACAAAGCTAGGTCTAGAACAGCCAGGGCTATAAAGAGAAATCCTGCCTCAAGAAAAAAAAAAAAATTCAATAAAGGGTCCAGAAAGTAGGCTCAGCAGTTAAGAGCACTTGTTACTCTTGCAGAGGACCAGGTTCAATTCCCAGTACATACATGGTGACTCACAACTGCCTATAACTCCAGTCCCAGGGATCCAATGCCCTCTTGTGATCTCTTTGGGCACCAGGCATGTACATGGTACATATACATACATGGGAGGCAAAAGTGCTGGGGGGGGGCTGGAGAGATGGCTCAGAGGTTAAGAGCATTGCCTGCTCTTCCAAAGGTCCTGAGTTCAATTCCCAGCAACCACATGGTGGCTCACAACCATCTGTAATGGGGTCTGGTGCCCTCTTCTGGCCTGCAGGCATACACACAGACAGAATAGTGTATACATAATAAATAAATAAATTTTTTAAAAAAAAAAAGTGCTGTGGGATAATCCTTTTGTACACTGTGAACATGTATTACTTTCATTGGCTAATAATAAAGCTGACTGGCCTAAAACAAGGCAGGATAAAGTTAGGCAGGACAATCAAACTGAGGACTCAGATGAAGAAGGGTGAAATATGGAGAGATGCAAGCCAGCCATCCAAGAAGATGCTAGAGAACAGGTAAAGCCACGAGCCATGTAGCAATACATAGATTAATAGAAATGGGTTAATTTAAATGTAAGAGCTAGTTAGGAATAAGCCTGTGCTATCAGCCAAGCAAGTATAAGTAATATTAAGCCTCCAAATGGTTATTTGGGAACTGGTGGGCAGGACAGGAAACATTTACACAAAACAGTCATACAAATACTTTTAAAAAAATTTTAATCAATAAATGAGAAAGCCAGGCGTGGTAGCTCACACTTAAAATTGCAGGACTCCTGAGGCTGAGAAAAGAGTTGCTGTGAGTTCAAGTCAGCCTGAGCTACACCGTGAGTTCTACACAAAATTGGGTTATAAAACAAAACCCTGTCTCAACAAAACAAGATGAGACAATAAGAGCTGATAGGATAATTACATAGCAAAGTCTACGTGAGCTACATGACATGTAGTGGGGAATCAATACTACTGTGGAATAAAATTCTTATCTAAGTCAGGAATAACTCCTTTTCCAAAGATCTGGTGATCTCTTCTGGCCTTCATGGGCACAGCATGCACATGGCACGCACACGCCCACACATACACACACACACACACACACACACTGTGAACTCTATAGACTACTGATCTACACAGTTACAGGACAGGCAACAATACACAGAAAGACCCTACCTCAAAAAATATATACACATATATATAAATTTACATACATATATACATAGATATAGATAGTTAATTCTCTTCTCAGTAATGTCAGTGATCAAATAAACCAACTCATTCAGGAACAGGTGTGAGAATACAAATGAAGGTGTGACACCAAGTACACCCTCCCTGAGGACACGAGCAAAATGACAGTGCTTGTCTGCCGAAACACCAGGGTGGAGCACACAAACAGCACACCCGGCAAACCTGCTGGCACGGGCCCATTATCCCACCTACTTAGAAGGACGTGGAGCATAAGACCTGCTGATTTACAGTGGCTTCACAGTTGGCCTGACTTTGCCTCAAATAAACAGAAGAAAATAAAAATGTTTTTAACCCTAGAACTCGGGAGGCAGATCTGAGTTCAAGGCCAGCCTGGTGTACAGAATGAGTTCCAGAACATTGAAGACTACACAGAGAAACCTTGTCTTGAGAAACAAAAAGGCAAAAGAAAAAAAAGTGGAAGTAAGGTGAGGGTCAGGGTGAACTGTGATCGTGTTCACTTAGCATGCTTGAGGACTGGGTTCACATACACATATGGGCCACACACAAGCAACAAGAAAATCCAGTTTTATCTGTCATTTCCATTGCTACTCCACTGACAATAGCTAGGGCCTAGAAACCTAAATGTCCTTCACCTAATGGACAGATAATGAACAGTGGCTGGTCAGAGTGGCACACACCTTTAGTGCTCTGGGAAGCAGAGGCAGGTGGATTTTTGTGAGTTCAGGCCAGCCTGGTCTACATGGTGAATTCCAGGACAGCCTATGACAGGCCTATACAGAGAGACCCAGCCTCAAAATAAGATAGAGAATGAACAAAAGAAAATGTGAAACATATTGACAATGGAATACTATTTGGCTATAAAGAAAAATCAAATCATGAAATGTGCAGGCAACTGTATGGAACTAGATGTTATACTGCATGAAATGAACCAGAAAGACAAAAGCAAATATTGTCTCTCATGTGTGGTTCCCAGCTCCAAACCCTCAGATGTGAATATATGACCTGGAGCAACGCAGGAAACAAGAAAGTGAAAAGAAGCCAGGAGGAGCTCTAGAAAAAGAACAGCTGGACAAGGGGCGGTGTGTATGGGGCTGTCTTCTAACTGGGGTGAGATGATGCAGGAGAGAAAGGGATGATAAATAATACTAAGGACATTTGAAAAAGCAACAGGAATCACATTATTTTCCATTTCCCTCAAATTGCGTATATTTTTAAGTGCATAAATAAATACACACACACACATACCACACCACACCTAGACTTAAATATTATTATTTTGGGGGAGGTGGAGCAGACCTCAAGATTAGTTTTGGAAGTCAGTGCCAACTACTGCCTCCCCCAATCTCAGAATTGAGGTCTAGAAGCTTGTTGACTGTGACCAAGTTCATCCCTGACCCCAAGCATGGGAAATAGGACCCAAGAATGACAGTTTCTATGGCAACCCTTGGGTCAGTGCTTGCCATGGTAGGACAGCACTGAATCTGACATAGCTGCAATTTATTTGTTTGTTTGTTTGTTTTTTGAGGGAAGGTTTTGCAATTTATTTATTAACTTCTGGAGTTCCTACCTGACAACTGTACACATTAGAGAAACAGTAAACAGTAGTTAAAAGTATGGATGAGTCAGGAGGTGGTGGCACACGCCTTTAATCACAGCACATGGGAGGCAGAGGCAGGCGGATCTTTTTGAGTTCAGGGCCAGCGTGGTCCACAACTCCAGGACAGTGAGGGCTGTTACACAGAGAAACCCTGCTTCAACAAACAACAAACAACAATAAAACAAAACAAAAAAAGATGAATCAAGGAGGGTGTGGAACTTCTGAATAAAAACAAAACACATAAAAAACCCAATTAAACAACAAGTCCAGGACTGGAGAGATAGCTCAGTGGTTAAGAGCACTGACTGCTCTTCCAGAGGTCTTGAGTTCAATTCCCAGCAACCCCATGGTGGTTCACAGCCATCTATGGTGAAATCGGGTGCCCCCTTTTGGTATGTGGGCACACATGGAAGGAATGCTGTACACATAATAAATAAATAAATCATTTAAAAAAAAAAAGCAAGTCCAATAGAACTTCAGGTCAATGGTTGCGTAGTTTGAATGAAATTAGCCCCCATAATCTCCTAGAGAGTGGCAGTACTAGGAGGTGTGGCTTTGTTGGAGTAGGTATGGGCCTTATTGGTGGAAGTGTGTCACTGTGGAGTTGGGCTCTGAGGTCCCATACATGTTCAAGTCACCCAGTGTCTCAGTTCACCTCCTGTTACCTACTGATCAGGATGTAGGAGTCTCAGCTCCAGCACCACATCGGCCTGCACAGCCCATACTCCCTGCCACCATGCTCCCCACCATGATGGACTGAACTGTAAGGGGCCACCACAATTAAAGGTTTTCTTTTATACAAGTTGCCATGGTTATAGTGTTTCTTCACAGCAATAGAAACCTAACAAAGACAATTAAACTAACAATTAACCCACAGGCGCTGGGCTAATCTTCAGGAGGGAGTGATGGGGAGATGTAAGATAGAGAAGATGTAAGATAGAGAAGGGAAATGTAGGGGAAGGGGAGAGGAAAGGGGTGTATGATCCGGGACGATGCAGGAAAGTGTATACTCCAGTAGTTAGACAGCAGTTATGCAAAGAGGCGGCTGAGAAGCGTTAGACTCCAGACAGACTGCCGCTCAGGCCACAGTGCCTGCAGTCCCCTCTCCCCGGCCTCACAGATACTGGCAGGCACCCCATGGAGGGAAAGGTCTGTGAACACTAGCAAACAGCCTTCCAGGTCCTTGGCCTTCTCATCTTTTCTTTCTTTTTTTCAAGACAGTGTTTCTCCGTGTAGCCATGGCTGTCCTGGAACTCACAGAGCTCTGCCTGCCTCTGCCTCCAGAGTGCTGCGACTAAAGGTGTGGCCACCACACCCAGCTTGCAATGGTTTTTTCAAAGGCAAGTGAGGAAGGGAGAAAACAGACCTATCAATGGACAGAGTTAGTATGGATGTCTTTACCCACTGAAAGCAGGTTGCTGTAGGTCTCCAGCATCACATCTCTGTACAAGTCCCTCTGGGCAGGGCCCAGGCACTCCCACTCCTCCTGAGAGAAGTCTATGTACACATCACGGAACAGCACCGACACCTGGAACAATAATCACACATCGCTTGATTAATAAAAGGAAAAAGAGAAGTGTTTTGTGCAGGAAAAATAACAGAAAAGGAATAAGTTGGAACAAGATAAAAGCAGTGAGTGTGGATGCCTGGAATCCTAGGGAAGGTCTGGGCCCAAACCACTGTGCTTCCACAAAACTGTTTTCCCCAGATCAAGCCATCTGGGCTGAATGAATTCCTCCATTACCACATGAAGCCGGAAAGGCACAGAACCCAGCTCAGAGGATGTCTGTATCAAAGGAAAGGATTTATACAAAGCCTTGTGGTATTCTTACCACATGGTCTCTTCTCAAACAGCCGAGAGTATAATTTCAGGATAGAAGAGAAAGATGGGACATTAGAAGCATCCAGATACAGCAGGTTATACAAAGGCATCGAGAAGCAGGGGTAATGGGTTTCTGAACACAAGGAACAGAGCAATTCTGACCTAGGATTCTATAACTCAACTATTTTCTGCTCTGAGTGTAAGTTCCTAGATGCACAAGGTCTCAAAGACAAGTTCTGAGAAAACTGCTGGAGGATGGGTACACAAGAGTAGGGGGTACACCAAAGAGAACTGCAGGATGCTGGAAACAGTTAAACTACTACAGATGGGTACACAGAATAGGGGGTACACCAAAGAGAACCGCAGGATGCTGGAAACAGTTAAACTACTACAGATGGGTACACAGAATAGGGGGTACACCAAAGAGAACCGCAGGATGCTGGAAACAGTTAAACTACTACAGATGGGTACACAGAATAGGGGGTACACCAAAGAGAACGGCAGGATGCTGGAAACAGTTAAACTACTACAGATGGGTACACAGAATAGGGGGTACACCAAAGAGAACCGCAGGATGCTGGAAACAGTTAAACTACACAGATGGGTACACAGAATAGGGGGTACACCAAAGAGAAACACAGGATGCCGGAAACAGCTAAAATTCGGCAGGAGAATAGCAGAGGAAAATCCAGAGGAAAGAATAAAAGTTTCGGGAAAGTGATGGCAGGCTAGAGAGGAACCAGTTCATACTGGAGGGAGAGTACAAAGGGATGGGAAGGGCATCTCTATGTCAAAGACGCTGATGTGTTTGACCAGACAGAAACACACTGACTGGGGCTAGAGAGACGACTCAGTGTATTTAAGGGCACTTGCTGCTTTTAGCAGAGGAACTGACTTTGGTTTGAGCACCAACAACCATCTATAACTCCAGTTGGAGGGGATCCAACACCCTCTTCTGGCCTCTGCAGGTGATATATGCACACAGTGCAGATACAGACAGAAAGGCAAACACTCATGCACAAAACAAACAAACAAACAAACAAACAAAAAACCTAGCTGGTCTGCGGGGGCACACACCTTTAATCCCAGCATCCGGGAAGCAAAGGCAGGCAGATCTCTGTGAGTTTAGATATAAACTTTATCTATATATAGATATAGTTTATATCTGGTCTATAGAGTAAGTTCCAGGACAGCCAAGGTTTTTAAATAGAGAAATTCTGTCTCAAAAACAAAAACAAAAACAAAGAAAGGAAGAAACTCACTGATGTGTGGCAATGATGTCATGGAACTTGGGGGTCACAGACTGTGCACCAAGCCAGGTTTACTCATCCATCCTCAATAAGCCAATTAAAGGAGCCAAATTCACAGTGGAAAGTAGGATGCTGGGCATGGTGGCACACTCCTTTCATCCTAGCACTCGGGAGGCAGAGGGAGGAGTATCTCTGTGAGTTCAAGGCCAACCTGGTATAGAAAGAGGCACATTAAAGGGGGGGGGCTTGTTATAATAAGTGTCTTTATAGGCATATTTATTCCAGATTTGATAATATTCTATCTTAAAGATAATAAATACCAATTTTTTGCTCACATGCTTGCCTATGCTGCTTGGGATAAAATCCAGGAATTGAGGGCTTTTTCATGCTAGACAAAGTATTTTACCAATGAGCTACTTCTCAGTTCTTGGCTCCCTACACCCTCGAGATGGTTTCTCTGTGTAACCCTGGCCGTCCTGGAACTCACTCTGTAGGCCAGGTTGGCCTCGGACTCAGAGATCCGCCTGCCTCTGCCTCCCGAGTGCTGGGACTAAAGGTGTGTGCTCCCACCACCCTGCTAGTTCTTGGCTTTCCAAGACAGGGCGCACTATGTATCCCAGGGTAGCCTTGAACTCACTGTAGTACAAGCTGGCCTCAAATCTGCCATTGTCCTAAGAGCTGGGATTCAGGCATGAGCTACCCCAGCAGGCATAAATGACAACTTCTCATTTCCCTTTAGACATTTAGGCTGATATTAATCTTCAGAGAGTTCCCTTGAGCAGGGGGTGTAGCTCACTCAGTAAAACAGCTGTCTAAAAGGCATGAAACCCTGGGTACCATCTCTAGAGCTAGCTGGGTACGGTGGTACATGTCCTCAGCTCAATGAGTTGAAAGCCAGCGTAGAAACTCGGTCCCAAAACACCCACAAAAGACAACCTTAATACTGGCAACAGTGTTATTGAAAACCACTCCTACTGAACTGTCAATAACCCTTGTCACTGAGTCTTAGGAAAACGATGGAGAAGGATGCTGCTTAATGCAACGGTACTGGGCTGGAGAGAGGCTCACCAGGTGAGAGCATTGGTTGCTCTTCCAGAGGACCCAAAGTCCATTCCCCACACCAACACAGGGGCTCACACCATCTATACATACAGCCCCAGGGGATCTGACACCCTCTTCTGGCCTCTAGAGGTACTGCATACATGTGGCACACTGGCATACTTGCAGGCAAAACACACATACACATAAGATTAAAATAATATAATAAAAATCTCTTGGGGGGAGGAAGTTCAGTGATATTACAAATGGTTAAGTTTTCATGGATGCTCACCAGAATGTCAGCTTTGACCATCCAGCAGCCATCCTTCCAAACCTAAAAGGCTCATAAACCAGGAGACATACCAGTTTCTATGACTGAAATTGAGCAAAACGATCACACTTATTTCCTTTCTTCGTTTTTGTTGTTGCTAGTTTGGCATAGCATCTTGTCATGTAGCCCTGGTTGGTCTGAAACTCAGTATGTAGACCAGGCTAGCCTTGAACTCTTCCTGCCTCTGCCTCCTGAGTGCTGGAAATAAAGGTGTACACCAGTGTGTTTTGGTTGTGAGCCCCACTGGACCTCCAAAGCTTTTTTTAATTTAGTCTATTAGAGACCCTTTCCTTTAGAGCAGCGGTTCTCAACCTGTGGGGTCATGACGGGGGGGGGGGGGGGGGGGGGGGACACAACCCTGTCTATAGAGGTTGACACCGGAAAACAAAGATATTTACATTATGATTCATAACAGTAGCAAAATTATAGCTACAAAGTAACAAGGAAAATAATTTCAAGGTCAGGCATCAGCACACTGTGAGGAGCTGTATTACAGGGTCCCCGGGTCAGGAAGGCTGAGAAGCACTGCTCAAGACAGCTGTGTAGTCCCTGTTTATAACTGTAGCGCTTTGTGTTTAACACTAAAGAAACAGCATCAAGAGGGAGAAATCGGGCATTTACTGCACTAGAGACAAAATTGACTCAATTTGCATACAAAAAGATTACACCTCACCTGAGCCATGGTTTGACAGTCCAGCTCCTCTCTGCTGCTTTTCAGGAACTGAGTAGAACTGGCAGAGGCAAAGAAAATACTGAGACCGCATTGACACAGATCTCAAAACAGTCATTCCCTGTGCTCACCCCACATACTGAGGAGTCTAACTGGGAAGAGAGGACAAGACCCCCAACTTCAGAAAGCCAGGTTCTGGATCGGAACAGGAGGGGCTTGGGCAAGGTGGCTCAGCACCCACGAGACTGAGGCAGTAAAATTACCATAGGTTTGAGGCCAGCCAGGCCCACATAGAGACTGACCTCTCTACCTCAACCGGCCCCTCTCTCGCTCTCTCCTCCCTCCACCTCTGGTTTTGTGAGACAAGGTCTCACGGTAACAAGACCTCATTGTGCAGACCAGACTGGCCTCGAACTCACAGAGATTCACCTGCCTCTGCCTCCAGAGCGTCAGGCTTAAAAATAAATCTTTTTCTTAAATCACATTTTAAACTTTTTCTTTTTCCGGTAAGGATTTGGAGCATTTATACTGCAAGTGTCTATATGTGCATCCACTCTGGAATATTTTGCATCAGGTAGTAGAGTGGAATACATGACTCCACCAATACTTGCACTGGCAGAAACTGAAGTCCTGTATCCTATTGTAGAAGTAATTCTGAGTCTGGGGTAGCGCTGGCACTCGGGAGGCAGGTGAATCTGTGAGTTTGATGCCAGCCAGAGCTACACAGTGAGACCTTGCCTCCAAAAAATAAATTAAATGAGAAATACTCAAATATCTACTACTAATAGACGAGATGAATACATGCAGTATACTTCATTCAGATCCTGGAACACCAATCGGCAAAACAACTCAGTAAGCCGCTATCCTACTTAACACGGATGAGTTCCACCACACAGGTGTACAAATAAACGTAATAAAAGACAAAGGAGAGCGTGCTAGCACTCACATGAAGTTCTAAAATGAGGAAAAGCTGAAATATAACGCACGCAGAGATATACATCCGAAAGTTCACTCACACAACCCACAGACTCACAACAGCAACATTCAACTACAGGAATCCTACCTACGCGATGCCAAGAGAGCCACACACTCAGCAACTCAAAAGGTAGCATAGGTACAACGGTACTTTCACCAGGAGCAAAGACTGAAAGGTAATTCCGCCTGTCCTGTGCTGCACATGGATACAGCATCACGCATCGCACGCCACTGCAGGGACCGAACACTCAACCAGTCACAAGCGCTCCACCTCCACACAATACCACACGTGGTCCCCAGCTCGCCGGCTCTCACTCACTAAGGGGTGGTGCCGCCACCGTGTTATCAGAAACAGATGCTCATCACAAACGCAGCCCCTTAGCACCGCACGGTCACGGCTCGCAAACTACCCGCGCAATTCAAACCTCAACTCCTCCGCCGCACAAAGCCCAAACTCGGGGTTCGCCCCGCCCTCCTCCCGGGTTCTGTACCGCAGGCCTACCAAGCTTCCCAAACCTTGCAACCCTTCCTGGCAACTCAGCAAATGCCAGCAAAGCTCCGAAGTCCTCCCACCCCCAGAGTCCGGCTTTCCCGCGAGAAGCCGAGGAGGCTTCTGGGAAACGTAGTTAGAGACAACGCCACGGACAAGGTTGTTCCTGATGGGCGGGGTCTTCGTGCGCGTTAGGTTGAGGCGTGGCCGAAAGGACTATACCCCTCATCGAAACGCGTCCCGCTAGATTCATAGAACCCTGAGTCAGGACCCAACAATGCAACAATGCATTTAAAACCAAGTTCAGAAAGCTAGAATTTTTTTATTTCCTGTTCCTTCGGTATTATCTGTAGGCGATGAACAGCAACAGGAAAAGGGCGGGGAGCGGTAGGGGCGGAGTGTGATTTGAATAGCAAGGGTATTCGCATGGCTGAGATTGCTGGGAAGTGTAATTCAGTGCAATAGAAAAAAAAAAAAAGACTGATAGGCTATTCAACTGTGA
This sequence comes from Myodes glareolus, assembly GCF_982192425.1. Lineage (NCBI taxonomy): Eukaryota > Metazoa > Chordata > Mammalia > Rodentia > Cricetidae > Myodes > Myodes glareolus. The sequence goes on along the minus strand of NC_142026.1, from coordinate 56,252,070 downwards.
TCTCAATTCCTCAGAGAGCTGTCTTTGCTTGGCCACCTCTGGGGTGCTAGGGGCCCAAGAAGTGTGCGGGAACAGATTTCCCGGTTGGACAGATAGATGTTCTTGTTCTGGGAATGAATTTGGCTTGTTAAACTTCAGTACTGCAGTGAAGACTTAATGAAAGACCCCAAGCAGATCCTCTAGGTTTAAATGATGAATATCAGGAACCGGGCTTGAATCCCCAAATGTCTGTACTTCTAGCACTCAAATGATGGGGCAGGATCAGAAGCTCAAGGTCATCCGTAGCTAACACGGGGATAGTTATGTTAAAAGCAAGTACAGCGAAACACTTGGAGAAAGTATCTTTGTTAAAGTTATTTTCATAACTAATAGAAACACATGATCTAAAAGATAACGAATCAGTTGATCTGAAATCGACAGTTTAAATGGCATTAACGTTAAATCCCTAAATCTATATACGATCAAGGTTTTCGCTTCAGAAAACAGGATTAACACGGCTTACCTCACTTCTCTGCTAGCCGCAATGATCACTTGAAAGCTTTCTTGGTCCAGCACTTCCCAAATCAGCCACCACAGTTCTGTTGATGGAGAAGAAAGTCGAAGGAAAGAAACTGATGTTATGAACTATTTACTAATAAACTTGCTGGGAGCCATGAAGTCACACAAAATAGAACTGAGCTTACTAAGTTTGGGGATGTTTTGCCTCCAAAATATCCGAAAGATAAGTATTCTACTAGCCAGGTCCGTTAACGATAATGGCTTTGGAATTTCTAGCTGTGGAGTGAGTGAGAACGGCTCCCGTACGCTCATGTGCCGGTTAGTGGACTGTTATGCCCAAGTTTCTGGTCCCCAAATGAATTCACAGACCCAGATTTCCAAAGCAAAGTACATGAGGGTTTTTTAATACTCAAACTTAAGTTTGGACCAACACCTTTCCAACACCTCAAGTGTGGCCAGGCATCATGGGATTCCTCTTCCTGACTCTGTTCCGTGTGTTTTGGGCAGTGGCATGCTTTTGGTAGGGCCCACCAAGAGTATCTACTTTGCCCAATTCCTGTTCACTCTGTGTGTGTGTTCATACATGTAACTTAAATGCACCTATGCTTAATGTTATAATTCATTGCATCTCATTTCAGACTACAAAACAATAAGTCTCATGTTTTAAACTGGTATGTACGTTTAAGTCTCTTACAAAAATACTTTATATTTAATCCAACCCTCATTTAAAATATATTAAGCTGTTCTATACTATTGCCAGTTCTGCCATTAACTTTCTATTGCAAGCAATTTTTTCTTCTTTCTGTCTTTTTACGAGTGTAAACCTCTATTAAGAAACAGTACAGTCAAGCTCAGACCCAGCTCTCCAGGCAGATTCTGTACTCTAGTTTTATCTGATAAACAGCCCTCAACTGCTCAGAGATCTGGGGAATATAGCATTTAAATATTTAATTATTAAAAAACTTTTCATAACAAAAAGAGACAGGTTTGCTCCTAGCAGCAGCATTCTTTTTCCTCCAAAGAAGACAGAAGACAAATGGGCACAGAACAACGTCCATCTTCAATTTGCTTCGACTGCCAAGTGCTGACCACTGGAAGGAACTGCCTTTCATCTGGACTGAAGAACTCCAGATATGGACAAAATCGACAGCCCAGTTGATTAGGTCAAGGTAGGCTTGTCTTCCTACAGATTTCTTGGCCCACGGGATCTTCTGGAGCCTGGCAGGCCCAGTGCTAAACAGCAAAGGGCAAATGTGACCTTCAGCAACCATGGAGGACCCTGAGGAGTAGTTCTAGGTGCCAACCAAGTAAGTTCTCTGTCATTTTTTTAAATCAATAATTCTAGTAAAATTTTATCCTTTCCAAAGATCTCTGATGCAGTTTGACAGCTGAGAGGTTTTGTCAGTTTAAAAGGACAACCTCACCAAACAAATTTCAGTAAAATACAAATACAAGACCTGCAAGTTATAAAGGTGTGAGGACAAATACAAGTTATCAAACTTCACTCTCATTGTGCCTTCCATAGTCTTAAAAATACTTTTCATTGTGCAAAAATATCTGTCACAGTCATTCTGACATAAATATGCTACTGTTTATACAATGTATATGTCTAAAACTTCTGTTTTCAAAAACCCAAAGAATTCTTGTGAGTTTCAGGAGCCAAATTGAAGGATCTACCTTAAACAGGTCAGATTACATCCCCCTCAATTCCCTGGTTCTAAAGGTTTTTTTTCCCCTTAATTTAACTTTGTCCTTTGTTCTGCCAATACCTTAAACAGGTATAAGAGACACCAGACATTTCCATACCACAAACACCGAGCAGGAGCAAAGAGACTAGCTACCCCAGGATGTGGTCAGCACCCAGCCTTCTCAGGTTCCCCCCAAAGACGATGCCCACAAATAAGACGGAAAAAGTCTTGAGAATCTGCTGCCCCAATTCCTTTAAACTGTGGTGCCTAACCGCCCGCCTTTTTATTATAAAAAAGAGATGGGAATGTAATTATCTGTTCTGTCTCTTTAAGAGACAAGCCACGCCCATTCCCTCCCCCATCCGCTGAGGCAAGCTGATCTTCAGTTTCTGGCCTGAGTTCTCTTCTCCATCTTCCTCTCGGGGAGGCACCTTTGGTCTTCTCCCTCCTCTCTCTCTCTCTCTCTCTCTCTCTCTCTCTCTCCCCCCCACTCTGCCTCTCTGTTCTTCTCCCTTCTCCCTTCTCTTCCATAACCACTAAATAAATATCCAGACTCACTCTGTACAGTGTGCCTATCCATCTGTCTCTCACCCGCTGCTGCCAGTCGTCTCGCCAACGGAGACCAGCCACCTTCAGAGATCTGCCACATGGTCTCGTGCGCCAACCCGGCCTGGTACTGGCTGCTCTTGGGACCCGCTGCCCCCTGCCTGCCAGGGAGCCACAGCAATTTTTAATAATCCAATACAACTGTTATGCCCAAGTTTCTGGTCCCCAAATGAATTCACAGAACCAGATTTCTGAAGCAAAGTACATGAGGGTTTTTTAATATTCAAACTTAAGTTTGGACGAACACCTTTCCAGCACCCCAGCATGGTGGGTGAGGAAAGTGTGGCCAGAAGCCCTGGGAGGGTCGAGCTTTTTGTTTTGGTTTGGTTTTTTGAGAGAGGGTTTCTCTGTAGCTTTTGGAGCCTGTCCTGGAACCAGGCAGTGGTGGCACACGTCTTTAATCCCAGCACTTGGGAGGCAGAGGCAGGTGGATCTCTGTGAGTTCGATGCCAGCCTGGTCTAAAAGAGAGTCGAGCTTTTAAAGAGGAAATGCCATAATCTGGGGAGTTCATGTCCTGTCGTCTTGGGATTGGGTAAGGAGGGCATAGGGTAAGGTAGTTTCTGAAACCGTTGGTCAGTTTTTGGGCGCAAAAACCTAACAAAGAACCATAAATGCCTGACAAGGTATCTTCAAGGACAGGATGCCTCATAGGAACATCTGGCCCTGCTCCCTATCGTCCTTGTTACACCCAAATCCACAAGGCCCCCACACAGACCAACAAAGAGACCGAGTAAGTCCCATATGTAAAAGCAAAGAACCTTTATTTTAATCAAGTTTGCAAACTTGGTCTCTCCACATGCCCAATGTATTGAAATAACCAAAGAGCCCCAACCTCAATTAGAATAGGGTTTTTATAGTAGTAAAGGTGGGGGTGAGGGGTCTCTGAGGTTCAGGACTCCGGATTGGCTGACATTTGTCTAGGGGTGTCCTGGTGAGGTATGCTGGCAGGTGATCCTAACAGTAGTTGGAATGTTAGGTGTTTCCTTTGAATGGTTTGTTCTTGGGTGGGGGTCAGGTAATTCAGCTTGTGGTTCTTCTTGCAACCAGGCATTGCCTTAGGGTAAACTACTGAGACTGAGACCTCTTATTAAATTTATCAAGAGCCTAGTTCTACTCTGGCAGGTGATAATGGTTGGAAATGAAGAACCTCCTTTGAGTGACCTGTTCATACTTAGCTTATCATGGCTGGCCACCACATTCTTAATTGGTCATTTTAGGGTATCTGTTCAAATTTCTGCCATGGAAGCACGTTTCCGGAGCTGAGATCACCCCCCCCTCCACCGCCCTGCTCATTATATGGCTTAAGATGAAGCCCCTTCTTTAAAATGGAGTTTACAAAGTCAAGTGCTCACAGAACTGCTTGGGAAGGGTTAGGAAGTGTGGCCTTAGTAGAGGAGGTATGTTACTGACAGCCCATACCAGTCCCCCCCTCCTCTGCCTGTAGTGCCATGCCTTCCTGCCTGCTGCCATGCTCCCCACCATGACTTTAATAGGGGAGCCCTCTGAAACTGTAAACAAGCCCTCAATTAAAAACTCTCTTTTAGAAGCATGACCACGGTTGTAGTCTCTCCACAGTAACAGAACAGTGACTAAGACACTGGGGTAATGTCTGGACATACTTGTTCAGCAGTACTGACCAGCCATTCAGCTCCATTACCACAGCTAACAGTGACTTAAAATCAGCCATGAGGCCCTAGGCAGCATGCACCGAGGGATCATGGGAGGTTGTTACCTATACACTATTTCATACGGGGTGAACTTTTCTAAGAAGTGCGTAAGGTGAGAGGTCCACCCAGTTACCTCTGGTCTCAAGGTTTAGTTAAGACCTCCTTTAAAGTGCTGTTCATCCTCTCTCTTCCCTGAGCTCTGGGGATGGTACGCACAGCAAAGTTTCCAATTTATGTTAAGAGTCTTAGAAAGCAATTAAGATAACTTGGCTGTGAAGGCCAGGCCATTGTTGAACCCCAGAGATATGGGGAGGCCAATCTGGGATAATTTCATTATCGTTTCTTAGCTACCACTTGGACCATTTCCATTCAGGATGGAAGGACATCTACCCTGCCTGTGACCGTATTGACAAAGACCAGCAGATATTTATAGCCATACACTCCTGGCTTGACTTCAGGGAAATCCAATTCCCAAAATTCACCAAGTACTGTACCTTGACTCCATTGTCCTAGGGGAAATATGCCCTTCTTTGCTTTCACCTGGGCACAGGTCAGACAGCCGTCTGAAATGCTCCAAAGTTTTTCTCAGTGTCCAAGTGGCCAGACCTGAGGAAAGATGAGTTCTGAGATCTTGGGTGACGAGTACACACAAGGCAGTTAGCGTGACACAAGGCAGTTAGTGTGACACAAGGCAGTTAGCCAATTCAGCCCAATTCCTTTTCACGCAGATTCTCCCATCGGGCAAGATCCACCGTTCATTGAGCCCTCAAATCAGAATGTGACTTGATCTCTTCAGGAACATGTCCACTGAGGTGGAATGGGAGCTCAAGGGAAGCAGATAGTTCTAGGACAGCCTGGGTTTGGGGTTCCCCAAGAGCAGTTTCTTTAGCAATTTGATCTACATAGCTGTTACCTTGAGTTTAAGGGCTTTTGTCTTTTTGGTGTTCTAGCCAGTGAACTATGGTGTCGCCGACCCCACCCCATTGGGAGGCATTTGTCGTCGACCAACCACAACAAAAATACCTCTCGCCAGGGTAAGGGCATGGGGATTTAGAAATATAGTGAAGAATATGAAGACGTGAATGAAAACAGTAAAATGGAGAAACATATAGGATAGTGTCCGGAGGGCATGCCAGTGAGTATTGAAAATTTCTCTTGCCTTTAATTTCCAACTGCGTAAAACACCCTGACCCCAAAAGATAGGAGTAAGACAAAAGATTGCATTAACATGATACAAGGAAATGAACATACCAATTTAAAGTTGCAGACTATATTCATAAAACATTCTGTTGCTAGAACAAAACAAGTCACGCTCACACCCTAGACCAAAATGTTCTATAGGCAAACCACTCCCTGGGCAGAATCCCAAGTTGGCTCCAGAAAGGGAGCTGGAACTTAGTTGATCCTTAAACTTTTTTTTGAGGTAGGAACAGATCTACTTCCCTATTCCTGGAGCACAAAGTCTGGCAGTTAGCCACACCTGTTGACAATCACCTTGAGAGCAGAAACTCTCTAAATCAACACTAGGTGAGGCCTTTGTCTGAGGTAGAAGCACAATAACCTTGAAGGAGCTAGAGGAAAGTCTCAGCTCTCTGACTTTTGATCAATGTGGAAACAGGCTCACATCTTCGGGCCACCACACTATGGCCAGTTCAGTTGGCAGCCAGCTGTCCTCCAGCAACTGGACACAATATTTACCTGTACCTCATTTGTGGGTTAATCTCTGAGAACTGCTTCCTAATCATACATAGCAAATGGATGCTACTCATGTTTCTGAATTTGGAAAATTGAGAATATGTGCATGTGACAATTGATACATATTCAGGGTACGTGATGGCTACTACACAAACTGGGGAAGCCGCTAAGCATGTAATAACTCATTACTTGAAATGCTTCTCATGCATGGGAACCTCAAAAGTAATAATGACAGACAATGGGTTCAGATATGTTAAGAGAGCATTTCAAAGATTTTTGTGCCCAATGGGATATCATACATAAGACCGGTATTCCATATAATTCTCAAGGGCAAGGAATTGTGGAGAATGCACATAGCTCTTTGAAAACACAACTTCAAAAGATAAAAGCAGGAGAATTGTATCCTCAGATGCCATATAATGCCTTAAATCATGCACTGTTTACGCTAAATTTTTTGAGTATGGATGTCCATGAGTGATCAGCAGCAGACAGATTGTTGCATAATAGTACAAAGACCACCTTTGCTAAAGCAAGATAGAGAGACCCTTGCACTGGAATATGGAGAGGGCCAGGCCTGTATTAATATAGGGTCAAGGGTTGTCTGTGTTTTTTCTCAGGATGAAGATCAAGTGAGATGGCTTCCAGAGTGACTGGTACGGTGTAGTCAGCAAAAGAATACTAGACCTGATGGCGTCATAGCTGAGAATGTCCCAGCAGGAGAGACAAAATGAAAGAAGATGGAGGAGAAACCCAGGGTCCAGACCCTGCTGTCGCTCTCGCCACTTTTCACGGCAGGATGCCATTCTGCACTGCAGGAACCTGAGCTGCCCCCAGACATTCAGACACAGCCCAAGAGGACCTGCTGAGGTGACCTGACTACAATGACTACAGTTCTCTGCAGTCTGAGTCCTGTTTGTTTTGGAGCTGAGATGCAGACTGAACATTTGACTGTTTTAGTCTCTGAGACCCAGAATTCATTTTGATTAAAATATTGGACCTGAGAACTAAGATCTAAGCTTTCCCCACAGGGAAAGAAAGACTCAAAATAAGAAATGACTGAAACCCCTATTCAGTTTAGAAGGGGGCAGCCTAAGGGTTTAATGGCTGCTAGAGACTGGAACTGGTATTTGATAACAGCAATGCCATTGTACTCTTACCCATCAGAAAAGGTTTTTTTTGTCCGTTGATTAATGTGGATTTAAGAAAATTGTGATATGTTTAATTGTTGATTCCTTGTTACGGTATTGACCTGATATTTGTAACTGCATATAAGATGTTGAGAAAAGTTAGTATTGACCTGATGATGTTTGTGATTGCTTATAAGATTCTAAGAAAAGTCTGACATACCCTGAAAATGTTGGGATTTAATGCATATGTTAAAAAAATATTTAGGATTTGATACCTTGGAAAAAATTTAAGAGGTACTCTAAACTAGCTGAAAAAACATTTCAACTCAGGTGATTCTCCTCTCTTTTAAATAGGAGACTATAGCCTTTAGGAGCATGATTATTCTTAGAGCATTATAATTTATCCTGACAAAAAAGTATGGCTCCAAGACACAGAGCCCAAAGGTATCTCTCTCCCTTAATCTCTTTCCTTCACAGAGATCAGCAGTCAATGATGGGTTTGAAGTTTCTCCCCATCTAAAAACCTAAGAGAGGAGGTCACATAAAATAAAATATGTCTGACTTCCAACGATGGGTAATCTTGGGTAAAAGGGGAAGTCTTTTCCCAAGGATGATGTGATCATCTGTCCAGTAGCACAAGCACAGCTTTTTATTTTAAAAATATTAGGAAAGAGTGAATTGTGGGGCAACATTATACAGGCCACATATTTGTACACTGTATGGCAGCCAGGCTCTCAAGCTGCAGTTCGCACCTGAGTGGTCACCTAGCACTTACAGACAGGCTGTCTCCAGGGTCAGGGTATGCTAGTGCTGCTCTGCTCCCTTCTTTGCAATTATGGAGATTGCATGGAAAGGGGTGTTAATCCAAGCTAGTGACAGAGCAGCCATAGTTGCGGGCATGACTTTAGTCCCGCTACCCCAGAAACAGAATGCTAATAAACTTCCCTCTCAGTTTACCTTTGGATATAAAAGCTGTTTTGAGAATAAACATGGGTGATCTTCAGGATTTGGATGAACCCTGAGACTCTCTTCCGATATTACTGTGTAAACTATGTCTCAGTTATTCCCGTGCCTCCACACCGGTCCAGAGAGATAATTTATGTTGGGGTTGTACTCCGACAGTTAGAGCTGGGATTTGCATTAGAGCCACTATGTAGTCTTTTCCCTTATCTCAGTTCATATCCCAAGATAACCTAGAACAAGCAACTCTGAATTTCTCTTTTAGAAGTTCAGCCTAATTGGACTAAAGTTCCCAAAAGGCCTTGAATTCCCAAACAGTCCTCACTTTTTGCTGACAATAATAAATTATTCACATAATGAAGCCAGGCTACCTTTGGGTAGTTACTGAAAAAAAGATAAATCCTGACTGAGGGCTTCACTGAAGACGGTTGGAGAGGTTTTGAACCCTAGCAGTCTGGTCCAGGTTAGCTGTCCCAATAGCTTCATTCAGTTCAGGCTCAGGCCACTCAAATAAGATGGGCTGACTGGCAAGGAGTAAGTATGCCTACTTCAAGGAGGTGCCTGATGTAAAACCAAACCCCTTCCCTGCTTCCAGGCTAATGGGGTATTGCTAGTCACAAATGGGCATAGCTCTAGGTGTCAGTTGCACTATGTGCGAGGGCCCACTTTTGGATCCATGGCATCTTGACTAAAGGTTAGAGAATTCAAACCTATTCTTGCTCAAGGATGAACAGCAGGCTGTTTGACCAAAGGTGTGGCTATTGAATTATTTGTTCCTCTAAAGCCAGACAACTGGATGTTTGACTTTGCTATGATTGGCTTGGGTGTGGGAAGAGGCTATCTACCTGTTTCGATCATGGGCATTCATTTTTCCAATGACCCATTTTTTTTGTTGTTGTTTGTTTGTTTGAATATTTATTTATTATGTATACAATATTCTGTCAGTGTGTATGCCTGCAGGCCAGAAGAGGGCACCAGACCCCATTACAGATGGTTGTGAGCCACCATGTGGTTGCTGGGAATTGAACTCGGGACCTTTGGAAGAGCAGGCAATGCTCTTAACCACTGAGTCATCTCTCCAGCCCCAATGACGCAATACTTTCCAGTAGGTGCATTGGTCTGTAGGGGCTGGATTATACAGGCCCATATTTCTGCATTGTATGGCAGCCAGGATTCTGAGCAACCTGGCAAGGCACAATTTGCACCTATTACACATAGTGAGAGAGCCTGATGCCATCCTAAGCAAATTGTCAGGATATGTTGATGTCATTCTGCCCCTTCTATTCTAATTTAGGAGATAGCCTGGGGAAGAGGTGTCAGTCTATGTGACAGAGCAGGCATAGTTTTAGATGTGACCTAAGTCATTCTCCCGGCTTCCTAGGAAACAGAATGCTAATGAATTTCCCCCTCAGTTTACATTTTAGTATAAAAGCTGTTTAGAGAATAAACACAGAAAATTTTCAGGATGTGAACTCAGAATTTCATGAAGGGTCCCTGAAAACTCCCTCCTGATAAAGTCATTCCCACACCTCCACTCTGGCATGAGAAATGGTTTATGTTGGGGCTGGACCCTGACATTGGTCCTTTTGTAAAGATCTCTAACATCAAACATTTTCTGGGCTATTTCTAATAGTTGTGACCTATTCTTTCCTGCAAACCCATCTATCTTTTGTATCTTTCTATGACTTTCAGGGACCAACTAAGTAACAACGGCTTTGAGATTTGCCAGAGGCTCTGGATCTATAGAGGGGTCTAACCAATACACATCCAGGAGGTAGAGGAAAACTGAAGGCTTTTATTTGATCAATCCCAGTAATTCATAAAATTACTCCACTGCAGACTTTGGTGTCTAGTATTTTCACCCTCAAGCACATAGTTATCAAGTATTAAGGAAGTTTATTCTATCTAGCTCAGTGTGGTGGTGCATGGCTCATCACAAGAGAAGCTGGGGCTTGAGAACTGTGAATTGTAGGCTACCCTGGTTACTGAGTCTGTCTGAAAACAAAGAAAAGAGCCACTGTGGGGCTGGAGAGATGGCTCAGTGGTTACTTAAGAGCTCTTGTTGCTCTTGCTGAGGACATGGATTTGATTCCCAGCACACACTTTGGAGCTTGAAACTATCTATAACACCAGTTCCAGAATCTGGAAATCTGAAGTCCTCTTCTGAGTTTTGACCCACAGAGACATATATGTATGCAAAACACTCATATGTGTAAAATAAACAAACCTTAAAAATATTTTTAAAAATCCATGTAAACAATGAATACATTGGGGGCTGGAGAGATGGTTCAGTGGTTAAGAGCACTGGCTGCTCTTCCAGAGGTCCTGAGTTCAATTCCTAGCAACCACATGGTGGCTCACAACCGTCTGTAATGAGATCTGTGTCCTCTTCTGGCATGTGGGCATACATGGAGGCAGAATGCTGTATACATAATAAATAAATCTTTAAAAAAATGAATAAATTGCCAAATTTGCAGGCTACAAAAGTAGTTTCACTTTGCTGTGATTTGAATGTATCCCCTTACAAATGTGTTATAATTTTAGTTTTCAAAAGCAAGTGTTAAGATTTGGACCATAGTCAGGCATGGTGATATATGCCTTATATCCCAGCACTCAGGAGGCAGACAGGCAGATCTCTATGAGTCTGAGGCCAGCCTGGACAAAGGGAGTTCCAGTTCAGCCAGGATTACATACTGAGCCTGTCTGCTGGGATGAGGGGCGACACCCAGACATACCAGTAGAGCTCTGTGGTGTGGGAGGTCCTTCTGTCTGTGTTGCTTTTCTTGGTTAATGAATAAAGAAACTGTCTTGGCCTGTTGATAAGGCAGAACTTAGGTAGGCGGGGAAGATGGAAATGAATGCTGGGAGGAAGAAGGGCAGAGTCAGAGGATGCCATGCACCCACCTGAGACAGATGCTAGGAATTTTACCCAGTAAGCCATTGCCATGTGGTGATATACAGATTAATAGAAATGGGTTAAATTAATGAGTTATCCAATAAAACGTTAGAGCTAATGGGCCAAGCAGTTTTAATTAATACAGTTTCTATGTGGTTATTTCAGTTCTGGGCGGCCGGGACAAACAAGCAGCCTTCCTTGCAACAGCTCTGTCCCTCATGAATGGACTAATACTAGCTGAAAAGAATTTGAGGCTGCAGGCTCCACCCGTTGTGTGTGACACCATGTCTGTCTTTAACTACATTGCAAAGAACATTCTCCCAAATATGGCCCCTCTAGGCAAGGCACCATGGGTTTCGCCTGAACGAGCGTGAACATGGGTCTGACACCTGGAATGCTGGTCAGTCTGTATGGTACTTACCTAGCATTTAGGCATCTAGGGCATGTCTGAAATCCCAGAACTTGGGAGGAGCTGACAGAGGTTCCAGTGTTCAAGGTTATTCCTGGTTATGTAGCAGGTTCAAGAACAACCTAGGATATAAAAGACCCCATCCCCCACACCTTTCCCTAGAAGAAAATGTGGACCAAACACAGTGGTACATGTCCTTAATCCCAGCATTCAGGGGACAGAAGCAGATGGATCTCTGTGAGCTCAAGGTCAGTCAAGGCTGTCTCAGAACAACCATCATGCTCTATCAGAAAGAGAGAGAGAGAGAGAGAGAGAGAGAATTTGAGTGGTAGTTTGAATTGGACAGGAAGAGCTCATTTATTGCTTGTTTTCGGAGTAGTCACAATCGCCACCTTCTCTAGAGTGGCCGTTAACAACCTTTCTCCTAGGATTTGAGCTCTCAAAAGTTAGGTATTCAACCTAACTTTTAGAAACTGGGTAAAGGGATTTCTCATTTGTTCTTCTAGATCTGGTTGTAGTTTCTTTGGATTTTTTTTTTTCCAATCCTAAGGAAAATCACTCATGGAAGTTACTATTCAGGGAATGGAATCAAGCCTGAGGCCAGTTTGGAGCACATCATGCTACATGAAACACTAGGGTTCAGACAAAGCTTCTCTTGAGTTACCTTACACCTAAGACATACGACCAAGTCTGAGGTCTAGCATACATGGCTGACCCTTGTAATCAAGACTGAGGTAGGAGAAGGGTATGAATTCAAAGTTAGCCTTGTGTATTTAAGAGAGATAAGGAAGATAAGAGAGATAAGGGATGGGAGGGGGCATATAAAGGTCAATTTCTAGTTTTAATATAGTCAGACAAATGGGAGAATGAAAGTTGATGACATGCTACAGGCTTTTGGTTTTTCCTGCTCCAGTCAGTCATGGTAACTATGACACCACTTCCAACTCACCACACCTGAGGACAGAATCACCAATCTCTTGGCATGGCCTCGAGCACAAAAAAATCCAGGTCTCAGCAAAAGGACCAACCCCATAGCACAAGAAAACAACCAGATCAGGGCAGGACTTCTCCAAACTTTATTTGTCTGGGTCCAATCAGTGGACAGAAACTACACAGCAACACTTTCTTCACTCAACAATGGCTCCAAAGCCCAAGAATATTGATGTGCAAGTGAAATTGTGCTTCTGTGAAGACATGAATGTTCTCCATAAGGGGGAAAGTCAGAAGCTGCGGTTACAATGCTGTATAAAAAGTTGTTGTTAGACTCCTGTGGTACTAATAAACTTTACCACAGGCACATATGTACATAGGAAAACCTAACAGTTAACACTACAGGTGTCCACCAGGTATCGTGGGATGTACCCCACACATACCATGGGGACTCTTGTAATAATATGTATCTCATTCATAGCTATCTTTTTAAGAAAAATAGCACAGAATATATGTTGCCACAACGTAGAACTATCAATTTGTTACATTTATTCGGAACCTCTATTTTTAATGAAAAGTAGATATGTAGATATAAAACTGGAGTAGCATATAATTACCCTGCTTTGTCACATTTCGTTTCCACAGAACTCATTCGTACTGGAACAGCAATGGCCACTTTTTAGGAACCGAATACATAGAGCCTCTCAATTCTAGTTGTAGAGAAAAGTGTTTCCCATAAGCAAGACTTAGTACCAGAGTCGACAAGTTGGTTTTATTCAAATTTACACAGGAATCATCAAAATATATCCATCAACTCAATTTTCTTCATGCTGATCTTTCTTTTTCTTTTGTTGTTAATACATAAATTTAAGCAGTTGTGCCTAGCTGTTGGAATATTCTACTCTATAACTGTTAAATTTTATTCATCTACTTCATAAGCAACAAATACCTGTGCCTGATTTTTGCTTCCGTAACCCATGCTGCAATGAACAGACTGACTGGTGCACAGCTCCCTACACGAGCATCAGTTCCTGGATGAACAGACTGGTGCACAGCTCCCTACACGAGCATCAGTTCCTGGATGAACAGACTGACTGGTGCACAGCTCCCTACACGAGCATCAGTTCCTGGATGAACAGACTGACTGGTGCACAGCTCCCTACACGAGCATCAGTTTCTTGATAATAAGTATAAATGCTCAAGAACAACACCTGAATTTCTTTCCTACTCAAGTATCAGAAATCATCCACTTAGAAAGTTCTTAAACAAGGCTTTCTTTTCTGCAAAGACACTGGATCCTAAGAAACACTTTAATAAGGATGAAGACTTCGGAGATCTACTATTTTCCCACACAAAAGTTGATTATCCTGAGATTATTTTTTAAGTCATCCATGATTTTTGTATTGATCTGGTATACTGCCAGAATCAAATACATATCATTCATGAATTCATTCATATTTCTAGGTTCAATATTCTGTCATGGCCTCAACTTTATACACTTCTATCAACAAAGACTTGAGTTGGCATGGTGATGGATATCTGTAATTACAGTACTGGGAGGCTAAGTAACCAAATCACCAGAAACTTGAGGCCAACTTGGGCTGTGTAGTGAGTTTAAGGTCACCCTGGGCTATCTACACAGAGAGACCCTGTCCCAAAATGCCTTCTTTGAAAAGTGGTTTTTACAAATTACCCATATAGAAAAGCATATGTCAAAAATATTTTTACCTCTTAATTTCAAAACTTATATTGCTCATATTATCTTAATATATTTGATAAACTTTGAGACTATAATACTTGGAATCACTGGACTCTAAGTTCATTGAAAAGGATATTAAAATTATAGCACTTAGCTGGGTGGTGGTGGTACACAACTTTAATCCCAGCGCTTGGGAAGCAGAGACAGATGGATCTCTGTGAATTCGAGGCCTGCCTGGTCTACCATCAAGTGAGTTCCAGGACAGGCTCCAAAGCTACAGAGAAAGAAAACAACAAAAAATTATACTAGTAACTTTTATTGTGAGAGCCTGTGAAGTATATAATACTGTGATACATCTTATTAAATATCTTTACATTTAAGTTTTGAGTCACTATAGAAGGATTTCCTACATTTGTGTAACTTTAATGTAAGATAAATCTTTTGATATATTACCAACCATATATTCTGCTCAAGCATTCCTAAATCTAAGGCATTTATCGAGCTTTAATGAATATGAATTCTCTGGTGTCTAATGTGGTGTGACTTCTGGCTGAAAGCCTTCCCACACTCACTACACTGGTACGGTTTTTCACCAGTATGGATTCTCATGTGTAAAGCAAGAGTTGAGAACTGAGAAAAGGCCTTCCCACACTCATTACAGCCGTAGGGCTTCTCACCCGTGTGGCTCCTCATATGCACTGTGAGAGATGAACTCTGACAGAAGGCTTTCCCACAGATTTTACATTCATAGGGTTTATCACCTGTATGAATTCTCACGTGTACTATGAGTGACGTAATCCGAGAAAAGGCTTTTCCGCACTTATTACATTCGTAGGGTTTTTCACCCGTATGGATGTTGTGATGTTTGATGAGATACTGCTTTTGCCGGAAAATCGTCCCACACTCGTTACATTTGTAGGGCTTCTCTCCGATATGAATTTTCTCATGCTCAGTGAGGTTGGATTTGCCACTGAAAGCTTTCCCACACTCTTTGCATGTGTAAGGTTTCTCTCCAGTGTGACTTCTCTGGTGTCTAATGAGGCTTGACTTCTGAATGAAGGCCTTCCCACACCCTTTACATTCATAGGGCTTCTCTCCAGTGTGGATTCTCTGGTGGATAATGAGGTTCTCTTTCTGGCTAAAAGCCTTACCACACTCATTACATTTAAAAGGTTTCTTTCCACTATGGATGTTCTGATGTTTAAGGAGGTACTGCTTCTGGCTGAAGGCTCTTCCACACTGATTACATTCAAATGGCTTCTCTCCCGTATGAATTTTCTCATGTTCTTTGAGATATGCTTTGCCATTGAAAGCTTTCCCACATTCCTTACACGCAAATGGTTTATTCCCCGTGCTTCTCTGACTTCTGAGGGGGGCTGTCATCTGAATGGAAGTCTTCTCGCAGTCATAGGGGTTCTCTTCAGCATGTTGCTTCTGAGGAGAAGCGAGGTTTCCTCTCTGGCTGAAGGCTTTTCCACATTTATATGATTTCCTCCGTGCATGACTTCTCAAATGTAGAGTAAGTGATGAGACTCGAGAAAACGCTTTGCCACATTCTGTACATTCATGTGTGTTCTCTCCACTGTGCATTTTCTTATGCTCTACAAAGCTTTGTTTTAGGTTAAAGGTTTTTCTACATTCATTACATTCATAAAGTTTCTCTCCAGGATCAAGTTCATCATGCAGAAGCTCTGACTCAGGATGAAGACTTTCCAACATTCTGTTACACACAACGGTTTTCTCCGAGCATCTACTGAGATAGGATGAAAGCTTTTCCACATTCACTAGATACTTGTGTATCTAGTGAAGCTGGATATATAACGAGAGACTTTTTAGGTGAGTGGTCTGAGGTGGGTGACAAGGGCAGAAATGCAGCACCGCCTTTATGTTAGTGCTCTTTCTCACAGTTGCTCTCACTTGCACAAGTAAATTACGAATGTGGGTAAACTACAGTTCACATTTTCTTCAGCTCAGCCCCACATGCAATATCTGTGCCCAGAGGAAAATAATTTGTATCCCAGGTCTTCCAAAAAAATTTTAGTCTATTTTTATAGAGAAAGATGAGACTTAACTGGCAAGTCTTTCACCCTGTGTCCTTCTCTGTGTAGAAACATCAAATGCTGCTTCTAAAAGACAACAACAAAAAGTTACTAAAAGAATTAACAAGAGTAAAAATGTTGGTGTCTAGAATGTAGTAAGTATCCAATAATTTACCTTATCATTAACATCCTTAACAAACTGTGAATTCTCCCATTTTTACTAATAAAACTGCAGAGATGTGCTATTACAAAAAACTATTTAAGTCACATACGGTAGGTCACATAACCCAGAACTTGGGACACAGACAGTTAGGACCAACATGGGTTAGATAGTGAATTCCAGGTCAGCCTGGCTACAGATAAGACTCTTCCTTAAACACAAGGCTAATACTCAGAAAGTGGTGGCACATGTCATTAATCCCAGCACTTGGGAGGCAGAGGCAGGCAGATCTCTGAATTTGAGGCCAGCTTAGTCTCCAGTGTGAGTTCCAGGATGAGACAGGGCTGTCTCGGAAAAAAAAGGAAAGGAAGGAAGAAAGAAAGAAAAGGAAGGAGAGAGAGAGAGAGAGAGAGAGAGAGAGAGAGAGAGAGAGAGAGAGAAGGAAAGAAGAGGAAAGGAAAGAAGGAAAGGGGAGGGAGGGAGGATAAAAGGCAAAAAACTAACTAAAACCCAAAAACCTAAACTATTAAAGTCTAGTCTTTTCATATGAAAGCAGAAATACAGTAACATTTCCAGATATCTGCAGTTTTAACTGTTTTTCAATATACCTTGCACACATCACCAATAAGTAAAATAAGAGAAAACATTAAAAACCTAGGCAAGCACCAGGACGAACACTTAAGACTGACAGTGCATACGATGACAGGGTGAAAAATAAACAATATATATAATAAATATACATATAACGTGTAATAAATAAAGATATTGTTTTGTTTTTCAAGTTACGATTTCTCTGTATAACAATCCTGGCTGTCCTGGAACTCGGTTTGTAGACCAGGCTGGCCTCTAAATGCACAGAGATCCGCCTGCCTCTGCCTCCTGAGTGCTGGGATTAAAGGCGTGCACCACCATTCCCAGCTAACAATATTTTTTTTAAAGATTTATTTATTATGTATATAACATTCTGCCTCCATGTATGCCCACATGCTAGAGGAGGGTGCCAGGTCTTATTACAGATGGTTGTGAGCCACCATGTGGTTGCTGGGAATTGAACTCAGGACCTCTGGAAGAGCAGCCAGTGCTCTTAACCACTGAGCCATCTCTCCAGCCCAACAATATTTTTTAAATGCATTTTTCTCTGTGTTTTCTTGAAACCCCACTAAAATAGTAACAAAAAGGGCTAAGGGCGTGGAGGGACGAACACTAAACACCAGAGGACAAAGAGCCTCTGGGAAATGAAAGCACTGAACCAGCCTGACTAGAAAGACTGCAAATAAGGTGTCAGGCAGAGACAAAATCAGTCTGAGACAAATCTCAACCAAAAGATTACACAGACACATATGCAGCCTCAGCAATGGGAGACAAGGGCGGAAGGAGTGCTTCAAGTTTAAAAGCCAGTCATGTCCAAAGTTAGTGTGAGCTAACTCCGGGGAGCCTGGACTACAGACTGACCCTCCTGTCAAATATTATAACTAGAATTCTATATTTGAGAAAAGTAGATATTTATGAATATAAATGAATAGTTGATACCCCCATTTATTCTTATTCACTCAGTTTTTTTTAAAGACTTAATTTTTGTTTATGTATCTGTGTATGTGGGGTACATATGAGTACATGAGTGCTGGTACCTTTGGAGGTCAGGAGCATCAAATCCCCGGAAGGTAGTTATAGGATTTGTGAGCCACCCAGTGAGGGTGCTAAGAACTGAACTTGGGTTCCATGAACGAGCAACACATGCTCTTAACAGCTGACACGTTTCTTTTTGAGGGTCTCATGTAAACTAGGACGGCCCCAAAATCATCATGTAGCTGAGGATGACTGACAGCTTCCTCTCCTCCTGCCTGTGCCAGGCATGTGCCAATCTGCATGATTTACACGGCTGGGAACCAAAGGGCAGGACTTCAAAGGTCCATGCTAAGCAAGGAACCCAGAAACTGAGCTACATCCCTACTCCCATAATACAGCTCTTATCAGTGGAAGGACCTAGAAGGTAATTATCAAGAAAAAGTATTCTCAGCACTTTGGCAACTGAAGATTCCAAACTGAAGGAACCCTGGGTTTAATCCCGTGGTGGCTGGAATGGGAGTGGCCCTCATAGGCCCATAAATTTGAATGCTTAGTCAGTCAGGGAGCAGCACTGTTTGAGAAGGATTAGGAGGTGTGGCCTTGTTGGTGGAGGCGTGTGACTGGGAGTGGACTTTGAGGTTTCAAACGCCCCACAGCAAGCCCAGTGTTCGCTCTGATTGGGACAGGACGCAGCTCTCAGCTACTGCTACAGCAGCATGAAGACCACTGTGCCTCCATCTGGCCTTTACAAGGGAATGACGGACTAGCCCTCTGACGCTGTAAGCAAGCCCACAACTGCACTCTTTCTTTTACAGAGTTGCCTTGATCATGATGCCTCTTCACACAAGAGAACACTGACTAAGATAGACCCCTTCCACTGAAGATAAACAAATAAACTCTATAGCTAATATTATAAAAAGTTAAAAGAAAAACCAATGCCGTGTATGTTTAAGATTGTAATAAATTAGGGCCAAATGAGATTGACTGATAAACTGCTTGATGCTCAAGCTTGACATCTAGAGTTTGAGCCCTGTGGAAGAAGACTCCAAAGGCTTGTGTTCTGACCTCCATACATACCATAGAAGTACGCCTGTATACACACACACACTAACAATAATAAATAAAATTAATATTTTTCAAAAAGATTTAACAGATTAACACACAAAAAAAGCAAGAAACAAGTAGGAAGGGTGGAAGGAACCAAGGGATCTAGAGTAATGGATGGAAAATTAGTACATCAGTACTAAAATCTAGGAGGTCTGAAAAGTATCAAATGAGTTATAGAAAACATTATGGAAAACAACCGAGAAACAACGGAACAGAATAAAGAAAGCTTTCCGAAATTCTGCACGTGCTCAACACAAGAACAGGCTCATCCAATACAGAGAAATCCTATTCAAAGAGAGCCATGCTAGATAAAGCACGTTACTGCAAAACTGTTCGTGAAAGTAAAAAGGAAGGAACAAGGAGGCACATACTCATGTTGTGCTGTGTGCTGAGCTGGTGCACATGCACAGCGTGTGTGGGAGTCAGAGGACAACTTGTAGGCGTCAGTTCTTCCTGCCACGTGGTTGCAGAGACCAACTCAGGCCACTTACCCATGAAGCCGTCTCACTGGCACAAAGGGTGCAAATACATATATCAGACACATACACATAAAAAAACAGGTCCTAACAGTAGTAAGTGATATAACTTGTACTGGGAAGCAGAATCATGGGCACATTTCTCCATCTTACACATTAGCAAGCTGATAATAGCTGAAACACAGCAATCCAGAAGAGGCAAAATAGGGCTGGGTGGTGTTGGCACGTGCCTTTAATACCAGCTTGGGAGGCAGTGGCAGGTGGATCTCTGTGAGTTTGAGGCCAACCTAGTCTACAAGAGCTAGTTCCAGGACAGGCAGGGTTACATAGCAAAACCCTGTCTCAAAAAAAAAAAAAAAAAAGGCAAAATTGTTTTAATAAACATAAAAAACACCAGTAGATACATTAAGTTTTAAGTGGCCAGATGTGATAACATACATCCTTAACCCCAGCACTCAAGAGGCAAAGGTAGACAGATCTCTGTGAGTCAGAGGCTAGCCTGAGCTATACAGCAAGTTCAAGGACAGCAAGAGATACATATTGAAGCCCTGTCTCAACAACAATAAAAAGTAACTTATGTGGTTGCTGATTTGTCAATGTGGAGTAGTTCAGGGTGAGGAAAGACTGAGCAAAAACAGCTGTTTAGAGTCATCCCTGGGCATCACAGGGCATCTCTACAGACAATCTACGCATGTCCTCTTGTACAGTTAAATCCTTTGTAGGCTACACAACGCTATGCAAATAGCTGTCACGCGGAGTTGGTCAGGGAGTTACAAGGAAAATATCTGCATGCTCTGAAGGGCTTGTTGTTAAGACACGTTGTTGTCTTAAACGTGTTGGTGTGCGGTGTGCACACGAGTGCAGGTGCCTATGGAGACGAGAGCTGGAGGTACCGGAGCAGCCATTAAAATTAGGCCTGGAAATGAAGGAGGGGGGCAGGCATGCAGCAGAGAAGTTAGAAGAGCAACCAATCCTATAGAGGGTGAGGAAAGGAAAGCAGAGTCTGGACCGCCTGGATCACTGACCTGTCTAAAGGATTTTCAGCAATCATCCCTCCAAATGGGGCTGAGCTGATTGAAAAAAAAAATAGAACTAAAAACCCATAGGCAGTTGCAAAGCCTCACTGCACCCAGGACACTGAATATTATACAAGGCTTCCACTCACCTGCAGACTTAACTTCTCAACCACCCACTGTTGCTTCAGGGTGCAGATACTATCTCTGGAAATCAAAGCAGCAGCTGTGAGTCAGGTTGAGGCCTCAGAGCTCAGGAGAGGTTTGCAGGGCAGGCAAACTTCTGCTCCCGATGGCCTGCGAAAACAACCAAGTACCGTGAGTCTAGGAGCCTCGGTGCATTCATGCCCACAAGCAAAGGGAAAGAGCATTTGCACTTTGCATTCAGGACAAACCCAAAATTCTGCTTAAAACCAAAATGTACTTCGGACGTGGGTAACACAAAGTATTTCATTTTCAGAATTTAAGTTATACAGAGAAACTAAGACACCGACTTTTCTGAGGTTGCCAATTGCCATCTGACCACGATGTCTGGGCAGGTGTCACAGGTGGCCTTGCTCCCAACTGAAGGCAAACTGTTGTCTTATCTTTTTCCCTGCAACAGGTTTAAGGCGGGAGTGGTAGTGTGTTTCCAGTACTAACAACCTGGAAATCGAGGCACGAAGATGGAGTTTGAGGAAAGACTTGGCCACCTGTCTCAAAAAAGTAAGTAGAAGGTCAGAGAAATGGCTCAGTGATTAAAGTATTTGTAACAGCAAGCATGAAGACAGGTGTTTGGCTCCCTAGGATCCATATGTCAGAGGGCAGAGAAGGAACCCCGAGAGCAAGTTGGCTAGTAGCACTAGCCATGTGCGCTGTGTGTGGCTGAGAGAAAATGCCTTAATAAGTAAAGTGAAAAGTAGATGGAAGGAGCCAGGCAGTGGTGGCGCACAACTTTAATACCAGCACTTGGAGGCAGAGGCTAGTGGATCTCTGCGAGTTCAAGGCCAGCCTGTGATACATGAAAACCTGTCTTTAAAAAGTTAAAGAGGAGCTGGGAGTAGTAGCACACACTTTTAATTAGGAGTCAGAGGCAGGCACATTTCTATAAATTTGAGGCCAGCCTGGTCTACAAAGTGAGTTCCAGACAGCCAAAACTACATAGTGAAACCCTATCTTGAGCCCAAAAAAGAAAGGGGGCTTGAAAGATGGCTCAGCAGTTAAGAACAATGGCTGCTCTTTTGGAAGACCCAGGTTCAGTTCCCAGCACCCACAGGACAGCTCACAAACCATCAGTAACTCCAGGTCTATAAGATTCAATATCCTCTTCTGGCCTCTGTGGGTACTGTATGCATATAATACATACACATACATGCAGGCAAAAACCCGTATGTTGTGGAATATTAGTTTAAGATATGTTACATCCATTTATGCTATGGAACATTTACTTAATGATGCAAAGATGCGTTGTATTATTTTATGCTACATTTGTTTAACTCTGTGAAGCTGTGTTACTTTGCCTGCCTAAAACACCTGACTGGTCTAATAAGAAGCTGAACAGCCAATAGCTGGACAGAAGAGAGAAAGGGGCAGGGCTGGCAGGCAGAGAGACTGAATAGAAGTAGATGAGGAGGAGGAGAGAGAAAAGGAAAAGGGGAGGAGGATGGCAAGGGCCAGCCACCTAGGACACAACCAGCCACAGAGTAAGTGGGAAGAAAGACAAAGAATAGAGAAAGGTAAAGGCCTAGAGGCAAAAGGTAGATGGGATAATCTCAGTTAAGAAAAGCTGGCTAGAAAGAAGCCAAGCTAAGGCCAGGCATTCATAAGTTTCCATGTATCTATTTGGGAGCTGGGTGGCAGGGAAAGAAAGAAAGAAGGAAGGAAAGAAAGAAAAAAGTTATACCCATACAATAGATTGACCCTGAGTGTAGGCATGGATGAGCCGGCCCTGAGACCTGGAGCATGGGAGATCTGGCCCTGCCCCTCATCTGCCATATAATGGCATGGGCGGGAAAGAGATGCCCCACCTCCCACCCTCTATGCCTGAGGTGGGTAGGAAAGCTGGCCCTGGCCCTTACCAGCTGCACCGCTCCGGAGAAAGCAGGCCCTGCACCTCACCTGGGCAACACAAAAGAGCCCGCCCTATTGGTGGAGGTGTGGGTGAATCCACCTCAAAGTTGTGAGCATGGGAGAGCTGTCCCCACCACTCACCTGTCATGTAGAGCATGGGCAGGGAGAAATGGCCCCTTTACCCCTCGACACATGGGACAGACGAGAGAGCCGACCCTCCCCCTCACCAGCTGCAGCACTCAGGACAGTGGCCCTGCACCTTGCCTGAGCAACACAGTAGAGCTGGCCCTGGTGGTCCAGCTGTGGGAGAGCTGACCCTGAGGGCCTGGAAACAGGAGAACTGGCCCCGCCCCATGCTCATTGCTTCAAGGGTGAACTAGCTGGGGCAGTGCTGGAGAGCTCACCCTGGTGGGGAGGAGAGGGGACAGCTGGTGGGTTGACCAACCAGCAACTACCCAGGCCCAGAACCAGGACTATGAGCTGGCCCACCCCAATATCCACTTCATCTATTATCTGTGGAAGCACGTGAAGAAGTCGGTCCTCCAGACCCAAAGCTGCAGGATCTCCAAGAGGAGTCCCGGTGAGAGCCCAGCACTGATAGTGTAGAAAAAATCAGAGGCCTTGAGCCAGACCAATGACTCTTTGCAATGAACACTTGCAAGTAAAGCTATATGGAGCGACAGGTTTACTTGTGTGACTCACTGTGTCACAGTGCGGCTTCCATGAGATTTTTTTCCTTTTTATTTCTTAAATTTTATTCTATTAGGGGGTTGAAAGGGCAGAGGGCAGATATGAAGGGGCAGGGAGATGAACAGGATTGAGATGCATGATATGAAAGACACAAAAAATATATAAAAAAGAAAGTTTAAAAAAATTAGAAAAAGACTCCTTCAAAACAGACCTCTGTAATCTGTTTCTGAGGAAACCACAGTAAATGGGAGTACTTAGGGGTTAAAAAAAGGTAAACCCCACAATCCTAGGCTTGGTGACATCAGAAGGATAATTTAGAACAAGTTGGGGCTGGAGAGATGGTCAGGAAAGGCACTAGGCCCTGAGTCTACAGCCCCAGCACCACGTCAAAAGTCACACATGGCAGCCTACATCTGCAGATGAAAGAGGGGGCAGGGACAAGTGGATCCCCAAAGCTTAGTGGCCAGCTAGGCGGCTGAGTCAATGGGCTCCAGGCCCAGTGGGAGAGCGAGACTCACTCAGTGAGACAGCCTGACTTAGTGAGACCCTGGCTCACACAATAAGGTAGAGAGCAAGATGCCTGGCATCTACCTCTACCCTGCATGCTCCTGTATACATACACATGCATACATGTACATGTGCACACACAGCTCTTTAAAAATAAAATCTTTAATAAATAAAGAAAAGAAAAACACATTTAAAATAAATGCGAAAGCTGGGTGATGGTGGTGCATGCCTTTATCCTCAGCAGTAAGGAAGTAGAGGCAGGTAGATGTCTGTGAGTTCAAGACCAGTCTGGTCTACAGAGCGAGTTCCAGGACATCCAAGACTGTTACAGAGAAACCCTGTCTGAAAAAAACTGGAAAAAAGTGTGACAAGCCGGCTAGTGGTGGAACATGCCTTTAATCCTAGCATTTGGAAGGCAGAAGTAGGCAGATGTCTGAGTTCAAGGCCAGCCTGGTTTACAGAGCTAGTTCCAGGACAGCAAAGCAACACAGTGAAACTCTGTCTCAAAATCAATAACTGCGAAGTGCAAGGCATGGTGGTGCAGGTCTTTCATCCCAGCACTTGGGAAGCAGAGATCTGCCTAGACAACAAAGTGAGTTCCAAGACAACCAGGGCTATGCAGAGAGAGAGACCCTGTTTCAAAAAAAAAAAAAAAAAAAGACAAAATACTTTTTAAAAATGCAGAAGAAAAACTGTACTTTAACAAAAGCTACTTGGTATGGGGAAAATCTGGACAAATTAAGAGTTTTAATTTGGCAAAGAGCCTAGCCCTTTTGAGTATTTGAGTACTAAATATCTTCTGGACCTCTCTGCTGAGGGTGGGACAATCTTCCTAACGCTATCCCGAATGTGTACCAGTGGAAAGTATCTCCTAAGGGTTATTCCGTAAACTCAAAGGCTACTCAAAATAGCTCGACCAAAGTTTCTCCAAGTACTAAGTTAATTCCTCCTGATGTGTAGGCACCCAATAGCAAGTTTTTGGAAATCTTCGTTACAAAACAAAGATTGTTCAAAGGAACATTGGTTTCATTTTCTACTGACTTGTTTTAACAATAATTATAAAAACCACCTTTAAAACGACTCACTCAATTTACCTTTTTCCCTTTCCTATTTTCCAGAACAACCCGTTATTTTTAAAATGTGATAAGTGTATTCCCACTCGTGTATTCTCACTAACTTGAATCCAGTTTCTCTCTAACTCGAAACCAACCAAAGGACACCCTCACACGTAAGCTCGCCCCACCCGCAAACCCACCCCGGTTTCTGGCTCTCCCCAGGCCCCATCCGCCCAAGTTCTTAGCTCCGCTGTCACAGTAAGCCATTCTCACCCCTTCGGGCATCCTCGCCCTTGCAGGGGCAGCAAACCCACCCCTACAGCTTCTTTGGCTCAACCGGGCACAGGAAAACGACGGCCCTACAGATCCCCAAATCAAACTCACCATTAGACAAAGGCGACGATGGCGAGCCACGGAGCCTGCGCCTGCGCACTCCTGCTAGCACGCCCAGAGGTCTCTGCCCACCAGGGCTCTGAACTAACGGATCTTTCTCCATTTCCTTCTTTTGACTGTGAACTACATTTCCCAGAAGTCTCGGGGATCTAGTCAACTTTTCCCAGCTCATCTAGGTGGTGGGTAGGGAATAAGAGACCGGGACTCAAATACTACTGCTTTTACAGTTACCAGGAGGGACGGTGGTGTGCTATCGTGTATAATAAGGGCAACTCAAACTCACTGAATAGGCTTTACGCGCCTGCAGGACGAGATTCGAATAACACGTAACCCTCTTGGTTAAACGTAACCCTCTCGTAAAAACGGCCTGCAGGGCGAGATTCCGAATAACACGTAACCCTTTCGTAAAAACGGAGGCGGGAGCCATCTTGGTGACGTGGTGCATTGCAGAACTACATTTCCCAGAAGCTACCGCGCGTTCCCACGCCTCTGGCTTGTAGTTAGTAGCTCTCCATAAACACTCTAGTGTTAACTCTAGACACACAAACTGACGCCAGGTGGGAATTGAGACTGGAAATTGGGTTCAGGCGAAGTAGGCAGGAGAAAGAGGTTGTGAATTGTGATTTTTTTTTTTTTTTATAACCGGACTTCCTAGGGTTGTGAATGGGGTTTGTGCTGTGTGTAACAATGTAAAAAGCAGTATGCAGGTGTGGGGTGGAACCCTGTTGGGTGTTTCTTAATGTGTAACCTTAGTATTACGTCTGAAAACCAGGACAAACGGCTAACTGAGGTGCCTGTGAACACGTCAAAGCAGATGATGTCCACAAGTCTCACAGCATCCCTAGAATCTGGTTCTGAGGAAGAGGTTACCAGGCAGTCCCCAGTCAAGGGATACCACAAAATCTCACCACACAACAAACCTCACTTGAGATTTATCGAGGAAAACACGAGAGTGGCTGTTGTAATTTACAAAAACCAGTGCGCGAGAGAAAGACACCATGCAACAGAGCTCAGGGGAGGGGTTTTTTTTTGCGGGGGGAAGAAAGTGAATGGGAAAAGGGGGAAAGGAAGAGGGGAGACTTGCCTCTGGGTACAGGAGTAGTATAAGAGGAGAGAGGAGAGACAGAGAAAGAAAGAGAGAGTTGGGCTTGCTGTTGCATTGACTTCCTATAACCAGGCTCAAGCAGTATGGTTACTCCCAAGATAATTCATATGTTCATTCCTGCAGCTTCACCACCATGAAAGAACTTTGAGATTCTCAGAGACCATAGCAAGTTGCCCAATTGGTTCCACACGAAGTATCTGATGAGTTGGAAAGCAGTGTTCCTGAAGGCCTGGCTGGTGGAAGCAGTGTTTTTAACAAGAACGGAAAGCACATTCATGCCGAGTGAGCTCCTGATTCACATGAGTGGGTGGGATCTTGGAGACGAAGCTGAGATCTTGATAGTCAGGCAGCCTTTATTGCCAACAAGACATGCCCAAGGTGACCGTGAGCTTGACTGAGCATCTCCACAAGTACCTCATGTGAACCTCAGAGAGAGTCCAGACCAGGATCTTCCACTGAACTCTGTGATGCCATCACCCAGCAGGCGCTGTAGAGATCTATATCAATGTGACCATCAGAGTCTTTAAGGCCTGGTTCTAGATGTTTCCTGAGACTGTTGAGATGGGGTCCCAGAGTTCCTCAATGAAGGTCAATGGGACTGTAACCCAGCACTTTTTGGACATTTTGAAAGTGGAAGTCTCCAGAAAACATTACACAGCACTGACAGTCCTGTAACTCACTCTGTAGACTAGGCTGGTCTTGAACTCACAGAGGTTCACCTGACTCTGCCTCCCCAATGGGATTAAAGGGATGCACAACTCCACCAAGTTCATAATCTATTCTTGTTTCTTCCATAGAAGTTGGGAGAGAAAAGATTTTTTTTTCCCCTTGTGTTAAATGCTAACAAATATGTACTGGAAACATTCCTCTAAAGAGTTACATAGCTGCCCTAAAAAATAAGTGTCAACATAGTTAATGGTTCTTTTGGTTCTGTTAATATCTCTGTATGTTGCTGTGGAATAATCCTGTTCTTCACTGTGAATATGTATTGCTCTCACTAGTTAATTAAAAAGTTGATAGGCCGGTAGCCAGGCAGGAGGTCAGTTGGTTTCTTTATGGCAAAAGCTAACCATGTGGGCAAAGAAACTGCCTTTTCCTCAATTGCTGACAGTTACTGTTCAAACTGGATCAAAGGACACAAGAAAGCGTCCTTCTTCAACCATGCTGTGGAATATTCCTTTTGTGTGAATATATGTCACTTTGATTGGTTTAATGAAGAAGATGACTGACCTATAACCAGACAGGATAAGATTAGGTGAGAGAGCCAGACTAGGAGGAATTCTAGGATGAAGAAGGGCAGAGTCTAAGAAAGTCATCAGCCATAGACAGAGAAGCAAGATGGGCTTGCCAGACTGAGAAAAGGTGCCGAGCCACGTGGCAAAGCATAGACAAGAAATATGGGTTAATTTAAGTGTAAGAGTTAGCTAGTAACAAGCCTGAGCTATCAACAAGCATTTATAATTCATAGTCAGCCTCTGAGTTGGTTATTTGGAAGCTGACAGGTGGGGAAGAAATGTTTGTTTACAATAGCAATAACTGTACTAAGCACCTGCAGTGTTCTCTGGCCACGTGAGACAAATATTTTTCTTTTATTTTTTATTAGCTATACATTTTTCTCTGTTCCCCTCACTTCCTCTCCCCTCCCCTTCAATCATCTCCCATGGTCCCCTTGATCCCAATTTACTCAGGAGATCTTGTCTTTTTCTATTTCCCATGTAAATCAGAACCATGTATGTCTGTCTTAGAGTCCTCAACGTTGTCTAGGTTCTCTGAGATTGTGAGTTGTAGGTTGATTTTCTTTGTTTTATGTCTAAAAGCCGCTTATGAGTGAATACATCAGATGCCACATGGCTCAGGTTAGCGCATGGTGATGGTCATGGTGCTGGCACCTGGCTACATCCTGCAGGCACCAGCTAAGAGCTGGGTCTTTATACTCCACCAAGCACCCACCTGCCTAAGAGACATCCAGCTCCTCATCCAGAAATTTTCTTAGCTTTCTCTGGCCCTGTGTTTGGATATTCGAGCCTCCACACTGGATGCCATAGTAGTCAGATTTTTCTTTGGGCCACCAACTCACAAATAATGATCCGGAGACTTATTATTTATTATAAAAGCTTGGTCTTAGCTTAGACTTGTCACATTAGCTCTTTTTTGTTTGTTTGTTTTTAAATATTTTTATTTATTATGTATGCATAAAGGTACTGTCACCTGGCAGAGCATAAATAAGAAATATGGGTTAACTTTAAGAGCTAGTTAGTAATAAGCCTGAGCTATTGACCAAGCATTTAAAATTCATATTCATCTTCTGAGTCAGTTATTTGGGACCAGGTGGTCAGGACAGGAAATGTCCATTTACAGTAGTACCATTGTTATTAGAAGTAAGAACTTAATAGAAAAAGAAAGATTTTCCAGTATCTGGACTATTTATTAAGCCTGGCAGTGGTGGTGTACACCTTTAATCCAGCACTTAGGAGGCAGAGGCAAGTGGTTCTCTGTGAGTCTGAGGCCAGCATTGGGCTACAGAGTGAGTCCCAGGACAGCCAAGGCTACACAAAGAAACCCTCTCTTGAAAAAAGAAAACAAGACAAAAAAAACAACGAAAACTATTGCCTATGATTTAACAATTTTATTTCTAAACATAGAGTGGTCATGAAGTCTGTTAACAGATTTTTAAAGAGAAATAGACCCTGAATCTTTCACTTTTTTCATTAAAGAAATGGAGTCTCATGTAGCCCAGGCTGCCCTCCAACTCATGATATAGCCAAGATGGTCTTGAACTCCTAATCATCCTGCCCCCTACCTCACAAGCACTGGAACTACAGATGTATGCCACCATGCTGGGGTTATGCAGAACTTGTGATAGTTAAGCCTAGTATATGTAGGCAAACACTCGACCACCTGAATGAAATGCCCGAACACTGTCTCCGATCATTTCTTGTGTGTATAGGTTTTCATCAGTAAAAACCAGAAATAAAAGGCCTTCACATGCTCATTTAACTCAAGTAAACTAAATGTACTCAATTTACTTCAGTACATATGTTCTATCTTAAGGAAGGTGCTTGCCCACACTAAATGCATCCCCACATTCGTAATTTCACAGGGTTTCTCACCACTGTGGCTCCTCAGATGTTTTGTAAAGGATGAAGTGTGTCTGAAGGCTTTCCCATGTGCATTCACAAAGTTTCTCTCTAGTATGAATTCTCTAATGTTCACTATTGGCTGAGCTATGTCTAAATGCTTGCACAGACCTCACCTCCTGAAGGTTTCTCACCGTTATGAATTTGATGATGCCAAATAAGGCATGAAGTCAGTTTAAGGAATTTCCCACATTTCTCACATTTGAGCTGTTTCTGACCACTGTGAATTGGCTGATGTTGAGTAAGTTCAAAAGCTTCCCAGATCCTTACATTTACAGGCTTCCTCAGCATTATGCATTCTCTAAAGTCTAGTCAAAGATGAAGTATTTCCAAATACCTTTCCACAGGACTTGCATGTACAGAGTTTTTGCCTGTGTGAATTCTCTGATATTGAGCATGCTCTCTATAGTCTCCAAAGCCTTCCCACACTCTTTATATGTATACAAATTCTCACTGAATGAAAAAAGTGAAAAGGGAAAGACACGACTGTGCCTAGGCATAGTGGAGGGGAGTTTATTGTAGACAAAAGGGAGAGCATATTCAGAGTCAGGGACATCTGGGCGAGTCCAGACTGGACAGAACCAGACTGGGTCATGCGAGGAGAAGGGGAGGGGAAGGAAGAGGGGAGCCAGGGGCAGCGTCCAGGAAGTCCAAAAGGAACAGGGTAATCAAAATTTCTGGATTAGATAGGGAAGAGTAGGTGGGGGAAGGGCATCCTAGGCCCTGGGCTGGAGAAATTCAGGGCAGGGGTGGGGAAATCAATCCAGGAGGACCCTGTCTGTAAGGGGTAGGGACTGTGGGATGCTGGGAGACTCTGGAAGCCAGGTTCACTTTTACTTGTTTTGTAGACATCTCAACCATTTGCCCCAGTCTTTGAGATTTAACATCCACCAGTGCAAATCTGACATTCAACAAGCTGGAAGCTAATACTAAAAGCCTTCTAACACTGCATACATTTATACGGCGTCTTGCCAGTATGAGTTCTCTTATGCTTAGTAAGGAATGGGTGGAGTCTAAAGTCTCCGTCACATTTTACTTATTTGTGACGTTTGTCATCCATATGGGCTTTCTAATGTCAAACAAGTTATGCATGTATCTAAAAAATTTCCCAGGGCTAGAGAAATGATTCAGAGGTTAATAGGATTGGCTGCTCTAGCAGAGGACCCAGGGAGGTTTGAATTCCAGCACCTATGTGGTGAGACACAACTGTCTGTAATTCCAGTGCCCTCTTCTGGCTTGTGTACACAGACATATATGCAGGCAATAAGTCAATACATAAAATAAATCTTAAAACAATGATTTCACACAGAATGCACAACCATACAGTTTCCCGCTCACTATCATGAATTCTTTGAGGAGAATTTTCTTCTGTATTCCTTACTTTATAGACCTCATCACTATGAATTTTACAGTGTACACTAAGATTATCACACAACTAAATGCATTACAACATTCCACGTACTTACAAGGTTTCATGTCAGTGTGACTGTTCAGGTGTAGCATGTGAGTTTATAGAGGAATGTGCTACAGTAGTGGTGCAGGGATATCCTGACTTACTGGGAAGCCAGGCTATACTTAGAGCCACAATAGGACAGCTCTGGAGGCTGTAGCTGCAATAGGACAGCTCCACCCTAGAGGAAAAATATCCTTACTATTGGGAAGCAAGGCTACCTAGAGCTGCAATAGGACAGCTCAACTCTGGAGGAAAAGTGTCCTGACTATCAGGAAGCCAGGCAACCTGAAGCTGAGGTGCAGTGGGAATGGTCTCCCTGCAGGATATAGGGATCCTGCACTTCTCCTGGAGAGTCAGTACAGCAGAGTTAAGCTCTGTACCCTTAAGAGAACATCCTAGCAGAGCTATCTTCTTCTCCAGCTCAAGATGTTTCTTCTTTTGCTTTTAGCTAGATCTTATAATTTAAATTAATCCAGTAATCTAGTAATCTTTGTGATGCCCCAAGGCTCGTTTACCTCATCTGTGTACTGTCCACCCTGCTCACTTGGCATCTCATGATGTCTCCCCCATACTCCACCCTTCTCCCCAGCATTCTCTCTGCCGCAACAATTGCATGGCATCTCCCCCTCACTCTGCCCTTCTCCCCAGCATTCTCTCTGCTCCAACAATCTCATGTATCTCCCCCTACTCTACCCTTCTCCCCAGCATTCTCTCTGCTCCAACAGTCCTGCCTATCTGTCAGTCAATCAGTTTTTTATTAACAATGAGAGCAGCACATCTTCACGGTGTACAAAAGGATTATTCTACAACATATAATACAAATAAAATGAGTCATAACTTTAGTGCATTGATGAGATCCTCCTAATGCAGATTAGACAGTCTTGCCTGGTAGGTGGTGCACACCTATAGGATCAGTACTTGAGAGCTGGAGGTCAGGAAGTTGACTCAGCAGGCAAGAGCACAGTCTGCACTTCCAGGAGTTTTGAGTTCAATTTCCAGCACCCATATTGCAGCTCACAGACATCTATAACTATATTGCCATTGTTTCTAGTGTAATAGGACCCAGACCTTAGCACAATTGACTCCGTTAGGCTGTAAAACTCAGTATGTACACAGCACCCCTTGTCAAAAATGAAAACAAAGACCTAATCCATCAAAGTCTATAATTCTGGGAAAGGCTCTAAATGTACTAGACTTGTGCTTTGGCTTCTGTAGTTCTGCTTTTGGCTAACTGTTCTTGTTAACTGAAGTCTGTCAGTCCAGGACATGGGTTATGTACTTAAAAGCTCACCCTGAGAAAGACTCAGGGCTCCACGGGGATCCCAAATACCCAGTGTAGTTCACAGGCAAGCTAGTATGGACTTTTATTGGTTTAAACCCATGTCTGAGCAGTTTCCTCTGAGGCATACCCCACAACAGAAGGAAGATCACTTGCTTGAAGTCAGCCTGTGGACATAGTCAAGTTCCAAGCTATCCAAGAATATGTAGTAAAAAACAGAAAAAAATAGATAACCCAAACACACCAATATATTTGTGATTTTTCCACATTTTACCCAAAATAAAACCCAATTTTTTAAAAAACCAACAGATTAAAAATTGCTGCTTAACACGAGGTGTGGTGGCTCACCCTTTAGTCCCAGCACTTAGGAGACAGAGGCAGGTTGATATCTGAGTTGTAGGCCAGCCTGGTCTACAAAGCAAGATCCAGGACAATCAAGGCTACACAGAGTAACCCTGTCTTGTGGGGAAAAAAACAATAAAACAAAACAAAAGAAATACACAAAACACAAAACAAATCCCAAAAGGTGCTGCTCCTAAAACCCATTTTAATCCAGTAATCCTGGTTTGAATTTTTTCTGAATTCTTTCACCTCCTAAACAATAACACATTCTGCATCATTTACAGATACTCAGGACATTTCATCCTTCACAAGTAACCTTATATATCAGCTTCTTTTTTCCTTGTTCAGGCCAGTAAGTTGCTTGTTTGTTTGTTTAAGACAGAGTCTCACAATATAGCCCTGGCTGGCCTGGAACTTTCTATATAAGACTGACCTTATCCCCCTGCTTCTGCCTCCCAAAGGCTGGGATTAAAGGCGTATGACACCATTCCACATCTCATTTTTTTTTGTTTATGTATACAGTTTTTAAACGTATGAGTGCTCTGTCTACATGTGTGCCCGCACGCCAGAATGGGGCATCAGATCCCATTGTAGCTGGTTGTGAGCCACCATGTGGGTGCTGAGAACTGAACTCAGGACCCCTGGAAGAGAGCCAGTGCTCTTAACCACTGAGACATCTCTCCAAAGAAAACTGCTTGAACATGGGCTTACGCCAACAGAAAGTCTTTATTAGCCAGCCAGTGACTACGCTGAGTGCTCGGGATCCCAGTGTCACACTGAGGCTTTTCCAGGACAAGTATTTAAACGCAGAAACCAGGTTCTGAGCTGACACACTTCAATAGACAAAAACAGCTATCCAGAAGCAGAATGATAGAAGTCAAAAAAGTAAGGTTAGTACATTTAGAGACTTTCCTAGGACTATGGACTTAGATAGACTAGGTCTTTGTTTTTGTTTTGGAAGGTGATGCTGTCCGTGTGCTGAGTTTTGCAGTCTGAATGTACTTCTATCATGGAGTCAGTTGTGCTAAGGCCTGGGGTCCTGTCACATTCCCCATTAGTCTTTGCGAATGAGTCAATCATAGATGCATCCTGCTCTAAAGAGGTCTGAGCTGTCTGGGCCTGGTCTGAGGCCCATGTCTGGGTTCATCACCCTGATGCAGCCATGGGCTGTGTTGGTGTCCAAGGCTCCTGATACCACCAAAAGCCAAGAGGCTAGGCCTGTGCAGAGGGGTCCCGCCCTTCACTGGTTGCAATACTAGGGGGAACTAGTCCTGCCCCTCGCTGACTGAAGCACTCAGAAGAGGGGGTCCTACACCTCACCCCACACATAATAAAGCTGTCAGGGTCATGGGCAAGCTGGCCTTGAGGGCTTGAGAATGGAAAGGCAGGTTGCATCCCTCTGTCTGCTATGTGGTGGTGTGGATCGGGGAGAAATACCCTCCCCACCCACTCACCCCTCACCACATGTGGCAGGTGGGAGAGTTGTCTCTGCCCCTCACCAGCTGCAGCCCAGGGAAGAGTGGCTCCTGCACCTCACCTGAGCAATACAGTAGAGCTGGCCCTGATGGTCCAGGTGTGGGGGAACTGCCCCTGAGGGTGGAAAAGCAGGAGAACTGGCCCTCTCCTTGCTTGTTGCTACAAGGAGTGAACTAACCAGGGCAGTGCTGGAGAGCTCACCTTGGTGGTGAGGGCAGGGGAGAGCTACTGAGCTGATCATCCCTGCAACTACCCAGGCCCAGAACCAAGGTTATGAATTGGTGCATCCCAACATTCACCTCATCTGTGATCTGCTGGAGCGTGTGAAGGGGTTGGTCCTGCAGATCCAAAACTGCAGGATCTCCATGACACAGGGCAACAGCAGGATAGCCAAAGGAGCCCCAGTGAGAGCCCAGAATCGATAGTGTAGCAGAAACCAGAGGCCTTGAGCCAGACCAATGGCTCTGCATGAAC
Organism: Myodes glareolus; assembly: GCF_982192425.1. Lineage (NCBI taxonomy): Eukaryota > Metazoa > Chordata > Mammalia > Rodentia > Cricetidae > Myodes > Myodes glareolus. Next base: position 56,217,573 of record NC_142026.1, on the reverse strand, counting down.
ACTTAGAAGTAAAGATATACGGATAGAAGGGTTTGCTGCATGACTCCCTGTGTCACACTGCGCTTCCATAATGATATTTTCCTTTTTTTCTTTTCCTTTTTCATCTCAAATTTTATTTTATTGGGGAGGGGGTGCTACAAGGGCAGAGGGTGGATACGAAGGGATGGGAAATGACTGGGATTGAGATGCATGATGTGAAAGACACAAAGAACAAATAAAAAGGAAGCTTAATAAAAATTATAAGCAAAAGAAGAAGAAATCTAGTTGATAAAATGACACGGCTATATGTATAGCCATTGTAAGGGCACCAGCATGTGTCTGAGTCCATCAGTAAACCCATACCGTGTCTTGGGACTGCATATTTCCCTTTCCCTATATGACTCTCCATCTAAGTGCTTACTAAACTCACCCTGGCTTATCCTGAAATTCTTTTCTGTGGTTATAAAGATCCTGCTTACCTTAGTAACAGTCACTAATGGGGAAAGGGGTTTCTCAGCTGCTGGTGGCAGCACTCGACTGTCTCTCTCCTGCTGCTGCCACGTGGTGCCTCAGTATCTAGAATACACTCCATAGATGCTGTCTGTTTTTATAGATGGTGAGACTATTGAATGCTCTGTGATTCGGTCCTACTGGGGGCAGTTTTCGTGTGTCTTTACAGTTTGCAGAGACATTAGTTCTGGATTCTGGGTCTCTTCTTTCTTGAAAAGCTAGTATATCACAGAGCATAACCTGAAAATGCTATTGGTCCTCATTAAAGCATTATAACATAGCCAGGCAGTGGTGGTGCACACCTTAAATCCCAGGACCTGGGAGGCAGAGGCAGGCAGATGCTTGTGAGTCCAAGGACAGCCTGGTCTACAAAGTGGGTGCTGGGACACAGAAAAAAAAAACAAACAAAACATTATAGCATGTAGAGAAAGTCATAAACTGGCCCTAGACAATCTGATCTGATTAGGTAACAAATTTAAAATATTAACAGAGACATGGTGGCATACACCTATAATCCCAGCACTGGGATAAGATGCTACAGGATCAGGAGTTAGCCTCTGCTACAAAGACAGTTTGAGGCCAGCCTGGGCTGCACAACCTTCTCTCAAAATTAACAAATAAAAATGAAAGAAAATATTAACTAAATATCAATCTTATTCCCTGTTCAATTCATATAATAACTAACATCTTAGTAGCAGAAATTATGAATCCATCTTGACAATGTGGTTGTCTTTTTGTTTGAGACAGGATCTTACTATTTAGTTCTGGCTAACTTAACTCACAGAGATCCATCTGCCTCTGCCTCCCAAGTACTGGAACTAAAGGTGTGCACCACCACTGCCTGGCTAACTTGTAATTTTCCTTTAAATTGTATTTGTTTTATGAGTATAGGTGCTTGGTTTGAGGTATATCTCTATATTACTTGTGTTTCTGGTGCCTGCAGAGACCAAAGCAGGTATCAGAGTCCTTGGAACTGGAGTTACAGACAGCTGTGAGCTGCCGTGTGGGTGCTGGGAATCGAGTCCTCTGGAAGAGCAGCCAGTGCCCTTAACCGCTGAGCCATCTCTCCCGCACCAACAACGCTGCTGATACAATGATATCACCTAAGAAATTTGGTTTGAGGAGATTAATATTATTTTGTGGATGTCATTTAATCTTTGAAACAATATTTAAAAACATATAACTGGGTACTGCTTCACATAACTGTCTGCCTGTTCTCCTAGTAATTATGAATAATTGACACATAATTTCCAAAGATGTAAATATTGAAAAGGTTCATTTGAATGTCATTAGTGCTCCCCTTTTCTCCCGACATGCGCTGAAATATAATAAAACCAGTTACAACTGAGAATTAATGAGGTATCGTTTAAGTAATTCACATGAATTTTGGAGGTTGGGGAAACAAAAAAATGGCATTATCAAATCATTGATAATGAATATTTCTGCCGGGTTTGGTGGCACTTCCCCTTAATCCCAGCACTCCAGAGTCAGAGGCAGGCAGATCATCATCAGTCAGCCAGGACTACACAGTGAGACCCCATCTCCAAAAAAAATTTTTTTTTTGCCTCTTAAAAATGTGCCAGGAATGGTGGCGCACGCCTTTAATCCTATGGCCTGGGAGGCAGGGGCAGGCATATCCCTGCAAGTTCAAGGTCAGCCTAGCTAGTCTACAAGTGAATTCCAGGTCATTCAGAGCTACATAGCAAGACCTATTTTAAAACAAGTCTCTCTCTCTCTTTCTGTTTCTCTCTCTCTCTCTCTCTCTCTCTCTCTCTCTCTCTGTTTCTCTCTCTCTCTGTTTCTCTCTCTCTCACACACACACTGTCTCTGTTTCTCTCTCTCTCTCTGTCTCTCTCTGTTTCTCTCTCTGTCTCTGTCTCTGTCTCTCTCTCTTTCTCTCTCTGAGTGTGTGTGTGTGTGTGTGTGTGTGTGTGTGTGTGTGCTTACATCTGTGTATGCCTGCTGGCTGACATCCTTGAGTGTCCCATGTCTGGAGCTGTTCACCTTCATGAAGTCTGGGGCTTGCTGACTCAGCTAGGCTCCCTAACTTGTGAATCCCAAAGATATTCCTGTCTGCCTCATCAGCACTGAAATTGCAAGCCTGTACCATCCCATACCAGGTTTCCTATGTGGGTGTTAGGATGAACTAAGGTCCTCATGCTTGTGCAGCAGGCACTTCGGTGCTTAATGACATTTATAACGCTAAAAATATAAATACGTAGGTCAATTTGTATATGGAATATTTTCCTCAGTGAGATTATTAATTACACCCCTTCAAAAAAAACATAGTAAAACCTATAAACATTTAAAGCATTTTTTCTCTAAAGAATTGGAAAAGGAATCTATTATGAACACTTAGAGGGAATAGGTTGGAAATATGACAGAGTACAGTACTAAAAACAAATTAAATTAGGCTACGAAGTCTTGTATATTTTTAAGAAATAATACTTCATCAATATAATAACACATTTCTGATAGTAAGATTTTCCTTCCAAAAAAACATACAATTGGGATTAAAAATTCCTTTCAGATTGAATATTGTTTCATCTAAAAGAGAGAATCAATGTAGTTTTATCATTGCCTTTTTCCGTTGAATGACCAATCAATACACCATATTGGATTAAATCATTGGAAAATTATTAATAAATACCACAGGACTTCTAAAATGGCCATTGGAATCCTATTCTTGAAACCTCAAGACTCCATCTTCCCTTACACTTTACCTTGGGGGAAATCCCCATTCTAAGAGCTCCATACTGAACACAAGGCTGTGGTATTTAAGTCTGAACCTTCATTCTAGGTTCCAAATATCAACTTCCCTTTTAATAACCATTTCACTGCATTCTGCGCAGTGTGGCTACCTGATGAAATGAGAGTGGCAGTGACAGAAGTCCCAGTGTACACATTCCAAGAAACCACTTCTCGCTGGCATCCCTGCCCTGCACTCCTACCGCCCCCCAGTAACACTGGATGTTTTCTGTGTATTACCGGTGGGGGAGACAATGAGTACAGACCGAAATGAGAATGCAACAGGGGCCACACCTTGCAGTCTCTTCCACAGTCTCAAGAGGACCTCCTGTCCATAATTTTCAGCTTAGAACTGTCAAATGAAATTCTGCTATACTAAGAATGGGGATGGGGGCTACACTGGGCCCAAACTGATCAAGGCATAGCGCTGTCACAAGATCAAGTGGTCACAGTATGGCATTATCACAAAGAGCCCGGTCCCATTCAGTCACCTAATCACAGATTAATCACCTAATCACAGTCACCTAATCACCTAATCACTAGGCACACCACACACCGAGGCAGCCACGCATTCCCACGAGCATCTGACAGCCACGGGGTCCCAAAGTCCCACACTGGGTCCCAAGTTCCAGGAACTCGGAAGAACCACTTCCACTCGGACCCGGGGTCAGCTCAACTCAGCACACAGGGAAAAAGAAAGAGAAAAAAGATGACCACGACAGAGGAAGGGGATCCTGAAGCCGAGCTTTTCAGTCCCAGCCAAGAGGACATCGGTTCAGAAGCAGGGAGAGAGACAGGCGCCGAGCATCTAACGGGCTGCCCCAGAGGCTCCTGGGAGTGCGAACCCCCGGGATGCGTGCGCAGGCGCAGACGACTGAGCCGCGGCCGGGAAGTGAGGCTGCTGGCTACTGGGGCGACTGAAGAAGCTGAGGACCGCAGTGGATGCTCCGGATCCCGAGAGCGACAGAGAGAGCGAATCCAGATGGGGAGGCCGGGGAGGAGACCGGGAGGCCGAGCTGGGCCTGGTAATTTGGGGGGTAAGGAAGCGGGACCTGGACACTCTGAGCCACAGCACAGGGCCTCGGGCGTGGTCCGTGGGCGTGACCCTGAGGATGACTGCTGGTCACCGGAGGGCGCAGGGGTACTTTGCGTTTCTAAGTGCAAGGAAGCTCAGTGGCTGGGAGCAGAACCTTGGGCAGCACGAGCGTTGCCTGTGAGGATGTGGGGCGCATGTTGGGGTTTGTCTCGCCCCCCCCCCCTTTTTTTTTTGGTGGGGAAACGAGTGCGGTCTCCTTGGATGTGTGAAACATGGATGATGGAGACTTGCTTAGGGTTACTGCGCCTTGCCTCTATTTTTAGATTAGGTGTGACTCGTACTTGAGACAGGATAATTGAAAATTATCTGTGAACGTGATTGTGAGTGACTTTGCCTGGAATTGTACCACGTTCTGTGGTCATGAATGACATGCGAAGCTGTAGTTTGGTGGGTTTCTGAAGGATGTTTGAAAGGCTAGCACTAAGCGCATGTGTGTATTCTTCTGTTGTTTCTCATGGTTTTATGTTTGTAGTACCCTTAATATTTTCAATGATTGAGGTATGCTGTATGACCACATGTGTAATATTTTTTAAAAGACAGAGATTTCTTATGTATTCCAGCTGTTGGGCTTCCAGGTGATGTGTGCACCACCAAGCCTGGAAGTTACGTACTATTCAATTATCAGATTAGTAGCCAGCAAGCCTGCCTCACGAATTTCTAAGTAGGAGCTTAGCAAATATGACATTCATGTTGGAAAGGAATAGGTAAGATTTTCATAATCCCCAGTGGCGAAGCCCAGCACGATGTTAAAATGAATGGTGTTGCTTGGGAGCCTGCAGGAGGGGTAGCACTTTCTGCTCGTAGCCACCACTTTCCACATATTTGTGTAAGTGGATTCTTCTGCTCCTGAAAACTATAAAAATAGTTAGCACACTTTTACTTCTAAGACCAGCCTCATCCTAGTGATGAAAGTAACTCTGGCAACCAGAATTCCACTGGAGCAGTCAGCACTCCAGACTTAGCCCAATGGGAGCCTGCAAACTGGCAATGGTGGCCAATTTCTTTTTTGTGTCCCTACCTATACTACTAAAACGTGTTGTGCAGCATTTACTTCTAGAATTAAGTATTAGTAATAAGTCATGTTTATTTATATAACTATGCTTTTTAAAGATTTGTTTTCATGTACATGAGTGTTTTGCCTGCATGAATGTATTGCACCGTGTATGCCTGATGCCCATGGCGGTCTTAAGAGGTTATCCCCACTGGAGCTAGAGTTACCAGTGTCTATGAGCTACCATGTGGGTGCTGGAAACTGAGCCTGAGGCCTCTGCAAGAGCAGCGAGTGCTCTTAACCACTGAGCCATTCTCCAGCCCCTAACTATGCTTCTGAAATGGTACGATACAATGAAATCAATAAGGAGATAAAATGGGAATAGAAAATCCAGATATTTTCTGTCTGTGGGGAAATATAATACATGACCATGTTGGGGAATATTATTTTCAGGTGTGTGACTTTTTTTTACGCTGTATTTGTTTAACTCTGTGAAGCTGTGCTACTGTGCTTGTTTAAAACACATGATGGTCCTAACAAAGAGATGAACAGCCATAGCGAGGCAGGAGCAAGGATAGGCGGGGCTGGCCAGCAGAGAGAATAAATAAACATGGAGAATCAGGAGCAGAAGAAAACAAGGAGAGGAGGATGTCAGGAGCCAGCCACCTGGCCAGCCACGGAGTAAGAGTGAAAATAAGATATACAAAAGTAAGAGAAAGGTAAAAGCAGAAGCAAAAGGTAATTAGTTAAGAAAAGCTGGCAAGAAACAAGCCAAGCTGGATGTGAGGGCGATCTGGCTGTGACATCTGTCACCCCATTGATCGCCAGGATTGATTCAGCTGATCTGGCTGGCTAGCGGGTGTCCCCTTCCTCCCTCACCACTCCATGTGGTCCCTCCTGGAGCTGCACACTCGGTAGAAGAGGAGGACCGGTCTTTGGTCAAGCGTACACGAGTAGCTGTCTCCCCTGCTAGAACCTCCAAACACGCTTCAAAGAAACAAGCCACGCTAAGGCCGGGCATTCATAACTAAGAATAAGCCTCCGTGTAAGATTTATTCGGGAGCTGGGTGGTGAGCCCCCCCAAAAGTCAGAAGAGTAAAAGATCACACAACATGACCAGATCTTTTGAAACATGTGAAGAAGTATAATATGTGATGAAGGTGGCATTTACTTGCCAGGCAGTGGTGGTGCAGACCTTTAATCCCAGCACTTGGGAGACAGGGGCAGGCCTGGTCCACAGAGTGAGTTCCAGGACAGCTAAGGCTGCACAGAGTAACCCCGTTTTGAAAATTAGAAAAAAAAAGATGGCATTTACTATTAGTTAAGGAGACATCGATTATACAATATGAAACACAGCTAAACAGTTTACAGGAGGAGATTTTCACAATGAAAGCCAAAGACACGAAACTAATAAAAGTTATTTGACTCTCAAAACGATTTGCATCTTAAGCAGAAAATAGGATCTGAGAATATAGTTCAGTGATAGAACACGAGGGAAAAAAAATCAGAAGATGGAGCCAACCAATTAGGAAATACCCGTGGCAGAGGTATAACAAGCCAGACATCATTACAACACGGGAAATGGTCAACGTAGTAAAGAAAGCTGATCACAGTAAGAAATAGATCCCTTTAGATGGCAGTACAGATCTGATAAAGATTCGGGACTTCTCACCTGGATCCATCAGTGCTTGGGAAGGTAATGTTATGTACTGCTGGTGATGGCACAGGTCGATGGACAGGACGTGAAGAAGCTGTGATTTGGGCAGTGCTGAGCACAGTAGTCAGAGTCTTGCTTGTACTGTCAAGTGCTGTGCTCGGAGTCACATCCCCAGACCTGGTCAGCAAACCTGTGTGCCCTGGGAAATTGATGAGTGCAGAACAGAACGTTGCATTTGCAAGCTACAGCAGCTTCCACAGAATCCTTCCTAGCTCAGCAAGACAAGGTTTCTGGTTTGGGAGAGAATGCAGGACTTGTTTACTCCTACACAGACCTTTGTCCTGGGTTTTGGAAGTGCACTCAGAGAAGGCATGTGCAGAAACACTGGGAATGTATGCGGATCTAATGGAGTTATTCCAGGAGATCTAATTTGAGCATGCCTTTTTCCTGGCTCCTCACCTAACTCCATCTTTGCCTTCATAGGACTCTTTCCTTTTCCGAAAGAGGAGCCCAGACGACGAGGTTCATCTCTCACGAATCTCAAAGCCATGCCTAAGGTGAGATATTTTCTTTCTTTTCTTTTGGGAAATAGGAACATTTGCTTAGCAATGTCTTTTCTGCTGCCTGGATGTTAGGATTTGCTGCCATAAAACATTTTTTCAGTTAGGGCCAGGGTTTCTAGTTACGGTCTAGGCTGGAGAGATGTGTGACACCGTCTATAGTGCTGAAGGGGGTGCTTTCTCGAATAGTCTCCTTTAGATGGCTCACCTGCCTCCCCGATTCCAGTCAGATGAACTGAGCCTTCCCTAGGTATACCTTCTGTGTATGGCCATTGTTTACAGACTGGCTCGTTATATTGCTCACTGTCCCTTTGTCCACCTCCTTACGGCAGTACTGCTGTAATGAAAATGTCTTGATTTAGAGAGAAATAGATTATTGTACTTGAATGAATCCATTTTATCTTGACACTGACTTGAGATCTAAGTTGTGAGTGCCCAAGAAGCAGGCATGGGTAGGGGGTAAAATTGTTAGATCACATGGTTAGTTTATGGGAAGATGTCCTGTATGTGAGGGTTTCAGGGTAGACGTTTGAATATGAAGTGGTACAGAAAACAGAGGTTACAAAGCTGGCCACGGTGGTGCACGTGATCCCGGCACGAGGGAGACAGGTAAGAGAATCCTGATTCGTGGTGGGTTCCAAAGTGAGGCTTGTAAAAGACAACGATTTTAAGATTTTAGTGCTGACTGTCCTGGAACTCATTCTGTAGACCAGGCTGGCCTTGAACTCACAGAGTCTCACCTGCCTCTGTCTCCCCAAGTGCTGAGGTTAAAGGCATGCACCACCATCGCTCAGCTTAGATTTCTAAAGAAATGTTTTGTTTGGGTGTTTGTGTGTGTACCATGTGTGTGCCTGGTGCCCTTGAAGGTCAGAAGAAGGTGTCCATCCTTTGGAACTGGAGTTAGAAACAGATATTAGCCTCCATGTGGATGCTGGAAACTGAACCCAGGTCCTCTGTAAGAACAATAAGTGCTCTTAACTACTGAGCCATCTCTCTAGTTCCTCCTCTCTAATTTTCTGATTCTTGTCTGTCCAAAATGTCTACCAACTGTGACCTGCCAGGAGAAACCTGTTCAGTATTCGACACTTTTTGTTTGTTTGTTTGTTTGTTTGTTTGTTTGTTTCTTTGACACAGGGTTTTAGAGCCTGTCCTGGTACTCGCTCTGTAGCGCAGGCTGGCCTCAGTCTCACAGAGATCCACCTGCCTCTGCCTTTCGAGTGCTGGGATTAAAGGTGTGCACCACCACCGCCTGGTCAGTAGTTAGTACTATTACAGGTTTATTAGTATCTTTTATCTGTCTTCTAAAATTTTGCATTCGCTTTCAGGAGAAGAAAATGTGTTGCTAGTCATTCTTGAAGTCGTTTGTCCTGGAGTCAAAGGCAGGACCTTGTCCTTGTCCTGTTTCCTATCTTCTTTCATAATATTCCTCATCTCCCAACCTTTAAAGTGTTGGTTTTCCCCGTTTTAATTGGCTCACTTTTTTGCATCCTCTTTTTCTGTATACACAATCAGAATCACTTTGGATTCACAGATTCTGTGACTATCAGACCCCTCTGTCCATGCTAGACGTCTGTCTGGACAGAACATCAGAACCATGTGTTCAACATGCAAGGACTGGGAGTGTAGCTCAGTCAGCAGTGTTTGCTTAGTGTGCATGGAGCTCCGGGCTCAGTCCACAGCACCACATCACCTGGGCATGGAGCTCCGGGCTCAGTCCACAGCACCACATCACCTGGGCATGGAGCTCCGGGCTCAGTCCCTAGCACCACATCACCTGGGCATGGTGGCACAGGTCTACAGTCTTAACATTCTAAAGGTGGAGAGAGGAGGATCTGTAGTTCATCCTCAGCTACATAACAGGTCTGAGGCTCACCTGGAATACGTGAGACCCTGTCTCAGAAACAAACGACCCCATAGCAATCAGCACCTATCCATTCCATGCTCATCAGTTCCTTTATAACCTGTGATCCAGCTTGTTATTTCCTGTTTCCTGGTTTGCTGGGGTTAAATGTGCCACAGTGCTCTGTTGAGTCTATTTCTAAATTTGGTTATTTTAATTTGTGTGTGTGTGCGTGTGTGAGTCATGTGTGTGCACCGTATATGCTCTGGGAGGGCAGGGGAAGGTACTGGAGTGCCTGGAACTGCATTTAACGGCAGCTGGGAACTTCCTAATGTGAGTGCTGGGAACCAAACCCAGTTCCTCTGAAAAAGCAGCAAGTATTCTTGACCGCTGAGCTGTCTCTCGTTTTTAAGGTCAGTGCTTCCAAGGAAAGTGGTTCAGTATCACTCCTACTGCACTCACGGCTGCCTTCCTGTAGCCTTTGCTTTTTTCATCTCAAACTCTTTCCTAGCATGCTGTCCCTTTTGCTGATTTTTAACTGACTAAGTGGTCTTCTTTTTCCTGTGAATTTTTATTTATTTAACTTTTGTTTTTTTGAGACAGTCTGATTGTGTAAATTTGGCTGGCTTGTCTTGTAGCTCACTCTGTAGACCAGGCTGATTTTGAACTCACAGAGATCTACCTGCTTCTGCCTTCCAAGTGCTGAGATTAGAGACGTCCCATGAGTTTTTAAAACCTAGTGCCTTTTATTCCTATAATACAGACTTAATCTTAAGTACAGAATTGTATGTGCTCAATGAAGCTTCAAACTGCAACATGACATTTTCTTTGTTCTGTGACGCATTTTTCTGTGTAAATTTCCCCTCTTCATGTGTTTGACGCCTGTTGGGTGGACGTTTCTCATATGCTTCTCTCGTAACTTCTCATGAGCAGAATCAGGGTTTTATCTGTCGGTCCACCAGTAAACCAGCTGCATTTGGGACAAAACTGGCTGGTCTAAGATTATTTGTATTTTTAACACGAGATAAAAGTCAATATTATTACTGAATGTATTTTTAGAAAGTGTGTTTGTGTGTGTGTAGATGTGTGTCTGTGTGTGAGAGTGTGTGTGAGAGACAGAGTGTGTGTGTGTGTCTGAGAGAGTGTGTTTGTGTGTGTGTGTGTGTGTGTGTGTGTGAGAGAGAGAGAGAGAGAGAGAGAGAGAGAGAGAGAGAGAGAGAGAGAGAGAGAGAGCGCACAAACAGCACAATTAAGGGGCTGGAGAGGTCGTCCAGGGATTAAGAGTACTGGTTGCTGATGTCAGGTTGGTGACACACACCTTTAATGTGTGTCTGACACACATTAAATGTCTGACAGCACTCAGAGGCAGAGGCAGGGCCAGCCTGGTCTACACAGTGAATTCTAAGACAGTTGGAGCTACATAGAGAGATTAGTCTCAAACCTCCTTCCTTCAAGAAGGATCACTTGCTGCTCTTGCGGAGGGCTTGATTCAGTTCCCAGCACTCATGTAGAGGTTCACAACAGTCTGTAACTCCGGTTCCAGGGGACCTAACACCCTCTTCTGGCCTCCTCAGACACTGCAACTGTGTGATGCACATGCTATATCCAGGTAAATACTTCTACACATAAAATCAGCATAAAAAACTACCTCAAAATAAACAAATCTTTTTAAAAGATAGAATTTTTAAAAACTAATTCACCCAGTGATCATTCCCAGACTAGCCCCCAGCATTTAATTCTACCCCATTTCCAGTAACTTCAGGATGAACTGCTACAGTGTGCCCTTACAGGGACCCGTGTCCTTCAAGGATGTGACTGTGGACTTCACCCAGGAGGAGTGGCAGCACCTGGACCCTGCCCAGAAGGCCCTTTACAGGGATGTGATGTTGGAGAACTATTGCCACTTCGTCTCTGTGGGTAAGTGTCTCTCATGTCCTTTCAGGAATTCCAAAATCAGGCCCTCACGCTTGAGCAGCAAGCACATCACTAACAAACATTTCCTCTGCCAGAGTGACTCTTTTAGATAGCAAAATAGACTATTTTGTTTTTGAGACAGGGTCTCTCGATGCTACATAGACCAGGCTAGCCTTGAACTCACAAAGATCCTTCTGCCTCTGCTGGGATTAAAGGTATGCACCACCACGCCTAGCCCGATATACAATTTTTAAAGACTTATTTAATGTGTATGAGTGTTTATTTAATGTATATGAGTGTGTATTTAGTGTATATGAGTGTTTTGCCTGGATGTGTATATGTGAACCATGTGTGTGCTTGATGCCTGCAGAGGCCAGACATCCAATCCCTTGGAACTGGAATTAAGGAAGGTTGTGAGCTGCCACGTGGGTGCTGGAAATTGAACCTGGGTCCTCTGGAAGAGCAGCCAGTATTTTTATCTGCTGAGCCATCTCTCCAGTCCCAGAATATATGATTATTAACTGGTAGGACATTAATTTATACCCCATGTACCACCCTGAGGTTGTGTTTTTCTTAGTAGTTTAGAGTCCCAGCAGTTTAGATCAAGTCTCACTTTTCTTTTTGCCCTCCCTCCCTCCATGCCTTCCTTCCTTCCTTCCTTTCATTTTCTTCATTATCAGGATTTCACATAACAAAGCCTGATATGATCCGCAAGTTGGAACAAGGAGAAGAGCTATGGGCAGAGAGAGTTTTTCCAAATCAGAGCTGTCTAGGTGAGTCGTAGACAGAAAACTTGTGTGGGATGGGTGAAGACATAGCTCGGTGCTGGCGCACCTAAGACATTCAAGGAGCTGGGTGTGGTCTCTGATGCTTCACAGGAAAATGGGTCCAGTGGGAGTGGTCGCACAACTGCCAAAGCCCAGACAACACATCCTCTAGGCGCTGATCTCAGCGTCTGACGGCTTTGAATGTCGGGAACTGCAGTAAGGTGCAGTTTGCCGTGGTTAGCGACTCAAGCACCTGGTTCAGTGGCGTGCGCTACATCCGCGTTGTGTCAGACTCCAGAACTGAAACCCTGCCGGGCGGGGGTGACACTCGCCTTTAACCCTTCACTCGGGAGGCAGGGCCAGGCGGATCTCTGTGAGTTTGAGGCCAGCCTGGTCTACAAAGTTTACAGAGAGAGCTCCAGGACAGCCAGGGCCACATAGAGAAACCGTGTCTCAAAGAGCCATTAAAAAGAAAGGAAGGATGGATAGAGGGAGGGAGGGAGGGAGAGAGGGAGGGAGGGAGGGAGGAAATGAGGAAGGGAGAAATACTGACTCCTGCTATCTTACCAAGAATTCATTGTCAGCTTGTAGGTGTGATGGACATAGAACAGAATAGAGGACCACCGCATAGCTCTTCATCTGACAGATGTGTAGACCGTGTATTCCAAGCCCCAGCCAAGATAAAGAGTATTTCTATTAACTCAGTCATTCCCATCAAGTCTCTTGAGCATTTCCTCCCACTAAGTTTTGAATTTTACTAGAATTAGTTTTATCTATTCTAGACCATTTTCTTCTTTCCAGCTTTATAGTTGAAAGATTCATACATGGTTTTTGATGTTTAAGTCTTTTCTGGTTTTTGTTTGTCTTATAAAATGAGATAGAAAGCAACTCAGAAAGACAGCAGTTTCAACCTCTGGCCTACACACAGACACACATACACACATGTGCTCACTCACACCCACACAAACGTGCACGCCTACCCCATCCCCATAAAATGCACTTTTTTCAAAAAAATATTTATTTATTTATTATGTATACAATATTCTGTCTACATGTATGCCTGAAGGCCAGAAGAGGGCACCAGACCTCATTACAGATGGTTGTGAGCCACCATGTGGTTGCGGGAATTGAACTCAGAATCCTTGGAAGAGCGGGCAATGCTCTTAACCACTGAGCCATCTCTCCAGCCCCTAAAATGCACTTTTGAAGTAAAAACATTTTATTTATATTTTCAAGCTAGTGTTTTCATTTCCTTTGGGGTGTGTGTGTGTGTGCGTGCGTGCGTGCGTGTGTGCGCGCACGCGCGCATGCATGTTCATGTGTGTGAGGATAATGCAAACACTGGCAAGCGTAAACACACAGGAGATACAACACAGTGACCTCACAGCTTTCGCTCTGAAGATGATGGCAGGAACCAGTACAGTGCAGTACTGTACCCATCCTTCCTGGATGACAGGTATCTGCTCTGTTACGTGGAAAGCGTCTGTCAAGTGCTAGGGAGGGAACCCAGGGTACTCACATATGCCAGACCAGTGCTTTTCCACTGCGGTTCCTTTCACCGTGGAATCCTAGGAGCCAGATGTGGCCGTCTTCTCTAGGACCCATCGCTTTGAAAACTGTTTCTGAAGAGCTGCTTCTTCTCAGCACAAACAATTGTGTTAGTGATCCTGAGTTCTTTAGTGTTCCCCACAGGGTTAGGGAGCCTGAAGTCACCTGTAGCAGCTGGAGTGGAGAGGGGGTTCTAGCATGGATGAATAGCGGTATGAAAAGGCAGAGAATCGAAGTGGGACATAGTAGTGGAGTCGCGGGAGTTGAAGACAAGACAGAGGATGGTAAAGGAGGAAGCAGTGGAAAGGAGGGGGTGGGCGAGGTCGTGCAGGGGCTGCCAAGCCTGAGGACCTGAATTCATCTCCCAAGGGCTCCATGGTGGAAGGAGAGAACCAGTTCCCACAAATTGTCCCCTGATTTCCATGTGTAAATATGCACTCAGGTGCATGTGCACACAAAAGTAAATAAGTATAATTCTAAAAACTAACTTCAAGGTCATCTTTGGCTACATAGCGAGTTTGAGACTGCTGGGTAGTGTAATGTCGACTTGACACAAACTAGAGTCACCAGCGAGGAGGGAGCTGCAATTAAGAAAATATCTCCGTAAGATTGGGCTGTACACAGCCTGTAAGGCGTCTTCTTAATTAGGGACTGATGGGAGCAGGCCCAGCCCGTGGTGGGCGGTGCCATCCCTGGACTGGTGATCCTAGGTACTATAAGAAAGCAGGCTGAGCAAGCCAGTAAGCAGCACTCTGCCATGGCCTCCGCATCAGCTCCTGCCTCCAGGTTCCTGTCCTGTGTGAGTTCCTGTCCTGACTTCCTTTGGTGATAACAGTGCTGTGGAAGTGTGAGCCAAACAACCCCTCTCCAACCCAGGTTGCTTCAGGCATGGTGTTTCATCACAGCAGTGGTGACCCTAAGACAGAGTTATCTAAGAAAAAATGCTTCCAGATCAAGGGAGACAGGGAGTTTACCCCTTGTAACAGAACCTAGAATGAAGACTAGAATCACCCACATCTCCTTACTTAGAGGCAGATGCCACCATGCCCAGTTAGGAGACTCTCATTCCATCAGTATTGCGTTGGTGTCCTGATGTGTTTGTTCACGAAGGGACTGTCTTCACTCTTGTAGTGACACGTCTTTAATCTTAGCACTTTCCATGTATGCGTTGTGTGTGTCCGTGTGTGTGTAGAAAAGAATCAGAAATCAAAGTCACCCACCTTTGACTACATGTCAAGTTCAAGATCAGCATCTACATGAGACCTTGTCTCAAAAACAAAAAGATTTATTATATATATTTTATGTATATATACACATGTATTGTATATCCACTGCTTTTATATGTACATCTAGAGACTTAAAGTATTGCTAATTAATTATATTGTCTTCTAGAAGATGAAGATGTTTTGGTGAAGTTCAAAGACTGCCAAGACAAGCATTCTAAATCCATTGTAATCATCAACCACAAGAAACTAATTAAGGAGAGAAATAGTATTTATGGAAAAACACTTACACTAGACAAGAACCATATTATTTCCAAAACACTATTTGAATGTAAACCTGATGGGAAAGTTTTGAAAAATATTTCAGAATTCATTAATAGAGACATAAACCCTGTAAGAGAGAAGTTGGGTGACGGTGGATGGGAGAAATCAATCCCAAATTGCAGGCGTGAGAAAGCTCACCCTGCAGCCTCTCTCCACAAACCAGCGGAAAGGGCCCTGAGTTCCAGACAGCCGGCTCAGCAGCAGAACACCCAGCTTCCAGAGCAGCCTTTTGGATGTAATGACTGTGACAGTTCCTTCTTTACGAGAGGAATGGTGTTTCCAAATAACAGAGCTCACAGAGGAGATGCAAGCCTCAACTACAGTAGAGACGAAATGCCTTTCGTAGAAAAGCCAGACCTTGATATTCATCCACATAATCTTCTGGAAAAGAAATCCTCTGTGTACAACAAATACGGGAAATTCTTTTGCAGAAAGTCCGTTTTTATTATGCACCCCAGATCTCAAATGGAGAAGCCCTTCCAGTGTCCTTACTGTGGGAACAGCTTTAGGAGGAAGTCCTACCTCATCGAGCACCAGCGCATCCACACGGGAGAGAAGCCCTATATTTGCAGCCAGTGTGGGAAAGCCTTCCGGCAGAAGACAGCCCTGACGCTTCATGAAAAGACACATATAGAGGGGAAACCCTATCTCTGTATGGACTGTGGGAAGTCCTTCCGCCAGAAGGCAACCCTCACCAGACACCACAAAACACACACGGGCGAGAAGGCCTACGAGTGCGCTCAGTGCGGCAGTGCCTTTAGAAAGAAGTCCTACCTCGTCGACCACCAGAGAACTCACACAGGGGAGAAGCCCTACCAGTGCACAGAGTGTGGGAAGGCCTTCATCCAGAAGACAACCCTCACTGTCCACCAGAGGACGCACACCGGAGAGAAGCCGTACATCTGCACCGACTGCGGCAAGTCCTTCTGCCAGAAGACAACTCTCACCCTCCATCAGAGAATCCACACCGGGGAGAAGCCCTACATCTGCAGTGACTGTGGGAAGTCCTTCCGCCAGAAGGCGATCCTCACTGTGCACTACAGAATACACACAGGAGAGAAGTCCAACGGCTGCTCCCAGTGTGGAAAGGCCTTCAGTAGGAAATCCAACCTCATTCGCCATCAGAAAACCCACACCAGAGAAAAACCCTACGAGTGTAAGGCGTGTGGGAAATTCTTCAGTTGTAAGTCAAACCTCATTGCCCACCAGAAAACTCACAGGGCAGAGAATATTCAGTGAGTGCTGTGATTTTATTTTATTTTTTATTTTATTTTATTTGTTTTTTAGGTTTTTGAGACAGAGTCTCATAATGTAGCGTTGGCTGGCCAGAACGTAGACCAGGCTCAGCGGGCCACCTGCCTCTGCCTCCCGAGTGCTGGGATTAAAGGTGTGCACCACCAAGCCTGCAGAATTTTTGGTACTGAGTGCTTCAAGTTCGATTCCTTATGTTTGCTGCTTGTTAACCTGTCACACATAGAAATACCACTGGGTAAATTAAATTACCAAAAATGGAAAATAAAGGCTTCATTGTTGTATTCCTGGGTTCAGCAGACTAAACTGACCTCTGATGAACTGCTGTAACCATTCACATTTGCTTATTTCCCATCTCATGAAAGACATGCATTTCTTGTAAATCAGTAATAGACTACTGTCCAAATGCAGTTTGTCTGTATGAAGTAAAAATTGTTACCTCCTCAATGTTAACCACAGTTCAACTTGTAACATTGTAATTGGGTTTTACACATTATAAACCTTGATATAAAATGGATTTTCACTCAGCTCCATCCACTCATTGTCTCTGAGTCCAGTCATGAGTGCATGCGGCAGAAGGTCATCTTTTCTTCTGTATAGAATTCCATTATATAAGCATATCATTTGTACTCGTTCTGCTATCAGTGGGCTTCTACTTTGTTTACTGATCAGGTTCATAATAAAAATGTACACATATGCACTTTTCTGTGTATATTCATGGAACGGAATGGCTGTGTCTTAGGATTCGGTCAGCTTTGCTAGATACTACCAAATAATTCTGAACTTTCATAGCATGAGATTATTTTACTCAGAAGAAAGATAACTACAAATACCCCCAGTATGACAGAGCTTCAAATGACAGGATTCTGGACTCGAGGGACGGTTGGTTCAGTGGTTGAAAGGCTTGCAGAGGACTCAGGTTTCGTTCTCAGCACCCACTTGGTGACTCACAACAGGCTCTAACTGCAGCTCAGAGGGTCCAGTGCTCTCCTCTGGCTTCTGCAGGCGCCAGGCATTCATGAGGTTGCATACACAGGCGAGCAGGCAAAACAGTGATTCACTGACCCCCCCAGATGTCATGTGAGAAGGTAGCTCTAGCTGTACCATGGTGGAAAATGGGAATAGACATGTGGACAAAGGCTTCTAGTCATAGCCCGAGTCTTAATATAGTAATGTAATAAACTTGGGCTGCCTTTAACCACGTTAATTATTTGAAATGTACTAGATAGAGAAAGAGGCACATTCAGCATTCCCTTCCATCAACACAGGAAAATCTACAAGATAGTTGAAATTGGAGGTGGATAGAAAAAATACAGCTTGTATCATATTGCTCATATTCAAATGTTGAAGTGTGTGTGTGAGAGAGAGTGTGCATGTGTGCATGTGGTATATTCCAGAGAACAACCTCAGTTCTCAGAAGCTAGCTTGTTTTATGAAGAAGGGTCTCAACAGATTGGAGTTTAGCAAGTAGCTAGGCTGCCTGGTCAGTGAACCCTACATGTCTCCACCTCCCAACCACCAGGGTTACAAGCTTGCACCTCTGCACCTGTTTTTTTTCACATGGTTTCAGGCATGGAACTCGGGTCCTATGCTTGAATGGCAAGCACTGTACCAGCTGACCTATCTCCCCAGCACCTGGGAATTGGTGGGATTTCAAGGCCAGAACTTGCAGCAAGCTCAGGAATTGATGGGATTTCACATCCTGATCTTGGGATTTTCACTCTAGTGCAGGGGCTGGGTCCAGCTGTTAGGGATGTTAGAGTGCTGTGTGTAACATGAGGGGGCCAGCTTGTTGGGGTTTCTGTCCCGCCTGGTACCCCCCAGCTGGCAAACCCCAAAGAAAATCACAGACGGGACACCATAAGGTTATAAACTGATTGGCCCATTAGGTCAGGCTTCTTGTTAACTCTTATAACTTATATTAACCCATTATTCTCATCTATGTTAGCCATAATGGCTCCGTACCTTTCTCAGCTGGGCAAGTTACATGCTGCCTCTTCAGTGGTCTGCGCAGGAGTGGCTGAGGGACCTTCCTGCTTCCCAGAATTCTCCTGTTCTCATTGCATCACATCTACTTCCTGTCTGGCTTTCCTGCCTATACTGCCTGCCTGGCCAATCAGCGTTTTATTAAAATATGATTGACAGAATACAGACAATCCTCCCACACCAGCTGTGTGGGTGGAACCAGATGGCTGGAGGTTCTCAGGGGCAGGGCCTAACCACTCATGGGCCTCGAGGGGCTTACATTCTCACTAATGCCAGGGACCAGCCTGAGCAGAAAAGAGGGTCTCGAATCTGGGATGTCTGAAAGGCAGAGCAAGTACACGACCACAGGATTCTGATGTCAGCTGACAGGCCATCAGCTGCAGGGGAGGTTTCTCTCTCTCTCTGACCCTGAGCTTCAAACCTTAGTCTTTTATTGTAAATTTTACACAAGGAAATTGATTTTTTTTTCTTATCACAGGTTAATCATTACCTGGGCAAAGCAGTTCACAAAAAATACAAAGATCCCTTGAAATCAGAACATCATCATTCATTATGACATTTTCCCAGTTCCCAAGCCCATGCCAGCGCACTGTATTCTTAATTCTTAGCTGAGTTAATCATAAAACAACTTTTGAGGATTTCATCACAGAGGCTAAGTACCCGCAGTTTACAGAAGCATGGTTCAGTGGGTTTTACTCCATTGCCATACCTTTCCCATTGTTGTTCCTCACAATTCCACTTTTAATTTATAAGGCCATAGGCAGTCAACCCTAAAGCCCCAGGTTCTTCAGAAACCTTATCATAGCCAAGTTCCTTCCTGTTTCAGTATAATTCTTTTGCCAAGTTTCATAATCAGGCAAAGAACAATTTCTGCATTTTTTCCCCAAATTTCCCCAATTTTTTCATCAGTCAGGTTTACCCCATAACCTGCTTTACAGCTTCAATGCCTGCCCGCTCTATCAGATCAGGAAGACTCAGTATTGTCCAGCACATCCATATTTTCAGAAGTCACTGGTGTGGAAGGAGAAAAAGAACGTGAAGAACAAGCACACTGGTAGAATTGCTATAACCAGAATCCACTGTAACTTTGCCAAATGTGTATGCAGACGCCATGGAAGTGGTCCTGGGGCATGTAGGTGTTTTCTCCTTGGTCCTCAAGTAACATGCTCATTTAACTGCCACTGGGTTGTCTGGAGGGAATTGCTTCCTGCATCTCAGGAACAGTGCATCAAGGCGGGGCTGTGCTTTGCTGTCTCCAGCACACTGAAGGGTTGAGAAGGGATGATATCATTAGACTACTTCCTGTTAAATGGGGGCATCAAAGTCCTTTGGCCACACTTGACCTTCACCATCAAGGTATAATTGGGAGGCGCAGGCCTCTGCCTTCTTAGTTGGGGCTGGTAATCCTATAATAGCAATTGATTAAAAGTCTGGTTAAAAATCTTTTGGATCTGTTGTTGAAGAAATCTAGACAAGAAGTCTATAAGGTAGGGATGAACTAGTAGGATTAAGAAAAGGAGGTATTGTGGGATATTTTGATCACACCCTGATACTCCTGAGACTGCCCAATAACTTGATGCCTTGAGCCAGCGACTAGCTGACCAGAATCAGTCATAGAGAAGTCAGCATCGTGGATGGAGAAGAGACACAGGAAGGAAAAGGTGGGAACTTGAGTTTGAGCTTCCTCTCGGTTCTGGGACAAGAGACCTGTCTCTGTGGTGCATCTGACCAAAAACCAAGGTCAGCTAGTTGCTACTCAGCCTCTCTGAGCTAGCAGGTTTTCACCCCAGCCTTTGACATCTGAGTCTTATTGATAAACAGACACATTGTGGCACATGGTGGCCACTGCAGAACCCGAGCAGCAGAACCAGAAGCCCTGCCAGGCTGCCAGTAAAAGGCTGGCAGGGAACTGAGTGAGGGACTTTAGGGCGGCGGATGATAATTAAAATATCAACAGATTCATGTGCAGCCCCTAAGCCAACAGAAAAACATCAAGAGGAGAGAACCGGGTTGTGGAGGCACACACCATTAATCCCAGCATTCAGGAAGCAGAGACAGGTGGATCTCTGTGAGTTTGAGCCCAGCCTGGTCTACAGAGCAAGTTCCAGGACAGTTAGGGCTACACAGAGAAACCCTGTCTCAAAAAAGAAAAAAAAAAAGGAAACGAAGAGACTAGGGGTTAAGAAGGATAGTATCCAGTCCATATTGGACTGTCAATAATCCACTAGCCAAAGGCATCGAGCTTTTATGGTTTTGGAGATCCATCTGAACTTATTGGATCTGGTCTTTTGCTGTATCCAGTTGGTTAACACAGAGGCAGCATTCCTCCCCGAGGAAGAGATAAAGGCCACCTGTCTCTGCTGTTAGGAAATCTCATCCTTGTTGGGTTTGTAGCACTATGGCGGCCAGTGAGTCTGTTTGGCCCTAGAAGGTAGGGATGCTCTGAGCCACCTGTTGGCCATCCTGGATGAACTTACATGAAAGCTGATGGTAGATCGCTAGGGAAGTAGTCAGTCTCACAGCTCCAGTGGCGATGCCAGTGGTTATAGCCAGGATTTCAAGAAAGAGTGGGATCTGCACTATTTGTCATGCCGTACCACCGTAAACCCTGTGATGGGGATGCTGATCTTCACCAAGTACCACTCCTAATGTTGGAAAAAGAAACACCATGGTACAAGGGCCAGACCACCCAGCAGGTAGACAGTAGGAAGTCTTAGTGCCACAGCGGATAGAGGTACTGAGGACGTTCAGACATAAGGTCTGGGTGGCAGTGCAGAGTCAAAGTATGATTACAGTCTGAGGTATCAGTGTGCCCATAAAGTGTGCCCCCGAGGAGTTAAAACAGTCTGCAATATCAAAGGGAATCAGAGGCGGTCATGATATTTGGTTGGGAGCAGTTGGAGACAAGGTAACAGCGTCTAGTAGCCCAATGGGTGAGGCTATGGATGATGGTCAGGACTCTGACCCCAGAGGGACCCAAAACCAGCGTTCTCCAAAGCGACCAGGCAGTGTTATTCAGTAGTTGGTGTGCAATTAGGATGGCCCAGGTCTGTCCCATGGTATTTGCAGAATGTATATTGGTAACCTCTTGAAGTTTCTGGCTAAGTTTACAGTAATCTTCATTTTGGTCATACAGAAAACAGAAAGGGTAAGCCCTGGTGAAGGAGAGATGGATAAGGGAGTTTGTACAGGACCGAATCAGCCTTTGACAGCCAGATATAGAGCAATTTCCTTACCCTGTTAGGACGGGCTGTTAGTTAGAGGTGGGGGTCTCTTGGACAATAAACATCTATATGGAAGATCAACCCCAGGCAGGTGTAGATTGGAAGAAAACAGGAAATTGAGATAGATTTTCGGGTCATTTGTTTGCGCGGTGGCAGAAGTCACCGTTGAAAATCGAGTGCGCCAATTTTGGCCATCAGACCGTACAGAGGCCGAGCTGTTTATAGTGACAGACGGAGGCGTTACTATCTGAGTCCGTGGAGGAAGAGCCACAAATGAACTCCACCGGAGGGAGTTTCTATAAGCTCCAAGCGGGAGCTGAGAGACAAAGAAGCCCAGGAGGGCACAGAGAAGCTGTGAGACTTCCAGGGTGGAGCTGAGAAATTAGAGGGATAAGTGGCAGAGGCCCATTGAGATGGTTGTAAGGAAACTGTGGGGCTTAGCAGGCAACTCCGAGGGAGACGAGGCAAGGAAACAGGAAGGTTGGTTCCAGCAGAGGGAGAATAGGGTCTTAATAATTAGAAAGTTGCCCACATAGTGGAGCCAGAAAGGGGACACTTAGCAAGTAGGCAAGGAGAGATGGGTAGACAGAGCAGGCAGAGGGAAGGGATGGCTGAAGAGGCAGCGTCTAGATTTGGAATCCATTATGATGGGTGGCAGAAACCAGCAGAAGCAAATGGTTTGTACATGCGTTAGGAGTCAACTCAGCTGCTTGAGTCAGTTTGAAATGTTGAGGCGTGGGCAGGGCTGAAATAAGTGTGCATCCTTATTTATTATGGATGCTACCCAAAGGTAGAGAACTCGGGAAGGGAGTTGTGCCTGGAGGCCCTCGTTTGTTAGAAGGTGGGACAGGTGGTGAGGAGAGAAGACAGGAAAGGTGACCAGAAAGTTCATTTCTTTGTCTCACATTTAAGAAGATAGCTGCGGGGGCTGGAGAGATGGCTCAGAGGTTAAGAGCACTCGCTGCTCTTCCAGAGGTCCTGAGTTCAGTTCCCAGCAGCCACATGGTGCTCACAGCCATCTGTATTGAGAACTGGTGGCATACAGGACATTGTATACATAATAAATAAATAAATCTTAAAAAGAAAGAAGTTAGCTGCAGCCAAAGGTACAATCTTGATTATGGATGTGTGGAGGTGTAGCTTTAATATCTTATTAAATAAGTATTGTTTTAAAACTCTATCTTTGTAAACTGAATCCCAGTCACCAGAAAGCCCAGAGATAAATTCTAAGCTCCTGTCATCAAAGCAGACACAGCAAGCAGTGTTAGCAGGATTTCTTGGGAAGGAACTTTCCAGGTAGAGATTGGTGGGATTTCAAGCCCAGAGCTTGGGCTTTTTACTCTGTATGGCATGTGCTGGGTGCAGCCCTTATGACAGTTAGAGTGTTCTTGGGTGGAACCTGACAGATGGAGGTCCTCAGGGGTGGCACCAGGACACTCGTGTGCCTCAAGGGGTTTACAGAGGGGAAGGCAGGGTTTGCAGGGGAAGATAACGGTCAGTCTTTGCACATGAAAACACACATCAGCTTGCATATACGCCCAGGCTGGACACTGGCCAGCCCACCTGGCTGCGTCTTATTTTTTTTTTCTCTCAGGCCTTTAGAGATCCCTTCTCCTGCTCCCACATGCTTGCTTCAGACAGGATGACATATACCCCAGGCTGGCTTCCAACTCACTATGTCATATAACTCAGGGTGTTCTTGAACTCCTAATCCTCTTGCCGGCCCTTCCCAAGTGTTGTGATTATAGATGTGTGTCACCATACTAGGTTTGTAAGGTCACTCAGGAGCCTTTGTACAGATACGCTATGGTCATTTTAAAAGACACATAAGATCCCACGAAACATACCCATGTCACGTTTTAATTAAAAACAAAGAGCATGAGGCGATGGGGGATGGGCAGCAGCTGCACAGCATCCAGACGCAAGCCGCCCGCTGTTCTTAGCGCTTTGTGTCATCATTCCGCAGACTGTTGTCTCTAGACTGAAGGCTGTGTGAAGCTTTGCTGCGTGAGTGCTCAAAGCGGAAGTCTCTGCACAAATCCTCTGGTCTCTAGTTCCACAACCAAGCCAGGTAATGAGTTAAAGTCCACTAATATCAAACTGGTTTGGGGGGGGGGGCTTCCAGCATGAAGATATTACAAGAGTTTTGCAGTCTATCTATAAACTAACTCCATTCTCGATTGCTATGTTTGAATAAACATGTCTCTCTGCGTCCCTAGTCTGTCAGTGCACAGTGCACCTTAAACACAAACCTACCTTGTGAGCTGATGCTTTTCCAATGCAATTTCAAATGGACAGGTTTCCAATGCCACACTTCACAAGAAATAAGCAACAATGAATATTATGACCCTCTGTTTTTGTCTCCAACATATACAGTGTTAAATGAATATGAATACATTTGGGGGACGGTGAGATGACTCAGGTTAAAGCCCTTGCTGTCAAGCCTGAAGTCGTGAGTTACATCCCTGGAACCTACGCCACGGATGGAGAGAACTGGCTTCTGCCTGCCATCCTCTTCCATGCATGCTCCCACACATATGCACACACACAAACAGAATTCAAAGTTTTTGTTTGAAAAAGTATCGGGTTGAATGTGTATCCTGCATCCTAGAGGATCCTATTCTATCCTGGCAGTGCATAACGTCTGAGATTCTCTTTTAATGTATTTTGAGGCAAGGACTCACTCACCTAGGCTGCCTTCAAAACTTCTCGCCTCAGGATCTCAAGTTATGGTTTGAATGTAAATGGGTCTCGACAGGTCCGTGTGTCTGAACACTTGGTTTCCAGCATTTGCTGCCGTTGGGGGATGCAGTTTGTGGAACCTTGAAGAGGACTTGGTTGAAACTAACCCAGTGAGCAGAGAGAAGAAGCTGTCTTCAGATAGTTTGCTGTTACTTTCTCAGAGCTTACTGTACAGCCTCTGAGTGCATGTCAGAGTGAGGTTGGGCTGTCAGAGGAAGACTGGGAGAGCTCAGCAAGAGTGCAAATAAACAGGAAGGAGACACGTCCACTACCATCTCTCCATCATTCTACAAAAGCTTACCAGTGTCCCAGCTAGCCCAGGAGGAATACCTGTGGAGCCCAGTGGCAATACTGCAAAGCAGGGGCTGGAGAGACAGCCTAGGGGTTAAGAGCATTGGCTTCTCTTCCAGAGGTCTTGAGTTCAATTCCCAGCAACCACATGGTGGCTTCCAATCATCTGTTATGAGATCTAGTGCATGTAAGTAGAACACTGTACACATAATAAATAAAATCTTTAAAAACAACACTGCAAAGCAGGAAGGAAGTAGATGGAGTTGAAAGGCAGCAAATTGATAATGGACAGTATGTTTTTTGATTTTTCAGAGACAGGGTTTCTCTGAGTAGCCTTAGCTGTCCTCAAACTCGGAGATCTGCCTGCCTCTGCCTCCCGAATGCTGGGATTAAAGGCATGAACCACCATGCCGAATTTATTAACATATTTTTTAATGCACAGATATATTAAAAATGAAAGATCAAGGATAGTGATTCATTCCTTTAATGCTAGCACTTGGGAGGCAGAGAGGATCTTTGTGACTTTGAGGCCAGCCTGGTCTATACAGGGAGTTCTAGAACTGCAAGAGCTATATAATGGAGAGACTGGACTCAAAAACAACAACAACAAAAGACCCCAAAATTTGGCATCCAGACGGGCACTCATTCTACTGATAGCTGGCTGTATTTAGTCAGGTAGTGGAGGCCAGGAGTCCCCTGAGGAAGACAATCAAACCATGCTTTATTGGAAGTCGACTGTTAAACATAAATAAAGTCTGTAGTCTTCAGGGAGTGTTCCAATAGGCTCCAAAACAAACTGGAACTGCAGAAATGAAGCTCTGCTCCATTCCCCAGTCAGTATCACACCAAGTCAAGGCAGTCTTATGATGCATGACTTCAAATACATCACAGGTAACTACGGTCGCTCAAAAAGTCCCGCATCAGAGCCCAAACACACACCTAATCATGGTCTTATCACACAAACACACGCACATATGCACACACAAGCCTGAGCTTCAGCCCCGGTACACCCAGGGAGATCTCTGTTTACCGACAGCAGAGTTATACTGACCCCAAAACTGCAAAGTTTAAACGTGGCCCGGTGGTCGGTGGGAAATGTAGTTTAAGGTCCGCAAAACCCGGATGTGGGGAAGGCGCCTGCAGCCAGCGGCCCCAAAAACGCACCGCAGAGACCCCTGGGAGAGATCGACCGCGGCGGAGGGTGCAGGCGCGCCATAATGGCTCGCGAGTGGTCGGAGGTGAGCGCGGTTGGGTCCCCTGTGCGTGAGAAATGGGCGGGAGATGGGCGAGGCCGGCTGGGATGTTGAAGGGGGAAAGCGCAAGCCTGGGTTAGGAGGGATGAGGCGAGACAACCAGGCCTTAGACGCGAGCGGGGAGCGCGCACCCGAAGCCAGGAGTCGTGACTTTTATGGATTCTTCCCCGCGAGACTCCACTTGTGCGTCTCTGTGCTCCTGTCATGTTTTGCCGATTGTTAACCCGAATGGGAGGGGGAAATGCCTGTGTTTGGGTTTGATTGTAGGGAGGAAATTTTGTTCCTTGTTAAGGCTCTGAGATTGCGTTTGCCTTGGGGACCTCTGGAACGTTGACTACAACGAGCAATACGATTAAGTCTAATTTGGAAGTGTTTGTGTTCGAAGTCCATGAGAACTTGTTAAAGTTGCCCATTGAGAAAAACCTCGGTCTCGGCTACTTACCACAGTTTAAATTTTCGGAATAGTTGCCGTTTTATTTGCCTGTAGAATTTGGTGGGCAATTTAACAAGTATAATAGGTAGATTTGTTTTATTTTGAGACAGAGTTTCTCTGTAGCCCTGGCTGTTCCAGAACTCATTATCGGCATATGCCACCGCTGACTGGCTGATCTATTTGTGTATTTTATTTTACTTTTTTTGAGGCAAGGACTGACTATGGAGCCATGGTTGGCCTTGACCTTGTAGAGGTCTACCTATTTCTGCCTCCAGAATGCTGGGATTAAAAGTGTGTGCTGAGATTTTTGTTTTAATTATTTTTCATGAAAATAAAATTTTGAGGGAGTAGCTCTGTATATTGAGAAACCCCATATTGAATGATTGTAACATGAAGAGGAGCCGGCTTGTTGGGTATCTGTTCCGCCCGGTACTCCACAGCTAACAAGTCCCAAAGAAAATCTCACAGAGTCTACATTAGGTTATAAACTGATTGGCCTATTAGCTCAGGCTTCTTGTTAACTCTTATAGCTTATATTAACCCATTATTCTGATCTATGTTAGCCATATGACTTGGTACCTTTTTCAGCTGTCAGCTCACATGTTGCTTCTTCGGTGGTCTGGGCAGGAATGGAGGAATGGGCTTCCTCCTTCCTAGCCTTCTCCTGTTCTCATCACCCCTCCTCTACTTCCTGTCTGGTTGACCCGCTTATACTTCCTGCCTGGCCAATCAGCATTTTATTAAAATACATTATTGACAGAATACAGGTAAATCTCTCGCACCAAATGGTGACCAATGTGTTGAAATAAGCAGGAACACCTTTGAGAACATAGTTTTTAAAAAAGAAAGAAAACGGGTGGTAGTGACACACACCTTTAATCCCAGTACTTGGAAGGCAGAGGCAGGAGGATCTCTGAGTTCGAGGCCAGCCTGGTCTACAAAGAGAAAGGACAGCCAGGACTATTAACCAAGAAACCCTGTCTCAAAAAAAAAAAAAAAAACAAACAAACAAAACCAGCAGGTCATGTAACTCAGTATGGTAAAGCACTTTCCTAACATGGTGACGTCCACCCAAGGCTTCAGATAAACAAGAAGGGAACCCCTTACCCCTTCAGATAAACAAGAAGGGAACCCCTCACCCCCTTCCCTTTTCACTGCCACTTCAAACTTCAGTTTGTGTGAATTTTTTTTCTCCTACTGCTGTATGAATTCACAGAGAGCTCAATAATTTCTGCAAGGCATCTTTTAAAACTTTTTATTAAATCTTTGTGGATTCTGCATCATGCATCCTGGTCACACTCAACTCCACGTCCTCCTGCTTCTTTCCTCTCTGCCAGACATTTTAAGATTCTAAAAAAAATTGGGCATTTATTGACAGATCAGTTTCATGGTCATCATTTAGATACTCAAACTTGCTTAAGCTTTTTGTGTGAGCATAAGTGTGTGCCCTCAGAGACCAGAAGAGAACATCAGATCCCTGGGTCTGCAGGTACGGGCTATTGTGAACTGCCCACTATGGGTGCTGTGACCTGAACTCAGGTCCTCTACAAGATCATCAACCACTGCGTCATCTCTCCAGCCACTAAAACCCTTCTCTTTATGTACTTATTTGTTAGTTTTCGAGTAAGGGCTTCTCTGTGTAGCCCTGACTGTCCTAGAACTTGCTCTATAGACCAGGCTAACCTCAAAGTCAGAGATCTGCCTGCCTCTGCCTCCCGAGTACTGGGATTAATGTCATGTGCCACCACCAGGCTTAGTTTTATTTTTTTAAGGCAAAATCTTGCTGCTTTTGAAAGCCTACAGTGTGAAAGGTACATGATCTTCCCATCCCCCAACGCTCCAATCTCCATTCTGTGCTTTCTACAGGTGAGAAGTCTCCAGCTCAACTGGAGTGGTAGCTGGGAAAGGGAAATCAGAGGGTAAAGAACAATAGGAGGCCAGAATAGCTGGCAACTCTGTGATTTAGTATATCTCTTCTCTTATTTCCCAAGAGAAGCTGCTTCTGGACCCTCTGTTCCCGTGTGTACAGCGCTTCTATGACTGCCACCTCCTCTTCCCCTGGACATGCAGGACCCCTTGTTTGGATGGTTCCTGTTTGTCCCATGAGTCCTCTTGGGTAGGATCCAACACAGCCCAACCAGCAACCACCCTTGGGGTTTCCATCCAGTGTGAAGGTGAGAATTACTGCCTTCTGGTCATGTACATTTTTCTCAAACATTCTCTCACAACTTTAGTTCCTAGTGGCACCTAAAGGAAGGCCTTTGCTTATGAAAAGGAAGCATACATTTTTATTCCCCCAGGGAAATTATATTCTATAAACAACTTACCTGAGTTCGAGGCCAGCCTGGTCTACAGAGCTAGTTCCAGGACAGCTAGGACTGTTACACAGAGAAACCCTGTCTTGAAAAACAGCAGCAGCAGCAGCAGCTGACCCACAAAAAGGTGTATTATTCTCAACTTCCCAGACTGTTGTGAGTTAAATTAATGGACATGAAATTTTACAGAGGAGAAAATCGGGTTTATGGTTTGAGTGAAGGACGCTTGACATTTGCCTCATTTGCTGTCTTTGGGAAGTCACTGTGACTGACAGAAGGTACCATCCTGTTAAAAAGGCAGTTGGTGGCTGCAGAGCTGGCTCAGCTGTTAAGAGCACATGTTTGCTCTTGCCGCGGACCTGAGTTCTGTTCCCAGCACCCTCGTGGCAAGTCACAACTGTCTGTAATCTTCTGTCTTCTGAATACACATGGTGCATATATATACATGCACACCAAAAACTCATACTCATAAAATAAATAAATTTGAAAAGGGGATAGTTAGGTCAGGAGTTCCAGGTCATCCTCATCTATATAGCAAGTTTCCAGCCATCTTGGGCTACATAAGACAATGTCCGAAAAAGCAAACGAATACATATCTATAAAATAAAAATAACCCAATAGAAAAATGTAAATGAATTATAAAAGCACATTTTCAGGAAGAAACGAGTTGTTTTTAAACTTAAGCTTTTCTTCTCCAATAAGTAGAGAACTCAGATTACAGCTAGAATTGGTGCCTGCTTGATAATCCTAGGGAAGTCTGTGTCCACAGCCCTCCTCAGGTGTTGTAGTATGGAGTTGCGGGCAGGCCTGCTTTTCATCCTGCCCAGCTCCCGCACGGCTAGCTTAGCCCCAGAAATAATAACACACAAATTGTATTCATTTAAGCACTGCCTGGCCCATTATCTCTAGAGAGTTAGTTACTGACTAACTCTCATATCTTGATATTAACCCATTTCTATTAATCTGTATCACACCACGAGGTGTGGCTTACCGGGAAAGATTCAGCATGTCTGACCTGGTGGCTGGCTCCATGGCATCTGCCTCATAGCCCTCTTCCCAGCATTCTGTTCTGTTTACTCCGCCTACCTAATTTTCTGTCCTATCAAAGGGCCAAGGCAGTCTCTTTATTGACCAATGAAACTAACAAAATAGACAGATAACCATCCTCCATCAAGGTGTGGGGTGTCAGTGTTCCCATACATTATTATACACGGTTTAGCCTTGTTAGGGAGCAGGCAGTAGTCATCCATAACTGTAGGTTCTTCAGGGTGGGGTGCAGCTTACCCAGATCCATTGTGTTACAGAAGCCTGTATCTTTATATTTGGGAATGAAATAGCTCCTTAGCTCCAATATATCTTATTCATTAGGATGTACAAAGGAGACATGAGCCAACACAGAGATGATTTTAGGTTAATGTAAGCAGTGAGAGCCAGCTGCAAGGGAAGTAAATTCTCACCCACCCTTACCCTTCTTGGCTTTGCTGTTTTAGGTTGTATCCCATCACTGCCTGAAGAGGAGCCCAGATCTCAAAACCATGGCTCAGGTGAGGTAATGGCTTCCGCTCCTTGGGAAGTTGCTTGTTTTGCTCTACGTTGCCAATGCCTGCTTGTTTTCTGAGGATATTTGGGTGTTTGTCCTTTTCTGTCTAAACCGTCTCATCAGGCTTTCTCTGCAGGAAGTGTGTCCCCTTTGGTCTCTCCCAGAAGCTGTGCTGGGACAAAAATGTATTTGTTTTCATCAGTGAAAATTATGAACACACAAACCTGTCACATATAAATCTTAAAATGATACAGAGCTTGCTAACATGCATGGATGCTTTCTGGGAGGAACACAGGAGATTCCCAGCCCTGTGGCTGGTAATGTAGACACATACACCCAGGAGGTAGAAACAGGAGGATAAGAGGGTCGGGTTATCCTTGGTTATGTGGCAAATTCGAGGCCAGTCTGAGCCACACAAGACCCTAACTGAGACGACTCATCAGGTTAAGGAACTTTCTGCCAAGCCTGATGACCTGAGTTTGATTCCCAGGACTCACATGGTGGAAGGGAACAACTGACGCACGTCATGGACACCCTGGTACATATACACCCATGACTACATGAAGAGGAGCGGTTTCTAAGGATGTGGAAGCCTTTTGCCTTATCCACATGCCTGAGTAAAGGTGACAGTAAAACCGACAGGATGTTGCTACTAAGTGACAGAAGCATTTTGTCTTAAATGTAAGGGTAGAGGCCTGAGGAGGAGTCAGGAATCCTGTTTCTTCCATGTCTTCCTTTCATGTTTCTCACAGTTCCTAGAAGCTTGTGACCCTCTAATAAAACCTTTGCTAGGATACTAATGAGCATGGTGGCATGGGCCTTTCATTCTAGTCTTCCAGAGGCAGAGGCAGAGGTAAATGGATCTCTTGAGTTTGGGTCAACTAAGGCTACATAGTGAGACCCTGTCTCCAAAACAAAACAAAACAAAAAAACTGTTGTAATGTTGTTGTATTTGGATGCAGAAGAAATAGCTGTACACAGGTCAGAATACACTGATACTGGAGTGTAGTTCACAATACTCTACTCTTCTCTGTTTGACTCAGAAAACTCATCTTTATGCAGTGTAGACTTTTGTTGTCATTTTAGACAGGGTCTCACTATGTAGCCCTGGCAAACCTGAAGTCTTGCTGTCTCACCTGTAGGAAGTAAACTGTTTTCCATCTGGAGACCTGCCGGGTTTCAGGAACCTTTCAGGAAGAAGCTAGACCATGGACAGTTCTCGTCACTGCAGTTGTTCATCAAGCAGTGACATTTCCTGCTTTCTGCATGGCTCAGTGGTTTCCCAGGGCCTTCTGGAGTTGTTTATTATGTACTGTTTCCAAGTCTCACAGTGATTAGCTGAGCACCTTTCTCAGGCCATTTATTCTTTCATTGCCAGCTACTAACCCCGCCATGCTTCCGTTTATTTTGAGCAGCACCTCATTAATTTGCCCAGGCTGGCTATGAATTCACTCTGGATCAGGCAGTCCTCAAATCTGTGAGTCTGATGAGATTCAGCCTTGCAAATAGCTAGGATTGCACACCTGTGCCAACAGAGCCTGACTAAACCATTCATTTTGAAATGGAGAAAATTTACATCATTGGTGAAGCCAGAGTCTTTTTTCTGTCTTGAGAGACTGCATGCCTGGTGTGTGTGCTGCAGTGGCTGTGGGTTTATATTTGTATATTCTCGCCTGTGTCAGTGCCCAGAAAGCATGTGTGTTAGGTTCTGGCTCCCAGGAAACAAGTGCGCATTGCAGGCAACGAGCAAGTTCACAGTAAGTCACGGTTTAATTAATGTTAACCTGTGTCTGTATGTGTGTGAACACGCAAGTACCACAGCATCCACGTGGATGTCAGGGCAACTGAGAGGAATTGGTTTCCCCCTTCTACCACGTGGGTTCCAGGGACTGAACTCCCATACCAGGCTTGACAGTAGTGCTTTTGCCTGCTGAATCACCGCGGGAGCACAGTAGCTTACAGTTTAAATCAAAACAAGGAAGAGTCGTCATTCTTTGGCAAAGTTTATCTGTCACAAAGGAACAGGAATAAGAGTCCTTCCCAGGGCTGGAGAGATGCTTAAGCACTTGTTGCTCTTTCAGAGGTCCCAGGTTCCCAACACCCACATGGTGTCCTACAACCATCTTCTAACCTCCAAGGGCACCAGGCACACATACGGCGCACAGACAAACATGCAGTCAAAACACCCATACACATAATAAAATAAGTCTTTAAAAAATGTTTCAAGCCAGGCGATGGTGGAGCACATGCTTAATCCCAGAACTCAGGAGGCAGAGGCAGGCAGATCTCTGTGAGTTCAAGGTCAGCCTGGTCTACAGAGGAAGTTCTAGGACAGCCAGGGCTGTTCCCGATATCTAGTTAATCTGTGCCAATCACCCTTCCAAATTCTGCCCTGCAGGGACCCGTGTCCTTCAAGGATGTGACTGTGGACTTCAGTCAGGAGGAGTGGCAGCACCTGGACCCTGCTCAGAAGACTCTGTATACGGATGTGATGCTGGAAAACTATGGCCACCTCCTCTCCGTAGGTACGGGAAGCAGGCACACTCTGCGTGCTGTATATTTCCTACGTAATGTGCTCTCAACTCCAGTAATGGGAGCCACAGGACCCTAGTTTGCAGGAGGAACATCTGCTCTCCCCTCCTAGGGCAGGAGCCAAGGTTACTGTCACACAAATAAGAGTCATTCAGCTATGCACCTTGGTCATTTTCAGTGTTTCTCAAGCTCCCGTCCACGTGAGATTTTACGTTGCACGTATTCCCGCCCATATCCCCACACCTGCCCTCTTTTTGGCTGGGCGAGCGTTTTACCACTAAATTCCTTCCCCAGATTACTTCTCTCCCTCCTTATCAGGGTGTGACATGTCTAAACCCGATGTCATCCTCAGACTGGAGCGAGGGGAAGACCCCTGGACATCATTTGCAGGTCACGTCTGCTTAGGTGAGTTTCTGACATCCAGACACATAGAAGGTAATGGGAAGTAAGCGTGAAGGAATGGGAAATATCACGGAAGTGCTTCAAATGTTCTTAAAGGTTCCTGAAATGACCAGTTTACCTACAAAACTTAAACAAAATTCTGAGCAAGCATGTCAGAAACAACTAGAGTCCTTAGAGTCCAGGAACTAAGGCCCACGGGAGGTCATGCTTGAATGAATGAATGAATGAACGAACAAACGAACAAATGAAGGGATCCTTGCAGGTGTCACAGAAGGCAGGGAAGTGACCTGCAAAGAGGTGGAAATAAAAACTTGGATGCCCGATGTAGCTGGCCAGGCTGGATCAAACTTCCAGAGAGTCTGATCCAGGCAGATTACTGCCTGAGTATTTAAAGACAGTACAATTTGGAAAGGTTTTCTGGTATAACAAACCGAGGTGAGTGAGGAGGCATAATTACATTGAAACTCAATGTGGGGTACATGTCATTTCTTCCAAGAAGATGGGTTCTGAAGATAGGCTCCCTATATTAATATAAGGACCTAGGGAAGCATCTGGCCTGGACTTGGTCATATAGATTGCTCAGAGGTCATATAGCTACTAGCCACCTCAGCTTCTGGTTGTGGAAGCTTGGAGAGTCCCTGGCTGTACACGTAATGTAAGGGTCATTTAAATTACTAGCCACCTCTGGTCCTGGTTGTAGGGGCTTGATGTGGTGTGGCCTAACAGATAACAGTTCACCAGGCAGTTAATCACCTCCAATTCCCAGCCTTCTGGAAAATAGACCGTTCCCTTTGAAAGGACAACCCTGGAGATCTGTGAGAGCAATGAATAAATAAATGAATAAACAAAGGTGTTTAGGGCCAACAGAGGATCATGTCTAAGGAAAGGAACAATGGCCACGATCTGTGGTAAAGCCTGAGATGGGCAATGGTGGCGCATGCCTTTAATCCCAGCATTCGGGAGGCAGAGGAAGGCGGATCTCTGTGAGATCGAGATCTACTAGAGCTAGTTCCAGGACAGCCAGGGTTGTTTCACAGAGAAACCGTCTCAAAAAAAAACCAAAAAAAAAATTAAAATAAAAAAAACCTGACATGCTAAAGCCCCACAAAACAACCAAAAACTGAGTATCATTTCTTCCCAAACTTGCTTATTACTAAAGATATTTGCCACAATGTAACAAAAATGCATTGTGTATTCTTCCTTCCAGTGTTCAGTTAATGTTTTCTCTTTGCTCTTCTCTTGCTATTTAGCCCAGGCTGGCCTTGAACTCAAGACCTCCTGCCTCAGCCTCCCAGCTGCTGGGATGTTAAGCCATGCAACAGCACACTCATCTGCGTTTCTTCTATGTTGTTGCAGGTTCTCTTTTCTATGCACTGCTTGTGAATTACTTCCTATAACATTTGTCTGTTTCCAATGCTGTGCACCATTCATATAGATACACAGTTATTTATAGAACTTGGTGTAGGTTGTAGATACTTGATGCTTCAGGATTCTTTCTCCCAGAGATAAAATCGATTGAAGTCAAGTTCGGTATACAATGTGTAGAAGGTTCAGTAAGTAAACCATTAGCCATGGAGCATGAGGCCCTAGGTTAGCCCTACCACAGGGGGATTGTGTGAATGGAGCTGTGTAAAAGATCTTTCTCATCCATCAGAAAGCATGTGCTTCTAAGAGAGATCCCTTTCTCATCCATCAGAAAGCGTGTGCTTCTAAGATAGATTCCTTTCTCATCCATTGGAAAGCACGCACTTCTAAGATAGATCCCTTTCTCATCCATCGGAAAGTGTGCACATCTAAGATACTTTTCTCATCCATTCGGAAAGCATGTACTTCTAGGCTTTCTGCAAATACACCTGCGTAGGTTGGGACCCTGTTCTGACCAGAGTGGTTTAATCCCATAAAACATCAACTCTCCAAGGTACACAATAATATTGTGAACTCAGGCATCCAAAAAAGGTAACGGCATACATCACTGTAGGCCAGGCCGGCCTGGTGCTCATAGAAATTTTTCTGCTTCGGTCTCCCCAGTGCTAGAAATACAGGATGTAAGCCACCATTCCTAACCAAAACATTATTTTTTTTAACTTAGATTTATTTATTTTTATTTTACGTGTATGTGTATTTTGCCTGCATGTAGGTATATGTGTGCACTACATATGTGCCTGAGTCCAGAAGATTCTCAGGAACTGGAGTTATGAATAGTTGTGAGCCACCATATGGGTATTGGGAGCTAAGCCTGGGCCCTCTTAACTGATCAACTCCAAAACATCCTTTTTAATAAAAAAGGATGCTATGCAGTGTGTATTTTATGAAACATTTATGACAAAATGCAAGCCTATTTAAAGATCTGCTGCTGAGCTTGGTAATCATGCCTGTACTCCCAACACTGGCGGAATTGAATCGGAGGACTGCCAAGGCCTATCTAATAAATCAGTGCTTCTTCTATGTAAGACTCTCAAAGAATGACGAGGTCCGGGACCAGCCCGGACCATAAATTATTTCTCGAGCCAGTGTGGAGGTATAGGATTAATTGAGGCACAACTCACATGACTTTATTGGGAGATTCTCAGTGATCCCTCATGAAATACTGAGTTCACATCACGAAAATTCCCTCGCATTTATTCTCCAAACAGCTTTTATACCAAAACATAAACTGAGGGAGAATTCATTAGCATTCTGTGTCCTAGGTAGCCGGGAGAATGACTGTGGTCACATGCACACCTTTCTATTCCCATTTTGTCACGCCTTCCTATCTGTGCCTGCTCTGTCACGTAGACTGAATTAACATATCTTTCCCAGGCAACCTCGGGAATTCCAATAGAAGGAGCAGAGCGACGTAGCACATCCTTACCATTTGTTTAGGATGGCTTCAGTGTGTCTCAAAAGGCTAGGTGACCACCTCCTGTGTGGCAGGTGCAAATTGTGCCTTGAAGGTTGCTTAGAATTCTGACCGCCATATAATGTAGAAATATGGGCCTGTATTATACAACCCTACAACAACAACAACAACAAAAAAAAAACAGTCCAATAAGGGTGCTGGAAAGATAGCTCAGAGGTTAAGAGCACTGGCTGCTCTCCAGAGAACGTGGGTTCAGTTCCCAGCACCCACTTAGTGGCTCACAACTATTCATAACTGCACTTCTAGGAGATCCAATACCCTCACATTTGGTGCACATACATGAAGGCAAAACACTCATATGAAATAAATCTAAAAGTTAAAAAGCAGTTCAGGTTTATTTTTGGTACAAAACAAGTTTGAAATGAACCTGGGCTACATGAAATCCTATTACATCTCAAAAGATTTTTGTTGTTGTTACTCTTGTTTCGTTCCTGTCTGCGAGGTTGAGGATAGCTCCCCCAGCCTTGCACTCTGCTACTGAGCTACACACCGTGTAGTTTGTTGATCTGGTGCTCACCATGTAGCCAAGACCGATATCACTCAGTTCCCTTGCCTGCCTCACAAGTGCTGGGCCTGCACATGTACACCCTACACTTGGCTATATGGAGCGCTTCTGAAATCACAGAATAGGGTTTACTTGAAGATTCTCTAAAGATGAGTGGGGAAAAGGCTGAAAATTGATTACTACAGTATACACTTGGGCTCTTGTCACTTGGCTCAGGCAACGCAACATTCTAGAGGGTGTAATTTACTTTCTGCCTTGGACTTCTTGCCAGCTAAAAATCTTTTTACTTGTTCAGACCTTGATTATGTGTAAGATAAAAAGATAAGCGTCTGATAATAAATGACAATCAGTTACCCAGGAGTTCGAGAGTAAGTTCAGCAGGGTGAGGACAGCAGCTGTGCACACCAGTCTATTTTAAGGTTCCTGCAACAGGTATTTTCCTAGCTGTCGTGTTACATGACAAAGTAGTTCTTCTCGCTCTTCATTGGCTACACAGTAGATTACAGGATTGCTTGCCAGATTCCAGGAAACTAATACTTTAAGAGATTGGTGAGCCGAGGTGCTTCACGTAGAGGGGACTAGGTAAATATAATCCCTAAGAGATCAGTGAGCCATGGCGCTTCATGTAGAGGGGACCGGGTAAATATAATCCCTAACAGATTGGTGAGCCGTGGTGCTTCACGTAGAGAGACTAGGTAAATATAATCTCTAGGAGATTGGTGAGCCGTGGTGCTTCATGTAGATGCCTAGGTAAAATTATTCACCATTGTTTCACCACAGTAATTGAGATTCACATATAAAAATTTGGGTGATCTGTTCCCTGCAAAAGATGTATTTCCCGCAATTTCTCTGAATATACACATCTGCTTTGTTTGTTGTTCATCTTACTTTACTTTTATTCCCGTGATAGAGTCGTTTCATCATTTAATCTTTTCAGGCATGAATTCCTCTTGTATCATTCCTTATCTGGTTTCTATTACTTTCTGTGTATAACTATCTGTGAATCAAAAGGTATGGACAGTGATTCCATTTCATTCTTTTCCACACTGAAGCATACTGTGTATTTATGCTTTGTGCTTGTTGTTAGGTTTTTTATTTTCATTTGTTTTGCCTTGTAACCTGGAAATGGTTTGCTGTAGGTTTTCACGTTAGACCGTTTCAATTCCTTTCCCTAGCAAATTTGTGGAAATTCACTAGTTCGTTATTCTTTTCTAGAAGAAAATTGGAGATCAAGAGAGTTTTTAATGAAATTCAAAGAACACCGTGATAAGTACCCAAGATCATTTGTGTATGTGAACTATAAAGAACTGACTAAGAAGAAGAGTAGTCCGTATCCTGTCCATCCCAAAGACCTACCTCCTGAAT
The DNA here is from genome assembly GCF_982192425.1 of Myodes glareolus. Taxonomy (NCBI): domain Eukaryota; kingdom Metazoa; phylum Chordata; class Mammalia; order Rodentia; family Cricetidae; genus Myodes; species Myodes glareolus. Next base: position 56,179,678 of record NC_142026.1, on the reverse strand, counting down.
GTGTCACCTGTGGAGGTATTTTAGAAAGTGTTTCAGAATTAATCAACAGTAATCTAAGCCCTGCAAGGAAGAGACAGAATGAGTATGATGGATATTTGAAATCTTGCCCAAATTCCATGCGAGACACGGGACATCCTGAATTCAAATTCCATACTCCAAGGGGCAAGGCTTGCGGTCACAGTGTTGAACTCAGACAACAAGAGAAAGCAGGCGCTCCAGCACAGCCATCTGGATGTGAGGACTGGGAACAGTCATCTCTTAGAAAGGGAAATCCGTCTGTATGTAACAAAAAGAAAAGAGCAACAGATCCTGAAAAGAAGCATATCTGCACAGAATGTGGGAAGTCCTTCTGCAGGAAGTCAGTGCTGGTTCTGCACCTGGCAGTTCACACAGAGGAAAAGCCGTATCAGTGCCCTCAGTGTGGAAACGCGTTCAGAAGGCGGTCATACCTCATTGACCACCAGAGGACTCACACCGGGGAGAAGCCCTTTGTTTGCAATGAGTGTGGGAAGCCCTTCCGCCTGAAGACAGCCCTGACGGATCACGAGAGGACTCACACAGGGGAGCGGTCATATGAATGTCCACAGTGTCAGAGTGCCTTCAGGTTGAAGTCCCACCTCATCCGCCATCAGAGGACTCACACGGGAGAAAAACCATACGAGTGCACCGCCTGTGGGAAGGCCTTCCGCCAGAAGACGACTCTCTCCCTCCACCAGAGGATTCACACAGGTGAGAAACCCTACGTGTGTAAAGACTGTGGGAAATCGTTCCACCAGAAAGCAAACCTCACCGTCCACCAGAGGACTCATACAGGGGAGAAGCCCTACATTTGTAAGGAGTGTGGGAAGTCGTTCTCCCAGAAAACAACGCTTGCTCTTCATGAGAAAACTCATAGCGAGGAGAAGCCCTATATGTGTAATGACTGTGGGAAGTCCTTCCGCCAGAAAACAACCCTTGTGGCCCATCAGAGGACGCATACTGGGGAGAAATCGTATATGTGTCCTCGCTGTGGGAAGGCCTTTAGAATGAAGTCGTACCTCGTTGACCATCACAGAACTCACACTGGAGAAAGACCGTACGAATGTGACAAGTGTGGGAAGTCCTTCAGTCAGAAGACCAATCTCAACCTACACCAGAGGATTCACACTGGGGAGAAACCCTACGTTTGCAGTGAGTGTGGGAAGCCCTTTCGGCAAAAAGCAACGCTCACCGCGCATCAGAAGATCCACACGGGGCAGAAGTCCTATGAGTGTCCGCAGTGTGGGAAAGCCTTCAGCAGGAAGGCTTACCTCATTCATCATCAACGAACTCACACGGGGGAGAAGCCCTACCAATGCGATGACTGTGCAAAGTGCTTTCGCCAGAAGACAAACCTCATTGTCCACCAGAGAACTCACACGGGGGAGAAGCCCTACGTGTGTACCGACTGCGGCAAGTCCTTCAGCTATAAGAGAAACCTCCTTGTCCACCAGAGGCTTCATAGGGAAAATACGGAAATGGAATAGGAGAGCCAATTGGCGACTGTGCAGTCTTCCCGTGACTGGAAGCCTGCCATTCCAGGAGGAGAAACAGGCTTCCACATGGCGTAAGTGACTAATGTTCCACCCTCAGCACTGTTTACTGCTTCCCAGTGTGTGCAGTAGATACAGGCATTGTCGAACTGGTCAGCTGTGAAGATGATCTGTAACCTTTGGACGGTTCGGCTGACTTTGAATACTTCATCAAAAAATACTTTTAGTTTTAGAGTTACCTGACCTACACACCAGCCTCCAGGCCAGCCAGCGCTCTATGGGGGAGACCATCTCAAAGCAACAACAACAACAACAAAATGTGTAATACATGTAGAAACACGTTAGAAAATGGTCATCAGTATTAATTCTCATACGAGAATAAGAATGAACCATCTCGCCGGGCAGTAGTGGCACACACCTTTAATCCCAGCATTTGGGAGGCAGAGGCAGGTGGATCTCTGTGAGTTCGAGGCCAACCTGGTCTACAAGAGCTAGTTCCAGGACAGGCTCCAAAAGCTACAGAGAAACCCTGTCTCGAAAAACAAAACAAAACAAAAAATCTCATTGTATTTTATATTAACTAGATTGGTACATCACTGCATGTGTCATTAATAGTACATTAATTTTAATATTTTATTTAAAGTATATTTCTAGTTGTCTTATTTCTGGATATTTATATTTTTAATAACTGTCATAAAAGTACTGCTATATTCTGGTATATGTCTTCTGGTGTTTGTATATATGTATGCATTTCTTATTACTTAATATCTAACAGTGGAATTTTTCCATGCAATATGTAGGTCTTTTTAGTTATGGTATGTCCTACCATATATCTCAGACCTTCCACAAAATGATTTCATTTTTTTTTTTTTCCGAGACGGGTTTTTCTGCAGTTTTGGAGCCTGTCCTGGTATTAGGCGCTGGGCTCTTCCAGCCCTAAACATTCACGCTATTCCAGCTTAGAGTTTCTTCCCTCCAACTCCAACAAGCCCCCAGCCCTTTAACTTCTCTCTCCACTCCGAGAGGTAGACATGGCAGCTTTGAACACCTGCAAATGCCTCTGGCTATTCTCGCTACCACCTGCAAGATAGGCACTTGACAGTTTAAGGATTATTTAAAACAAAAAACAAAAAACTTTCTTTATACCCATGGAGTGGCCCATTTCAGTGGCTTCACCATGCCCTTACTTACAGATAAAACTTACTAAAAAGGAACACTGAAGGCTGGGTGTGGCTGCACAGCCTGTGATGCCAGCAATTGGGAAGCTGAGGCAGGACTGATGGCTACATAGTATCAAGCTCTTATTCAAGGAAATTGCTATAGTTTTAGGGGTGCTTATACTCCTCACTTATTCCTAATAAGTCCCAGAGAATTCATGCGAGAGGAAGGGTTAATACGCAGAGCATGAAAACAGTACCTAGACTGGAATTGTTTCCATACTAACCAGGTCATTTCAGGGCAGACCAGTAATCCAAGATATTTGGAACACTGAGGCCAGAGGTTCATAAATTCAGAGCCAGGCCAACCAACCTAACAAGACCAGGTCTTCATGTAAAAAGTACACTGGAACTATGGCTATAGCTCAGTGCTAGAGCATTAGCCTACCACATGCAAGGCCCCAGTTTTAATCACTTATACCGGCTGAACATCTGTTAGGGGGAAAATGGATCCTGAAAACCCCAATCTCTGGGGGTTGCTGGTTTTCTTAACCGTGTGTATGGATTGTTTTGCTTGCATGCTTGTCTGTGCACCATGTGCAGTACTCTTGCAAGCCAGAAGAGGGCATCATTGCATGAGATTTGAGTTACAAACACTTGTGAGCTGCCACATGGGTGCTGGAGCTGAAACCCAGCTAGTGCTTTTCTGAGCTTCACTCCAGCCCATTTTCCAGTTTAAAAATTACTGGGGTCTGTGTGTTGCATGTTTATGGAACTCAAGAGAAAACCGTGCTAGTCACATCTGTCCTCCCACTATACACCAGTTCTAAATCTCAGACTGTCAGGCTTGGCAGCAAACGTCTTTACCCATTGAGCCATCTCTAGATTCGTAAACATATATGTACATGTGCACTCAACATATGAAAGTGTGCACACATGCATGCTCACGAACACACACACTACACACACGAGAAAGGAGAAAGACTCAATTTCTTGATGGCATTGATGCTATGAAGGCATCATTTACCTTCCAAATGGAAAGATTTGCAATATTGTCTACATGCTTATGATTTCAAAAGCACAATTTTGTGATTTCTTATTTCTAGTGAATTTAACTGTTTATTTAAGTGAATTAAACATGGGTCTCCAGGGTAAAGCCAGTTTATGAATGTAAAGTTACAAATCGTACAGCTTTCCAAATCAAACTGCAATTATGGCAAGCTATACCAAGGCAAACACTTTATGCATTTCAACACACTGTAAGCATGGTCCCAGGAACTGGAAATGCGTAGCCTTAAGCTTTTAAATTCGATGTAAGAATGAGAACATTTCAAGATTTCTGGGAAATAATACTTTGGTATATTTGGAGCATCATTAGGGCTTGGCATTTATGTTACATACCAGTTTTTGTTGCAGTTGTTGGTTTTTTTTTGGGGGGGGGTGGTTTGAGACAGCATTTCTCTGTGGCTTTGGAGCCTGTCCTGGAACTAGCTCTTGTAGACCAGGCTGGTCTCAAACTCACAGAGATCCGCCTGCCTCTGCCTCCTGAGGGCTGGGATTAAAGGTGTGTGCCACCACTGCCTGGCTACGCGCCAGTTTTCAAATGCAACAAATTTTTTGAATTGACATTCAAATTGAATTGGCATTTTTTAAAAAAATCTGACATTCACCTTAAAGAAAACATTTCTCTTTTTTTACCTGTATGGAAGAAAATGCACGTGTATGTACGCACATGTTAGAGGTCTGGTATTCCTGGGGTGCTGCTCACTTAGTTCTGTCTGTTCTCTCACTGCAGCCTGGCCTCACCAACTAGGCTGGGTTGGCACTGGTGAGCCCGAGGTCCTGCCATCTGGGCCTCCCAGAGTTGGAATCGTAAGCATGTGCCACCGTGACCAGCTTCTTCTCGGGGTTCTCAGTGTTGAACTTTGGTCCTCATACATGCACAGCAAGCTAACTCAAGAGCTCCTCAGCGAGGGCTGGAGAGGTGGCTCAGAGATGGCTCATTGCCTGCTCTTCCAAAGGTCCTGAGTTCAATTCCCAGCAACCACATGGTGGCTCACAACCATCTGTAATGGGGTCTGGTGCCCTCTTCTGGCCTGCAGGCATACACACAGACAGAATATTGTATGCATAATAATTAAATAAATATTTTTAAAAAAAGAGCTCCTCAGCAAAAACTGGACACTGATGCATTAGGTTCCCAAATGTGATGCAGTGTTGCACTAATGTTCTTTTGCAAAACTATTATATATAAATATAATATATAATATATATTGCCTGAAAGGCCCAAAGAAGGCATTGGATTCCCCCAGAACTCTAATTACAGGAGGTTGTGAGTTGCCTGATGTGGTGCTAGGAATGGAACTCTAGTCTTCTGGAAGAGCAAGCACTCTTAACCACACCGCTAGTTCATTTTCTCTGCCAACATCTGCAAACTAGCATTGAACTGATCAACATAAGATTCTGTGTTACTACAGACCCAGTGAAAGGCCATTGGGAGGTCACAGACCCTGATGGGACAGTTAGTTTTGTTAAATGAACATGGTGCGTCTGCCAGATTGCCTTCTATGTAACTGTATTTATGCCCATAGATCACTGTTACCATCAGCTTTGGTCAGAGAAGCTTCTTTTTACAATAGGTAGTGGTGCTTTCAGAGACTTAATAACTGCTCAAAAGCCAGGCGGCAGTGGCTTACACCATAAAGCCCAGCATTTGAGAAGCAGAGGCAGGCGGAACTCTGAGAGCTCGAGGCCAGCCTGATTACAGAGCATGCTCCAGGTCAGCCAAGGCTACAAAGAAAAGCAAAGAAATAAGTGCTAAGAAAAAGAAAAAACTTAAGACCAACTGTTAGAATGCCTATGGCCGAAAACACACACACAATGCTCAGGGAACTTCGTGGAACTAGGCCAGAGAGAGTGTAGGAGCCATATACCTGCCCAATTCTACATTTGGCTCATACAGTTGAAAAGATCCATCAGACGGTCACATGGCTCAGTGATTTAGTGCAAAGCTTACTCCCTGCTCCAGGGAATCCAAGGCCCTCTTCCGGCCGGCCTCCCAGGGCACTGCATTCACAAGTGCAAACACAGAGACAGAAATTATGTAATTGAAAAGTGCAAACTGCTAAGGAAGCAATGAATGCCACATCACACAAATGACGTGTGCATGCCGTCTCCATTCTCCTTTTCTCTAAATAGTTCTTACACCGTATGGGTAGGGAAACCTGCGGAAGCCTCAGGAGGGCATGGATTCTCTGGAACTAGAAGCGGAATCCATCTTCGGGAATAGCTGTAAGTGCTCTTAACTGCTGAACCAGCTCACCAGCACCTCTCCCCTTTGTAAAATATAGACTTACTCTGCAGCCCATGATGGCCTAGATTTTATCACACAGCCCAGAGTGGTCTCTGAGTCTCAGTAATCCTGCCTTTGCCTCCTGAGTACTGTGATCACAGGTGACCACACACTTGGCTCCACTGAACTCACAACAGAGTAACACAAAAGTCATAGCATCACAGAATCTCAAAATCCACCTCCTCCACATAAACTCCAGAGGTGGCCAGAGCACCAATGAGATGGTTTAGCATAGGAAAGTTCTGGGTGCCAAATTAGTTCCCAGAGACCTGTATGGTGGAAGGTAAGATCCAGTTCCACAAAGTTATCCTCTAACCTCTACCTATGCTGTGACATGCCATGTGGCCATACATATACACATAAAAAATAAATGTGCTTTTAAACACCTTTTTAAATTTCCAAGGAAGGCTGGAGAGAATGGAGCATGTGCTCATGCTCTTGCAGAGGGCCGTTCCCAGAATCCACACGGAGGGCTTACCCAAAACCCCAGCTCCCGATCAATTCCACGGGCATGTGCACATATGTGCATATCTCTTCATAAACACATATATACATACATGTATAATTAAAAACATTTTTCAAAAATCTAGTATTGACTAAGAGAAATGGCCAAGCAAGCTCTCAGTAGCACATCTTCATAACCACACACCATGTCACCACAGTGCACACACATCCTCCACACCCCACCCAAGCCGTTTGCTCCCTGCCTAGCTCATTCATGGCCAGATCATATATGTCTTGCCAAACACCCCAATCCAAGCTTCACACCGAATCACCTTTAGGCTTCTAGCAAAGTATTCCTCTCATCTTTTACATTTTTATTTTTGAGAATCACGTGTATCTGTGTGGGGGTATGTTCAACTGGCTATAGAGGACCAGAGAGGACACTGGATCCCCACGGAGTTATCAACAGTTGTGACCAGCCCAGTTTGGGTCCTCTTCCAGAGGTCTGCACTAGAGTCAGACCCTTCCTGTCTTCAGTTCACTGTAACAGCAGCAATCATTTACTGTACGCTATGTAGCTAAGCACTGCTTAGAATTTACATGCACATTTAACCAAGCCTTTGAAACGAGGAGCTGGAGATAAACTACGGCACAAATGCTGTCTTGTCATATGTGACACTCCACACTCACAGTCTTCTCTGTAGACCAGGCTGGCCTTGAACACACCTTATTCTACAAAGATTGATCACACATTTTTGGTGCAGGAGAATTATCTGTATTCTGTCAATCATATTTTAATAAAACGCTGATTGGCCAGGCAGGCAGTATAGGCGGGAAAGCCAGACAGGAAGTAGGGGTGGAGCAAAGAGACTGGGAGTATTCTGGAAGCAGAAGCTCTCTCAGCCACTCCTGCACAGACCACCAAAGAGGCAGCATGTAACTTGCCCAGTTGAGAAAAGGTACGGAGCCATTATGGCTAACATAGATGAGAATAATGGGTTAATATAAGTTATAAGAGTTGACAAGAAGCCTGACCTAATGGGCCAATCAGTTTATAACCTTATGGAGTCTTGTGTGTGATTTTCTTTGTTGCTTGCCAGCTGTTGGGGTACTGGGAGGAACAGAAACCCCAACAAGCCAGCCCTTATGTTACACATTTTGTCCTCTTGGTTTCTAAGCCAGCACTGGAAACTACAAACCCCTGACCAGACCACACTGATATTGGAGACAGCCGCTTCTTCCTCTGGACGAACCTGACAGCTGGCTACTACCAACACGGCAGTGCAGACCACCGTTCTCTAACTGTGCTCACCCCAGGCTTCTTCTTGGCCTCTACTTTTAACATGACTTCATATCAGAAGCCGTAAATTCTTACCAGGGAAATCTGATACCAAGTCTGATGGATTCCGGGGACACACATGGCGAACAGAACTGATCCATGCAAGCTGTCCTCTGGCCATATGGTCAGACCCACCCCAAAATCTCATATGTGCTGGTCAGGAATTCTGCCACTGATCTATACTCACAGACCTAGGACACACATTTGATTTTGCAAAGCTTTCTTTTGCTCTAGTCATGTTAAGTCAAAATTTTTTTTTGCTCTCCACAAAGTAGACGTGAAAAGTTCGTTCTCTCTCTCTCTCTCCCTCCCTCTCTCTCTCTCTCTCTCTCTCTCTCACACACACACACACACACACACACACAAGACTTAGAAATGGTTAGACTGGTGGTTTCTGAACTGTCTCTTCAGAACCCCTTAGGATCTTGTTAGCAATGCAAATAGCCAGAACCCATCCAAAACCTAATGAATCACAAGTCAGAGGACAATAAGACCAGCAGTGACTACTGTGCACTGAAGTTGAGCATCTGTAGAGGAAAACTCCAGGAAAGGAGAACTCAGTGACCTTCTGGTTATGTGGTCACTGCATTACTACAGTTATGGCTGACTGCATGACAGAATCACACAGCTAAGCAAAGCAGGACAATTAAAGGGGGACAGAGTCATCATATTTGGAAGGATAAGGATTTGTTTATGTATCTAGACATATAAACCAGTTATTCCACCATAATAAGAAAAGATACATAGTAATGTAGCCACAAGAATAAATATTTTAAAAGTTCTGAGATTAACATATGTAGATTTATATTTACATTTGATATATGGGGAGGGGACAGCAAGACAGGTCAGCATATAAAGGGGCTTGCCATCAAATTTAAGGACCTGAATTTAAGCTCCTGGAATCCACATGGTGGAGGCAGTGAACCGAATTCTCCAAGATTCCCCTAACCTGGTATGTATCCCACCCATCCACCCACGTACCACACAAAACATAAAAGAGCCCCAAGGCGGCTGGGAACTGTCAATAAAGTCCTTGCCTCGCAAACATAGGACCTAAACCCCATTTCCTTGAAAACATGCTAAAAAAAAAAAAAAAAGAAAAAACTGGTTATAGTCCCAGTCTTGGTGAAGAGGCAGAGATAGGCAGATCCCTGGGGCTTGCTGTCAGTCAGCTTAGGTCTACGGCAGCAATACATCAATATGTGGCCACAGCACAAGCAACACCACCACATGAGGCTGTGCTCTGGCTTCCATAAACATAAACATCCACATCCCCAATGCAATGCGTGTGGACCCACCCCCATTCATATATATGCTGTACCAAATTATATTATGATGACAAATATGGAATTTTAAAATCTTCAGGAAGGCCCAAAAGGCCTGAGCCACTCACCCAGCACCCCTTGGGAAAAGAAACAGTGTCAATCAAAACAGGGGAATGATATATTGAATGTCAAAATGATGCCCATACACTAAACTTAAAGTTCTTTCAAGTCGCTACACTCAAATGATCTTGCAAAACTAGAAATGTAATGAGACCATACTCAACATAGTAAATAAAGTTGAAAGATTTAAGAATATGCTGTCATTTTAAATTTTAATAAAATAGATAATTTCATTACATAGAGTGTCAAGTCCATCCACTCATTGTTAAAGTTTTAGAAATATCTTCTATAAAAGCTTGGTATTTGCTTGGGAATTAACTGACTATAACTTTTCTACAGGTACAGAGTTCCCACCTTTACCTCCATTCTTATTTTGAAAAATACAGAAAAGTACAAAAAATAAGACATGATATCCATATAACACAACTGAAATCAGCCAGCATCTCCATATATTTACTTAGTCTTTAAGAGAATGCTGCTTATATAAAGCTGAAGCCCTCCCACCCGCCCACTCACTCCCTTCCCTTCTTCACTCTCACTCAGGAGTTGGTCTGCATTCTGCTGCATGGCAAACATTTACATACAGATATTTATACCATAAGCTGTTTCAAGAAGGAAATTTTAACTTGACAGGTCATTGTAGTATATGCATGATTCTGCAACTTCAGTTCCCCCATCACTTCTGAAGTCTTCCAGTTACACACACCTCATGTGTTGTATCTGCCAGCTGTCAGCACAACAGTCCACCTAAAACTTTCCCACTCCATTCCCAACAGGTGGTTCAGTTCTTGTATTTGACTAATCTAATGGTAAATTTCCTGGTGCCTAACCTCCTGAGCGTAATGACTCATGAGAACTACTACATGTTTTCAAATGTTACAAGGAATGTTTTCCAACTCCCAAGGTCATAACCTTGTATAATGTATAGCATTTCTGTATCTCTTTCAGTTTCTACACATTTGTCTTCTACTGTTGTTTACAGTTTGTGGTGCGTGACTTTGCTCCTCAGAGAACAATGTGCATCTAAACAGTCTTGGTATTCATCTGAAGCAATTCCTTCCATGTTCTAAATCCTGCATAGTTATTCTATAATATCTGTCCTCTTCAAATCACGTTACATATTACTGTATGATCATAATTTACTTCGTTTCTTCTAATACAGCTTACTTATTAGACTGGCGAAGACGTCTAGATCTATGCTGACAGTAGTAACAGCCTGTTTTCCATTCTCAATTGTACATAACTGTGTTTTAAGGTTTCAGCATTGGTTTTGTTTTGTGTTCCATTCGTCGAGTGCAGGCTTCTACTCACACAGACTTCTTCCCCTTCAGTAGGAATTCTCCAGTGCTCATATTTTATGTTAAATGTGTGGCTGGTTTGTGGGGCTTAGCCTCAGAATGATTAATTGATGCATTATGGGGTGTAAATCTTAACAAACACGTCCCCATTCTGAAGATATTTAGAGCTTTAATGAGTATGGATTTTCTGGTGTCTGATGTGGTGTGACTTTTGGCTGAAAGCCTTCCCACACTCACTACACTGGTACGGCTTCTTACCTGTGTGTATTCTCAAATGCAGGGCCAGGGTTGAGAACTGAGAAAAGGCCTTCCCACACTCATTACAGCCGTAGGGCTTCTCACCCGTGTGGCTCCTCACATGCACTGTGAGAGAGGAGCTCTGAGAGAAGGCTTTCCCACAGACATTGCATTCATAGGGTTTATCACCCGAATGAATCCTCACGTGCACAATAAGTGACGTTCGCTGAGAGAAGGCTTTTCCACATTCATTGCATTCATAGGGCTTCTCTCCAGTGTGGATGTTTTGATGCTTTATGAGGTACTTTTTCTGGCCAAAAGCTGTTCCACATTCGTTACATTTAAAGGGCTTCTCACCAATATGAATTTTCTCGTGCTCAGTAAGATTTGATTTGCCACTAAAGGTTTTCCCACACTCCTTGCATATGAAGGGCTTCTCTCCTGTGTGAGTTCTCTGATGTCTGATGAGGTTTGACTTCTGGATGAAAGCTTTCCCGCAATCTTTGCACTCAAAAGGCTTCTCTCCAGTGTGAATCTTCTGATGGGTGAGCAGATTTTCCTTCTGGCTAAAGGACTTTCCACAATCATTACACTCAAAGAGCTTCTCTCCAGTGTGAGTGTTCTGATGCTTAATAACATACTGCTTTTGGCTGAAGGCCTTTCCACACTCGTTACATTCAAAAGGTTTCTCCCTATTATGGAAATGTTCATGCTCTGTAAGATTTGATTTGTGGCTAAAGAGTTTCCCACATACCTTACAGGCAAAGGGGCTTCCCCCACTTAAGATTCCCTGCTGACTGAGGTGTGACATCTGAATGCGAGTTTTACCACATTCACAAGGTTTCTCTCCAATTAGGAAACTTTTGAGAACTGAGGAATTACTCTTGGTTGATAATATTTCCACATTTCTTACAGTTCTAAGGCTTCTGTGTCTGACCTCTCAGGCGAAGGCAGAGAAGGACAAGGGTTAAGAGCACAGTATAAACCTTTCTTCCCAGTGTACCTTTCTAAGAGTCAATGCTTTTGCAATTTCCCTTGTTTTTCCAACATGAATTTTCTGAGATTTGTCATCTAGCTAAAGGCTTTTCGGTATTCCTTAGAAACACGGGGCTTCCTTTCAGCATGACTTCTGCATTCAGTGAGATGTGACACTTGCACAAATGCTTCCCCGCAGCTGGTAAGTTCATAGGCTTTTCCTCTAGCCTGTGTGCTCCACTGACAAACTGCAGGCGTTTCCACACCGGACTCTACTTAGAAGATAATTCTTACCAGGAAGAGTAGGCTATGGTAGAGGACTTCCAAACTCTAGAAAAACGCATGATTCTTTCCCATACAACTTCCTGTTTAAATCTAAAACTTGTTTCAAGTTCAAAGCTTGAACATTGAAAAACGTTCTGCCTTTTAAAAAGCGAAGTCTACTCTGGAAAAAAGAAAAGAAATGAAGTCTGTGAGCAGAGAAAGGAGCATCCAGTTTCCTTGCATTCACCACTTTCTTTGGTGGATTTACTGACCTCTCAGATCTTGACGTCGCTCTACATACTTGGCATTTCTCAGCTGTGTCTACAACAGACAACAGAGAATTAGTTAAAGGAGCGTAGGTAGTATATGGTGAACACTCAAAAATAATTCCTGTAGATTGCTTAGTATGACCTAAATAGCCCCCATTATCTACTGCTAGTTTTCATAGTATTAGATGGTGCTATGCAACCTTCTGAGAGAGGGAAGCAACTAATAATCCCACGCAGCTACATCTATGAACCATAACAATAACCAACATGTCAAGATATCTCTGAGGGTACAGTAGCAGTACTCATACCTTGGTAGTAGCCAATAGCTGTTTAACTGGACTTAAGGCATGCTCGACCGGGGGGGTGTCGGGTACTGGAAACCTAGTCAACTACCTGGGGTCTTAAGAGGAAAACTTACTACTCCCACTTTACTAAAGCAGCCCAATCCCTAACCATATATTTATCCTTATATACACAGCTAAGTGTGGCTCCCGCCATCATCAAATACACTTCTCTTCACATAGATGGGAGCATCACAGAAAATGCAACTGGTCAAAATGCAGAGAACAGTTAATCGTGGAGTGCCCAGCCCCAAAAGACACATCTCTTGCACCTCAGGCTCCAGGAACATCGTGGAAGATGGGGTGGAAAAACCATAAGAACCAGAGGATTGGGAAAACTGCTGTAAGACTGTCTCCTAGAAATACAGGGAGGCTTTACCTTTGATACTCAACAAAGGCTGTCTAAACAGGGCTTGAACAGGTATGACACCAACAGACATGCAAGGGAGAAACTTCATCAAACCCACCCTAAACAAAGGAGCACAGGCAACTAAGAAGGACTAAGAAGAAGAAAGTTGTCTTCCCCAGGGATAAGTCCTCTCCTTGGCGAGTCAATTCCAACTGGTCATCCCTGAAATCATATACATACAAGTAACACTATAAATGGACTGAGCACATACATATATAAATATAAAAGAAAAGGAGGCCATGAATCTGGTAGGGAGCAGGGGGAAAATGGGAGGGGCTGGAGGAAGGGGGAGTATGTAATTAATTATATTAATTATATTTTCACTTTATATTCCCCATTATGAACAATAAAATTTCAGATTGTTTAGTATATAGTTCAGAGGCATAATGTTTGCTTAGCATTCGTGAAGTTCTAAATTAAACCCTCAAAAAAAATAAACCCCAGCACCTAGGAGGTGGCAGGATGACCAGCTCAAACCACCTTTGCTCCAAGCCTGAGCTACAAGACACTCAGTCTCAAGAAACAAAAATAAAACTGTGTATGAGAATTGTGCTTACAGAGATTGTGATAGCCCATATTCCAGAATGAAGAAAATCCTTGCAATTGCTATCTCTAAATTTGAGACAAAAACCCTTAAGAGAGACTATCTGGGTAAAAACAAAACAAAAAACAAATAAACAAAAAACACTGATATTCATGAGAATACTCCTTAAAAATAAGTTTTTCCGGGCTGGAGAGATGGCTCAGAGGTTAAGAGCATTGCCTGCTCTTCCAAAGGTCCTGAGTTCAATTCCCAGCAACCACATGGTGACTCACAACCACCTGTAATGGAGTCTGGTGCCCTCTTCTGGCCTGCAGACATACATACAGACAGAATATTGTATACATAATAAATAAATATAAAATAAAATAAAATCGCAAAAAAAAGAAATGCTTTAAAAAAATAAAAAAGTTTTTCCATTTAATTAGTAAACTGCATAACAATGAGAAATTATTCAACAGGATTAAATGACTACACAAAAACAGGGTGATTATCACTCGGCTGACACAAGCCCACAGAGAACACTTTGCAGAAGTTGGTTCTTTCCTTCTACAGATGGAGCTCCAGTTGTTAAAGCTTGGTGGCAGTACCTTTACCCACTGAGCCATCTCCTGACTTTCTATAAATGCAAACCATGTGGCAGATTTCAAAGCATACAGGGCTTACTGGAGGAAACAGAAAACATAGCCACAAAGATGCAAATGTCAAACAAAGATAAAAGCTCTCAGCTACTGCCCCAGCACCATGCCTGCATGCCTGCCTGCCTGCCTGCCTGCCTGTAAACGTGTTCCCCTCCATAATGGTCATGGACGCCCTCAGAAACTATAAGAAAGACCCTAGGTAAATGCTTTCTTTAAAAAGTTGCATTGATCATGATGTCTCTTCATGGCAACAGAAAATGAACGAAGATGGAAATCATGATCCACACTGGACAAGAAAAGCCTATACTGCCAGATGGTGGTGGTGCAGCCTTTAGTTCCAGCACTCTTGAGGCAGAGGCAGGCAGACCTCTGAGTTCAAGGCCAGCCTGGTCTATAGACAACCAGAGCCAAACAGAAAAACCTATGGGGGGGGGGGAGTACAGGTGGCTGCCAATGTGGCTCAGTGGCAGTTTGTGGCCTAGCAACCCTGTAGTCAATCTCCAGCACCAGAATAATTTAAAAAAAAAGACAATGCAGGGCTGGAGAGATGGCTCAGTGGTTAAGAGCATGAGCTGCTCTTCCAGAGGTCCTGAGTTCAATTCCCAGCAACCACATGGTGGCTCACAACCATCTGTAATGAGATCTGGTGCCCTCCCCTGGTGTTGTATACATAATAAATAAATAAATCTTTTTTTAAAAAAAAAAAAAAAAGACAATGCAGAAGCTATTTAAATTATAAAAAAACACAATGATGTTCCATCTCAATATTATTTAATATAAACAATAACACAGTAAAACACAGTAAGCTGAGCTAAGAATAAAGTTACTACAGAAACCAAGAAGCTTCCTATGCCCCAAGATTTATACTACAGTCACTGTAGTAACTCAGGGGGAAAAAAAACAAAAACACTTAGAGTTAAACACTGTAAGACATTTCTCGAATACTTAAAGCTTATATGATCTGGAGCCTGAGGTAGGAAGAGTGTAAATTCAAAGTCAGCCTGGGCTATATACATTAAGATCGTGTCTCAAATAATAATAAGAAACCCTGTCTCAAAAAACCAAAAACCAAAACAAAACAGAAAAAAAAACCCACATTTTTTTTAAAAATGTAAACACTCACACCTCCAAATGACACCCAAATAAAGCCCATGCTCACGGACAGGATGTCTACCATCATAAAGATGCTACTTCCTCTACGTTACTTTATAAATCTAACACAGTCTCAATAGCTTTGGGGGACATTCTCCTTCTCCCAGAACTAGACAAGCAAATCCTAAGCCTATAACCCTAGCTTCTCGGGGTCTGAGACAGGAACAACCTGAGTGAGCCACCATGCCTGGCTTATTATGTGGGTGCTGGGACCCACACTAAGGCCCCCATGATCACATGGCAGCACTCCACTGAAAGGAACCAGCAACCCAGCCTCTCCATAGTTTCTATAAAATAACAATTAAACAGCCTGGGCCTGACGGTCTATAACCTTGGGTAGGGACTCATCCCTCTCCCAGACATTTTCTGGGGATCTTAAATCAAACTATTAAATTTTTACAAAGAAGCTACCCTAAGTTACTGCATCCCTGTGGGCAAGTTTCACTTTATCTCCTGGAATCCTGTCAGGTGCCCCTCAAGCCCCTCAATGAACACCCTCTGAGGTCCCTTAGCATCATTCGCAGACAATGGCTCCAAACCCCACCAAACGGTATCTATGACAAGCCCACACACATGCTCTGGAAGTCCCGGGTGCCTTTTTTCCTCTTGTGATTTCTAAGTTGGAATTAAAATATCTTGAGGATAAGGATGTGTGGCTCAGTCGGAAGACTGCTTGCCTAGCATACAGGAACCCCTGGTTCACTCCCTAGCAATATATAAACTGGAGGTACACCCCTGTAATTCCAGAGTTCAGGAGGTAGGCAGGAAGAGATCAGCCTCAGCTACCACACTGCCAGTTCAAAGCCAGTCTATGCTAAACAATACCCGTCTCAGAAAAATTTTAAAAACAGCCAACTCTGCAGCAAGCAAGGTGGCTCAAATAAAGGCACCTGCTTTGCTACCAAGCCTGAAATGCTGAGTTTAATCTTCTCTACCCACAGAGTGGAAGGAGAACCAACTCCTTCTAGTTATCCTGAGTTCTGCAAGCACAATGTTGTACCTGAGCGTCCAAATAAAGGGAGGAAAGGGAAGACATGTAATTTAAATTATTTCAAAAATAACAGAATATAGGCCAGGTGATAGTGGTGCATGCCTTTAATCCCAGCACTAGGGAGGCAAAGGCAGGCGAACCAGAGTTCAAGGCCAGGATGGTCTACAGGGCTAGAGAAACCCTGTCTCGAAAAAGGAAAGCAAAAGAAACTCCCCAAAGAAAAGCAGCGAGGATGTGAGCGTTGGCTGCTACCACTTTTTGGTGGTGCTGCAGACTGACTAGGCACCTTGTGCATGCTAGACAGGGGCTCTACCGCTGGTGAATTTAGACTTGCAAATTTTAATTAGGTACTCAATTGTTTTACTTTTACCATTTAAAGAAAGGCCAAGGCTGGTAAAGTCTTCAATGGCCGCAATCTGCAATAGCAGGCAGAAGTTTTTTCCATATGCCACACAATTCACAGAGTTAGACTCATGAAGGAGTTATGACTTCTATGATCAAGAACAGCAACAACTACATTATCTTCAAAAAAACGAGGAACTTGGGCCAATGAAATGGCTCAGCGGGTAAAAGGCGTTAGCTTCCAAGGCTGACAACTTGAATTCGACCTCAAAATTCACACCGTGGGAAGACAGAACAATCCCAAAATTGTTCTCAGACCTCCACGCAAGGTTTAGGCAAGCATGCCCATGCACGTAAATAAAACAATCTGAAGTGAGGAACTGTTTCTAACCTAAACCTCGACTCTCTAATCCTGGGTTTTTAGTGGAATGACGCTCATAAAAAGGAAACGCGAATTTGCCTGGCAGCTCTATTAAAGTACCTCAAAGTCAGAAATGAAGTCTGCGGCAACACCCCCGAAAGAAAAAAAATCCCAAATGAATTGTTTTTATAATTAATCATGTCAGAGTAATCTCCATTATTAACTGCGTTTTAGGATAAAAATCGTTTTTGAAAACCTAAACATTTATATTAAGGTTTTATTATCAAATTCAACTGCCTGGCTATAAAACTCACTCTTAATAAATATTGCTTTAAAATTATTCACTCCTTAGCTTCGTCCTCCTCGCAAGTCTTCAAATAAAACGGATGCTCTTCGGGAAGATGGCCCCGTTATAATGATCAGCACTTTCGACACAGGAACTACGGCACAGACAAGATCTTTCAACCCCGGTCCCCACGCCGCCTCGTAAAGCACAGCCACCCATAATCCACACCCAGCTGCACATTCACTCGACAATCCCAAACAACGGGTCCAACTCTGCGGTCAGATTTGGTCTCCAATGTATAAACGCTCCCGAGGCTCCCACCTCCGTCCCCCACCAAGGCCCGACGCGCTAAGCCCACCCCGACCCCCGCGCCGCGCCACCAAAGCTCGGAAGCCCTCCCCTCCAACCTCCCCGGCCCCACCGACCCAGGACGCCCAGATCCCACCTCCTACTTTGGCGCCACGTGGATCCAGAGGCCGCGATGACCCGCGGACAAAGACCAAAATGTCCACTCGCTGCCCTGCGTCTGCGCACTCCGAGAGCGAGCGAGCACTCCCAGAAGTCTCCGCGACGCTCCGGGATTTGTTCACCGAAGCTCGGCTAGGCTGTCGTCTATTATCGGCAACACGGCTTTTTCCGGCCTTGGACTACATTTTCCACAAAGCATTGCGGCTGCCTCTTCTTGTGTTTTGGGGTTTCTTTGGGTAGATTGTCGTCATTTGGACCCAAAAAAGTTCACATCTGGTGGGATGTTCGGAGTGGGGGCTTCATCTTTGATACCTCACAGGTGCTATAGAAACAGACTGAGCCCAAACTCCAAGGTAAAAGGACGACATCTTGTCCGTGGCTGGTGGAGTTCTGGACTACGCTTCCCAGAGTCCTTAGCGAGTTGACTTGGTGAACTCTTTAGCTTTGGCAGAACCGGACGCGCGCGCGCGTTCTAGGTGACCGTAGGTGAGGGGTCTGGGAGTCCTGGGCGAGGACCGGGAGTGTCGCGAGCCTTAGGGCTGTGTACTTGGGAGCAGTCCCGGGCTGCAGGATTCTAAGTGTCGCTTTGATTGTGGCAGCGTGACCGGTTATGAATGCTTATAAGTGTGCGGTTGAAATTACCTGTCTCCAGCTGATCGTTGCTGTGCAGGCGTATTGTGATGCTATGTGTTGTGGTGCCGGAATCTTGTGATTGTGGAAATAGCATCGCGTGGTCCTGTAGTGTGTTATGTGCCCAAAAGCCTTTATTCCTGTGGGGTGTGAATATAGTTGTAACTATCACCGGTGTTTGTCTCTGTGGGTTAAGTGACCTTGTATAGCAGTACTGTGTGTGTATAGCAGTATTCTGTGTCTGTGGTTCTGCGTCAGCACTGCGTGGGCATCCTTACTGTGTCCTTTGGGGAGAAAGGAGAGCGAAAGGGAAGGACTCTGTGGCAGTGTGACGCTGTGCATGCAGGTGTGAACTGTCTTTGCTAATGATTGTTTCTAGAGTGACTGATCAGTTATGGCTGGATGGCTGTGCTTTCTGTGTGCCACCATGTGTGATTGTGACTGTGTAGGGAGAGCCTTTATGGATGTTAGTAATGGATGAGGAAGTGACTGTATCTCAGTGCTGAGCAATCTGGCTGTGGAGTGGATGAAGGTATCTAATGGTGACTGATTCCTTTTGTGTCTCGAGAATGGATGAATGAAGCTGAGTGTTGTGATATATACTCCTGTAATCCCAGTATTTCGGCTCCTGAGGCAGGAGGATCTCAAAATCAAGGCGGCCTGAGATATACTGTAGAACAAACCCTGTGTGGGGGTGGAGGTGAAAGGTGGGTGCTGGAGAGATGCCTATGTGGGTAAAGTTCTTAGGGCGAAGCATGCGAATGTGAGTTTGGGTCCCCAAAACCCACATCAACGTCAGTTGCTGTAGTGTGTCTGCAATTCTCCTTAATCCCAGCTCCTATGGGATTCTAGGACGGGGTCTCCAAAAGCTCTCAGATAAACTAGCCTGCAGTATGTAGCAGTGTTAGACCACAAGTTCGAAGGCTCAAACCAACAGCCAGGACTCTACTCTGCCCTCCACATAACTGGCATGGAACACATGTGCCTGTATATGTGCACACACACAAAGATAAAAAAAAATCTAAAGAGTGATAAGAGTTGACATACTGTTTGTTGTATTGGTGTGACATACTTGCAGCAGCCAAGTGTGTCAGTGGGTGTATCTATCTATGACTGCTGCTCCAGCCCCAGCAGATCCTGTGAAGTTTGGGCACATTCTGGCCTTGGACAGTAGTGACCTCAGTTTTACCGTGTGACACTGAGCTTGGTCTGAATGCCAATCTTCTCTGACCTCCATCCACTGTATAGTACAGCTATCCAAAACTGCCCTGGCCACTCATCCCTTTCTTCTGACCCTCTTCTCCGAAGGGGACGAAGAGCTGAGCCTAAAGCTGAGTGGCTAGCTGTTGAACATCCAGAAGCCACGCTGAGAGTGCATCAGGTTTCGTTCTCCTTCCCCAAAAGTCTTGCTTCTCTGAGCATGCTTTCTCAGCAGAATCCCCTCACCACCCCCAGATGATCTGACATCCACCAGCTGAGCGGCCTGAAGATGAACTGAAGGTCTCATGTCCTCCTCTTTGCTTCCCTAATGCGGGTTAAATGTTTTTCCCTAAAGTTTTGAAATTGTTTTAGACTTGAAAATGTTACAAAGATAGAATTCCATATGTTCTTTTTTTGCCGGGTGATGGTGGCACACGCCTTTAATCCCAGCACTCGGGAGGCAGAGGCAGGCAGATCTCGGTGAGTTCAAGACCAACTTGGTTACAGAGTGAGTTCCAGGACTGGCTCAATAGCTACTGAGAAACCCTGTCTCAAAAAGCCAACAACAACCACAACAAAAGAATTCCATATGATATGTTCTCTTTTTTTAATTTTTGGATTTTATATGTACAAGTGTTTGCCTACATGTGTGTAAATGCACCATGTGCTTGTCTGGTACCGAGGTCCCCTTTTCCTAGGTGACTCTAATTTGAGTCAGGTTGATGTGGCATGTACACCACATAGTACATGCAGGTGCCAAGGAGGCCAGAAAAGCACACCAGATGCTGTGGAACTGGAGTAGCCAGCTGCCTAGCAGGAGCACTAGGAACTGAGCCCACGTCCTCCACAAGAACAGCAAATGCTTTTTGGTACACTAGTACCAACTACTTTCAAACCTTCTTCATCTTTTTTTAAGTTTTTTAAAAAGATTTTATTTATTTATTATGTATACAGTATTCTCAGTATTCTGTCTGAATGTATCCCTGCAGGCCAGAAGAGGGCACCAGATCTCATTACAGATGGTTGTGAGCCACCATGTGGTTGCTGGGAATTGAACTCAGGACCTCTGGAAGAGCAGGCAGTGCTCTTAACCACTGAGCCATCTCTCCAGCCCAAACCTTATTCATCTTTCACCAACGTCCCGATTTCTTTTTTCTTTTTACAGTTAATTTTTGGTGATCCATGTGTATGCGTCCCATGGCACTGGAGTCTGCTGCAAACTGAGCTGCACTTTCACCAATAGCCTCTGCTGGGCTCTCTTCCTGGTCCCACGTCTCAGCTATCTACCTCTTCAGTGCTGGGCTCCAGCTGCTACTGAGGCTGCGTCTTCACTAATGGTCTCTCCTGGCCTCTCCCAGTGCCAAACCCCAGCCGCTCTCCATGACGTTTTCATGCCTTCAGAACAAGTACCACTGGGAAGACTCTTACACATGCCAGCCTGTGGTTCAACCTTGGCCACCTCTGGAACACAGCTTCTGTGTGCTCACCCTGAGGAAACACTTTCCCGAAGGTTTCACCTCAGTGTGGCCAGTCTCTCCTTAATCCCCGCCAATGTCTCAGCAGCTGCTGACCACATCAATTATCCCAGTAAAACAAAGGTTTCACTTCAGTGGTTCTGGTCTCTTGTTAATCATGGCCGATTCTTCAGCCCCAGCCGACCAGACCTTACAGATTCTCAGTTCAAGATAGTGTCTTTACGTTTCCCAAGCCAGGCCTCCATCATCTGCGTGTCTCTCAGCATTCTGATCTCCTAAGCTCCCAAAGAACAGCCCATTGAGCTCTGAACACTCAACAGCTTTTCCAGTCCAGAGTCCTTCTCCAATCCTCCAAAAGCCAGCATAGTTAGGTGTGTTACAACAATACTCCGTGATCCTGTCTCCCATTTCTATCTTAGGGTTTTTATGCTGTGATGAAACACCATGACCAAAAGCAACTTGTGAGGGAAAGGGTTTGTTCTGCTTACATTTCCATGCTGCAGTTCTTCATCTAAGGAAGTCAGGACAGGAACTTAGAGGCAGGAGCTGGTGCAGAAGCCATGTGGGGGGTGCTGCTTACTGACTTGCTCCTCATGGGCTTGCTCAACCTATTTTCTTATAGAACCCAAGACCACCAGCCCAGGGATATCACAATTGACTGGGCCTGCCCCCATCAATCACTAATTAAGAAAATGCCCTAAAGGCTTGCCTGCAGCCCAGTCTTATGGAGGCCTTTGCTTGAGAGGTTCCCTCCTCCAGATGACTCTAGCCTAAGTCAAGTTGACTTAAAAACTAGCCAGCACAAAGGCCAGGGTCAACCTTCCTGACCCTGGAGGCCTGGAACTCTGAAGCTGGGACCAAGTGAGGTTCTCTGACCACTGTAGCTGGGAACGCTGTGTGTTTTAGTGGGGAAGGGGGCTAGCCATCTGTGACCCTCTGTAATGCGGCCCCAGCATTGCCTCTGTTACTGATTTTTCTCTGCTTGATCATTCCCACCAGTATAAAACACACTAGACACCCTGGCCTTTCCACCACACTGTCTGAACCCATTTCCACCCTTATTTCTGGCTCTCTCTTACTTTTCACTGGGGGAGATGGGCGTGTGCATGCAGATTCTCGCTGTGACCCACTCCTCAGCCTGCCGAGTCCTGGGACTGAGCTTGTCTGTTAGCTCATCCGGGCTTTATCCTTCTCTCCACTTTCCCTTTTAAGGACTCTTCACTTATCCAGAAAGAGAAATCCGAGTAGGCCAGGTAGTTCTGAATGCTATGGCCCTTCAGGTAGGTTGAAATTTCCTCTCAAATATTTTTGTTTTACATTTTATTTGTTTATTTATTTACTTATTTACTTATTTGTGATATGGCCTTACTATATAGTCCTAGCTAGCCTAGAACTCACTATTAGACCAGGCTGGCCTCAAACTCACAGAGATCTGCCTGCCTCTTCCTCCCAAGTGCTGGGACTGAAGGCCAGCCTGATCTACAGAATGAGTTCCAGGACAGCCGGAGCTACACAGAGTAAACCCTGTCTCAAAATTGAAAAAAAGAAAAAAAAAACTCTTTAATTCACTAGTTATTTGTAAGTATTGTCTCAGGAAATGGTGACATTCAGGGATGTGGCCGTGGAGCTCTCGGAGGAAGAATGGAAGTGTATGGACCCTGCCCAGAAGGACCTGTACAAAGAGGTGACTCTGGAGAACTTCAGTCACTTGCTCTCACTAGGTAAGGCCTAGATAGCACCCAGGGCCACACAGGAAAGGGGACACCGGACGGAGACAGTGAGAGTTGCTGTGTGTGCCTCTGGCCTGAGGGGTAAAGGAAGGGGACAGAAAGATGCAGCCAGCAGCAGTGAGCACACCATGTATTTCCCAGGTCAGAGTGGAGGGAGAGCTAGGAAATGCCCCACCTTCATCGCCCTTGACTTGTGACCTGCCAAGCATAATGGGAAAGCCAGGGACAGGCCACCCGAGGCACAGAGCTGACTTGGCATAGTGGAAGGGAGGGAGAGGGTTAATGAACTCTAATCCCAATTCAAAACGAATGGCCTAGGGATTTACTTGTTTTTTTGAATTCTAGGACTTGAACCCAGTGTTTTACATATTTGAGACATTCTGCCACTGAGCTACAGGCTCAGCCCATCCGTTTTTGACTTTCTCAGTCCACTTCCAAATGTCTCACTCAATGTCTGTTCTCCATTTTTCCTAAAAGAATTGTTTGAGCTGGAGAGATGGCTCAGTGGTTAAGAGCATTGCCTGCTCTTCCAAAGGTCCTGAGTTCAATTCCCAGCAACCATATGGTGGCTCACAACCATCTGTAATGAAGCCTGGTGTCCTCTTCTGGCCTACAGACAGAATACTGTATACATAATAAACAAATAAATAAATATTTTTTAAAAAAAGAATTGTTTTGGGCTTTGTGAAGCTGCAAGTGAGTCATTCCACTGGGTGCCTCTTTCTCCCTATTCTTTGGACAGTCTTCACTTTTTTTTTTTTTTTTTTTTTTTGTCTCCATTCTTTGGTCCACACCATACTTCCAGCACTTGGAGGTGGAGGGAGGAAGGTCAGGAATTCCAGGTCCTCTGTGTTAAAGCAAGGAGAAAGACCAAAACCATGATTTTCCAGTTAAAACAAGCTGTGCTTTGGGGTGTACTTGGGACTGGCCAGCTGGCTGTCTCACCCTCAGTTGGGATTTGAGAGGGCAGCCCCTGCTGGCCTCTTGAAGTCCCTTGTATAGGCGAGATAAAGTATTCCCGGGGGTGAGAGAGTTGGCTGCTCCACATTACCTGTTAGAAAGCACAGTAGAAGGAAGGGATGAGGCTCAGACGTACATCATGTGAACCAGCAACAGCTCTAGGAAACAGGAACCTTCCCTGCCTTCCTTCCTTCCTTCCTTCCTTCCTTCCACCCATCCTTTCTTTCTTTCATACATCCATCCATCCATCCTTCCTTCCTTGTGTCCGTCCTTTCTTCTTTCCGGTTTTGGTTTTTTTAAGACAGGAGTTCTCTGTGTAGTCCTGACTGTCCTGGAACTCACTCTGTAGGCCAGGCTGGCCTTGAACCCACAGAGATCTGCCTGCCTCTGCCTCCTGGGTGCTGGGATTAAAGACATGCACCACCATGCCTGGTCAGATTTTGAAATTTAATGTTCGTTTGTTATTGTTGTTGTTGTTGATTTCATGTACATTGGTGTTTGGTGTTTTGCCTACATGTATGTCTGTGTCCTTTGGAACTGGACAGCTGTGAGCTGCCTTGTGGGTTCTGGGAATTGAACTCGGATCCTCTGGAAGAGCAACCATTACACTTAGCACTGAACCATCTCTCCAGACCCCAGAGTTGAAGTTTAAACAGTCTGAACATGCCTCATTTCTCTTCCCATTAACAGGACTTGTCATTTCTAAGCCTGATGTCATCATCTTATTGGAGCAAGGGAAAGAACCATGGATAGTTACAAATTATATGACAAGACCTTGGCACCCAGGTGAGTAAGACCTGATCTGGCTGAAGAGGTCATGGGACTAATGGTACCATGTGTCTACTGATGTCAGCTGTAGCCTGAGTGATTGTCAGGAAGCCCTGAAAGCCTGCTGTAGAATAAAGGCCCGAGTTAGGAAACAGAGCAGGACCCTGTCAACACTGGCCTGGCTGTGCACATTAAGTACAAATGTAAAAACATTTCTCCCACTGCCTTCTGCCTTCTGTGCTTGATAAATCAGGTGGTTATAATTTGGGAAAATATTTAATGTATATGTATTGTCTTTTTTAAAAAACATTTATTTATTTATTATGTATGCAACATTCTGCCTCCATGTATGCCTGTAGGCCAGAAGAGGGCACCAAATCTCATTACAGATGGCTGGTTGCTGGGAATTGAACTCAGGATCTCTGGAAGAGCAGCCAGTGCTCTTAACTTTTGAGCCATCTCTCCAGCTCAGTATTGTCTTGTTTTTATTCTTGTTTTTTGTTTTGGGGGTTTTTGTTTGTTTGTTTGTTTTGCTTTGTTTTGTTTTTTTGGTTTTTCAAGACAGGGTTTCCCTGTGTTAACAGTCCTAGCTGTCCTGGAACTAGCTCTTGTAGACCAAGCTGGCCTCAGACTCACAGGGATTCTGCCTCTGCCTCCCTAGTGCTGGGATTAAAGGCATGTGCCACCACCACCTGGCTTATTTTTATTTTTATTTTATGTATATGGGTGTTTTGCCTACATATATGTCTGAATCGTATGCATGCCTGGTTCCCAAAGGAGGCCATAAGAGAGCATCTGATCCCTTGGAACTGGAGTTACAGAGCTGCCATATGGGTTCTGGGAATTGAACCCATGTCCTTTGGAAAGGCAGCCAGTGCTCTAATCAGTGAGCCACCCCTCTTCCTCTTTTTTTTTTTCCTCCAAGACAGGGTTTTTCTGTGTAGCCCAGGCTGTCCTGGAACTAACTCTATAGACCAGGCTGATCTCGAACTCACAGAGATCCGCCTGCCTCTGCCTCCTGAGTGCTAGAACTAAAGGCATGTGCCATCACAGCCTAGCGTGCGTGCATGCGCTCGCTCTCTCTCCTCTCTCTCTCTCTCTCTCTCTCTCTGTCTTTCTCTCTCCCTCTCCCTCTCTCTCTCTCACAGAATAAGCACCTTTATTCTGTGAGTTGCAGATTCTGACTTGTCTGCCTTCCATACTTTGGTTTTCCTCAGGCAGAACTTCAGCTGCTTGCCCCTCTAGCAGACAGGTTCCTGCCCTGCCCCTGCAGCCTGGTCTGAGGCGATGTAGGCAGGAAGCTGCCCTGCTCCTCCATAAATCCGCTGCTTTCCGTACTCTTTTCTCCTTTCATCACAGTTCTTTTGAATTTTCCTTGATCCTTTTTTGTTTAAAATCCCTTCCTCTGTAGCCCAGGCTAGCCTCAAACTCAGAGCTCTGTCTGCCTCTGCCTCCCGAGTGCTGGGATTAAAGGTGTATGCCACTGCTGCCAGGAAGTCAGGGCTACATAGAGAAACCCTGTCTTGAAAAAGCAGAAAAGCTGTAAAACCCCTTCCTCCTCAGGAGTTAGCTTGGCCTGGGATGCAGTGTGTAGTGGACTCTTACCTTCTGAGTGCCGTCAATAAGCGCCATGCAGTTCTTCCCCGGGGCCCTGGTGCAGACATCAGTGATCCTTGTCTTGTGAATACAACATTCAAAGCCCCGGGGAAAGTTCCCCACATCCAGTCTCGGGGCACAGGGTGTACGACGAGGGCCAATCTGAGTGCTGGCAGCAGGCCCTCCAGCTCTCACCTCTTCTTCTCATGGTAGAACTTTCTCTTGCTCCAGGTCTTATGCCAACTGTCCCAAAAGATGCCCATCCATCCCTAGATGTAAAGAGCTTCTTAAAAAAATAATTGTTACACTTATTTAGTGTGTGTGTTCATTCACATGTAGAAGTCAAAAGTCAACTTGCAGGTATCAGTTATTTCCTGCCACCATGTGGACCTTGGAGATCAAGTCAGGTTGGCAGGCTTGGTGGCAAGCATCTTGCTGAGCCCTCTGCCCTGAGGTCCTTCAACTTTGAATAAGGGACTTAATTCTCATGCATATGTTAGTATGTCTGTTCACTCTTCCTCCTCATTTCCAGACATTTTTGCTTTGCTCACGTACATGCGCACATGCCAGGAGGACACTGGGGCTTGTGTATTGGTAATGCATTTGCTGGGTGACTCTGGTCAACTTCAGGATTGGGACCCTCAGGCTTTCCTTGCCCCAGTCCGGCAGCATGTGCACTTCTACCATATTTGTGACCTCAAAAAAACTGCTCAGTATTTGAGACATAGTCAAATTTTTTATGGTGAAAATTTTCATTCTATCTCCATATATTCTGTGATGTTCTCATTCCTCATGGTGAGAACAGTTTGTCGCTGTTTTTCTCTGGTTTCCAGGCGTGGCGTAAAGATGGAGTTCCACAGCAAGGACTTTTGGAAATAGAGTCATTTAAAAAGGAGGAAGTGAAAAGCTTTCAGCGCTGTGGCCTTGAGGACTCCCATGGCACGGGCTACTGGGCACACAGAGACCAGTTTGAGAGACGGCCATCGAGTCAGGAGTGTCATCTCAAGCCAGTGGAAATCCCCTATGGAAGCCTGCCTGCTTTCAAGCCTCGCACATCCATCGCCCTGTTACATCAGAGCCGCAGGACTCGGGAGAAAACGCTCGAATGCAGCAACTGCGGGAAAGCATTTAGCCAGGCCCCACCCCATATGCAGCACCAGAAAACTCCTGCTGCTGGAAAGCCTTTTGAGTGTAAGGAGTGCGAGAAAGCTTTTGGGCGAGCCTCACACCTCCTTCAGAGAACCCACACGGGTGAGAAGCCCTATGACTGTCGGGAGTGTGGGAAAGCCTTTGGTTGTACTTCCGACCTCACCCTCCATCAGAGGCTTCACACTGGGCTCAAACCCTATGAATGCAAAGACTGTAGAAGGACCTTTAGGCAGCAGTCACAGCTTATTCTGCATCACAGAACCCATACGGGTGAGAAACCCTGCGTTTGTAAAGACTGCGGGAAGGCTTTTATTCGTGGTTCCCAGCTGACTGTGCACTGGAGAACTCACACGGGGGCTAGGCCCTTTCAGTGTAGAGACTGTGGAAAGGCCTTCAGACAGCACTCACAACTCACTGTGCACCAGCGAATCCACACTGGGGAGAAGCCCTACAAATGTCAGGACTGTGGGAAGGGTTTTATCCATAGCTCAGAAGTCACTCGGCATCAAAGAATTCATTCTGGGGAAAAACCGTATGAATGTGAAGAATGTGGGAAAGCCTTCAGACAGCAGGCACAGCTTAGGCGACATCAGACCGTTCACACTGGTGACAGACCCTTTGAGTGTAAGGACTGTGGGAAGGCCTTTAGTCGGAGTTCATACCTTATTCAGCATCAGAGAATTCACACAGGTGACAAGCCTTATGAATGTAAGGAGTGTGGGAAAGTCTTCATTCGTGTTTCCCAGCTGACTCACCACCAGAGGCTCCACACCTATGAGAAGCCCTACATATGCAGGGAGTGTGGCATGGCTTTCATTCACAGTTCACATCTGACTGAGCATCAGCGAATTCACCCTGGTATCAAACCTTATGAATGTAGAGGATGTGGGCAGGCCTTTATCCAGGGCTCCCAGCTCATCCACCACTACCGAGTTCACACTGACTAGAGGATTCTGGGAAATCTGTGCACTCTGTGGAGGTGTATTGCTGTGATTGTTGTAATACAGAGCTGAATGACCAATAGCTACACAGGAGGTACGGGTGGGATTTCCAGGGAGAGAAAGAGCGAAGAGGAGGAAGCTAGACACACAGGAGACGCCAGGAGACACAGAGAGGACACAGAAGGCGCAAATGGAAGATTAATGTAGATTAATATACATGGGTTACTTTAATTTATAATGAATGTAGAATTAATGAATGTAGATTAATATACATGGGTTAATTTAATTTATAAGAGCTAGTTAGGAACAAGCCTAAACTATAGGTCGATCTTTCATAATTAAAAAGAAGTCTCTGTATCGTTATTTGGGAGCAGGCTGGCAGGACAGAAAAGGATATTGGGAGGGATGGATGTCCAACCTTTTCCTCATGCCTTGGTCTTTCTGGTGACCAGCCCCCATCTATCTATCTATCTGGGGACCTCCAACATCCCATTAGCAAATAAAGAACACTATCAATCACTCTGATGGTTCAAAGAATTTTAGAAACTGGAGGCAGGCCCAAAGATGTATTTTCTGTTACTCATCTGGTACCTTCATTCAGTCAGGAATATTCATGGGCAAGGTCTCACTATATAGCCTTGGCTATCCTGGAACTCAGCCTCCCAAAAGGTTTACTGGTATGCACTTATGAGGCAGCTTAAAGTGCTGTGGGATGCGTTGATTTAAAATCGGCAATTGTAAGCATGGTTTGGTGGTACCTGACACTAACTGCAGTAGTCAGAAGGCTGAGACATGAGGGTCACAAGTTCCAGACAGGAAAGAACAATGTGGCAAGGCCATGTCTGGGGACAAAAGAGGTGTGGGTGGGGTGAGGCTAAAAAAGTATATCCTAACTTATCAGAGAATACATGGAGAGGTTCAAGTTGAAGAGCAGCTGACTGATTCAGCCACGAGATGGCAGAAGAGTGCTACCAAACAGGTTTGGGCAGACTTCCACCACAAGCGGCAATTTGTTCGTTTGCTTGCTTGTTCTTTTGTGTGTGTGTGTGTGTGTGTGTGTGTGTGTGTGTGTTGTTTTGTTTTTTGCGACAGGGTCTCACTATGTAGCTCTGGCTTGCTTTTTGACTTTTAACTTTACATGCATGGATGTTTTTCCTGCATGCCTATTGTGAAGAGTTAAGAGAGGCCGTGGGAGAAAGGAAAAGGCTCACATTTAGGACGTTTTGCAGGGTCAAAGGAAGGAGACACAGTCCTGTGTAGTCCAGGGTTGCCTCCAACATGAAATCCTGTCTTAGCCTGAGTCCTAGGATTGCTCTTATGCTACTTTTTCCCTGAAGCACTAGAGACGGAACCCAGGGCTTTGCACAAGCTAGGCTTTGCACGATCACCCCTGAGCCAAAACCCCCAAGCTCCTAATTGGTGGATTCTAGATAAACATTCCCTTGCCACTCAGCACTTTTATTTTTCCATTCTGTGTATGCATGCATAGGTGGATACATGTGTGTATGTTTAGTGCATATTTCTGTGGGTGGGTATGTGTGTGTGTATATGGTGCATATTTGTGGGGGAGGGGTATTACGTGTGATATGCATATGGTATTGTGTATGTGTGATTGCACACAGATGAAACTGAACTAAATGCAAAAATATTTGAGTCTGGCTTCAGTTTTTTCAGTGTGTGCGAGGGTGTGGATTGGGCAGAGCGCTTGCCCAGAAAGAGCTGGGTGCTAGGATTGGTCCTGCACAAGAAAGTTTACCCACTAGCAACAGTGGCTTCTGTTTGATTTTCTCAAAATCACATTACTAGTTTCTTCTTTCTTCTCTTCTCCTTTTCCTTTTCAATGTTTCAGGTAGCTCACATCAGCCTGGAACTTTCTGTAGCCAAGGCTTCGGTGTATATGATGGTGATGGGAGGACAACCTTGTAGACTTCAGCAGGGAGTAGCTTGCCCACAGAGCTGGCTGGCTAGCTGAATTATGCTCTGAGCTCACTTCATTCCATCAATAAACCTCTGACTACAGACACAAAAGGGCCAGAAATCTAAAGTGAAATGACCTATTCTCTAGTAGTTAGACCTGGTGACCTATGATCTTGTTCTACAATTAAGCCTAACTCCCAATGGCCCCTGGTGTCTCACCCAAATGGCTCAGTCTTAGAGAATGACAAAACACTGGGTTGGCCCCTTGACCTTGCTCCAGGCTGAATCCCACAGGAAAGGCCTAGGGAGCTTAACTTCAGCTATAGAGGAACCACACGTCTCTCCCAAGGGATCCCTCTCTCCTTCCCTTCTTTCTTCCCTCCCCTCTGTCCCTCAGTTTGCGCTTGTGTTTCTAGCAAGTCTCTATTTGTTTTTAAGGTTGTTTTTGTTTGGGGGGGCAGGGTTTCTCTGGGTAACAGCCCTGGTTGTCCTGGAACTCTCTAGACCAGGTTGGTCTTGAACTCAGAGATTAGCCTGCCTCTGCTCCCCACTACCACCACCCCGAGTGCTGGTATTAGTGTGTGCCGCCACCACCACCCAGCTATTCTTTATAATTTGTTTTATGTGCATTGGTGTTTTGCCTACATGGATGTCTCTGTCAGGGTGTCGGAGCCCCTGGAACTGCAGCTGCAGACAGCGGTGAGCTGTAGTTTGGGTACTGGGAACGGAAACTGGGTTCTCTGGAAGAGCAGCCAGTGCTCCTAACCGCTGAACCATCTCTCCAGCCCCATCCCAGTGTGTTTGACAGAGTCTCTCTATGCAGCCCTGGCCGGGCTGGAACTCACGGTGTAGACCATTCTGCTTTAAAACGGCAGAAATCCACTTTCCTCTGTCTCCCAAGCGCTGGAATTAAAGGACTAAGCAACCACTCCCGGCTTGTCTCTTTTTTTTATTTCTTAAATCAATTCTGGCCGTGTAAATAATTTTATCTCGGTGCCTCCCTATTTCCTCAGGACACTGAGGAAGATTCTGACTTGGCTCTCAGGAAACAAATATGGAAACTAATGCTCCGAGGTGCGGGGTGTAATCACTCACTCTGTAGACAGAACGAGGAGTTAATTTACCTCTGCCCTCACTGGCTCCCAGATACCAGCAGGGTAGCCCTAGATGGAGGCCGGGGAATGGTGCGTCCTGGAGACACCATCTCTGCCAAAAAGTATTCTGTTGTAATCAACCTAAACACGGAAACAGATGATGACTGGTAGGTTGGAACACCTTTCCTCTGAGCTCATTGGACAAATCTGATTTGGCCACGCCCCCAACTGTCAAGCCCGGCGCAGCAGGCGTGTCTTGGGATTCCCTCAGGGCTAAAGTGCTGCACGTCCTTGGGCTGAGAGAGGTGACTCGAGCAGCAGAGGACGCGCGAAATGAGGGCCTTGCGGGTGAGGCCCCCACGGGCTGTGTCGGGGTGGAGGGAAACCCCACAACCCAGATACCTACCTTAAACATGCCAGGATCTGGAGTCTTGGAACACATGCACCCCTTGGAGTCTGGGACTCCCTCCCTGACATCCTGAGTTTCCAAGACAGTACCTTTAACCTGGTCCAGAATCCTGGGTTTAAACCTCCCTTTACCCGAGTTCCCCCTTAACATCCCTCGGAGCCCTAATACCAACTCCGGGTGTCTTGGGCAGCCTGGAAACTCTCAGGGAACTTCCAAGCCAGTCTTGACATCCCTGGAACCCCATTTTCTCAAATCTATTGATCCAGCCCCTCCCTCAATCCCGTTTCACATTCCCAAAACAGGAATCAGCCTGCTGACCTCCACACTGTACTCTCTCGGCATGGATTCCCTACCCTTACCCCCACCCCATCCCCTTTTTTTTGGACACTGGGCATCATATAGCCCAGGCTGGCTTCTAACTTGATATACAGCTGAATAAGTCTTTGAACTCCTAATCCTTTTGCCCCCCTCCCAAGTGTGATAACATATGTAACACCTTAACCTCATTTTTAAAATGCTTACTGAGTAGCCCAGGCTGGCCCCAAACTACTGATCTTCCTGTTTGAATGCTGGGATTACAGGCCTCCACCGACTCCTTCCCCACTCTCACTGGTGACTGGTCTCTTGCCTCTAAGACAGACACTCACCAGACATAGTCCCTACACCCCTTCCCGCTGGACCACATGAGGGCAGAGGGCAGCTCTCCAGGGGTCACCAACCCATCCATTTCCTATCCCTCCAGGTCTCCCAGGCTTTGATTCGTCCTTTCAGCTCATCTGCCCGGAGCCACTTAGAAAACCGTGTGGCAGAGAAGCAGAAACTCTTCCAGGTAGGAGGACAATGTCCCTGGACCGATGGTGAGGTGGAGGTGCCATGCACATGGAGGTCTGTGCAGGACCCAGTACCCTGTTGTCACCCTCACCTCTCACGCAGGCCAACAACGACCTCCCAGTACACCTGAAGGGCGGGGCAATGGACAACATCCTATACAGACTGACTATGACCCTGACGCTGGGGGGTGAGTGTGGGGCCCACCCAGTTGCCTGGGTTGTGGACTAGCCGGGATCCCAGTCAGTCAGTGCTTCAGGAGAGGGTGAGTCCTGAGCTGACAAGGTCTGAGGATGGGAACAATGGATTACCTATTGCCCTGAGGGATCGGAGCTAGTGATGGGTCTGCCCAACCCACCCCAAAATAAGCTCCTGGCCTGGTTCATATCAAAACAGGTGGGGTGGGCACTCCCCATGAGGAACCCAGTTTGGGAGGAAGTTTAGAGCTGAACTGGAGCTGTGCTCCACGAGGGGCTGGGGGAACCTAAGGGGCTTCTCCAGGTCCTGTGAGAGGATGCGTGGGCATTAGGATCTCATTTGATATCCATCCCTTCCCTAGGCACTGCTTACTGCTTATACTGCCTGGGCTGGGCCTCCTTCCCCCACAAGAAGTGACACCAAGAATCTTGGCGGACTTGCACAAACATCAATAAACATGCTAACCTCTTGAGAACCCCAATCGGCTCTGGCCTGTGTGTCTGTGTATTCCAACCCACCTTCCCATCATCCAGGGATGTCTACCCAGTGGAAAGCAACTCGTCCCAGCCCTCGGCCCCTCATGCTGGACCAGTGCAGTACTTAGAACAACGTGCTTTAGATGCCTGCTGGGGGGACCAAAGCCTGGAGTGGTGATGCTGAGTGGAACAGAGGTATTATTATCCAGAATGGCATCCCCCTCCCCTTGTAGAGACCCAAAGGGTAGGAAAAGTGCTGATCTAGTTCCAGGACAGCTAGGGCTATATATTATGGAGACCCTGATTCAGAAAGGAGAAGATGGCATGATCTGAGCCAAGGGAGGATAAAGACTGGCACCAAGACTGAAACCCAATGGTGATATGGCTGAGAGGAAGAGCATAGAATCTACGTGTGTGTGTGTGTGTGTGTGTGTGTGTGTGTGCGCGTGTGTGTGTGGTACTGTACTTGCCTAGCATGTGCAAAGCCCTGGGTGCCATCCTTTGTACCAATCAGGCAATCAATTAAAAGACCCAAAAGACAGAAGTTCAGAGAGCTACAAACATGGCCCCAACGGACAAAATACAAAGGATCCCCAGGATCTCTTAACAGCTTGGAAGCTTTGGGAGCTTCAAGGGGATCACTGGAGATTCCAAGTCCCATCCCAAGCCTGCATGGGACCCAGGCGAAGCCTCAGCAAAGCCAGGCTGTCTCAACTTAGAACAGTACGAGAAAAAAAAAAGATGTGGAGTAGGAAATACATGATCCAGCCCCAAAGACAGGCACCCCAACCACTCTCAGAGCTGGAGAGACGATACTTCGCTGCTATTGCAGAGGATCTGGGTTCAGTTCCCAGCACCCCCTGGTGCCCACAACCCTTTGTACCTCTGTTCCAGGGGATGGCAGATACATGGTGCACGTACGGACATGCTCATTAAACACATACACAATATATAGTAACTAAATGAATACTCAAGGTCCCCATAAGATCGTTCCTCCTCCCCGGACTCTGAGCCGCCTCTCAACACTCAGGAGGCAGAGCCCATGGGAAGCAGCAGGTAGAGAGTTTATTTCCTCCTGGGCCTGACAGCTGTGGAAACAGTGCAGGCATTGGCACTAGGGTGTGTGGGCCTGCCATGACCTGGAGTTTATTTGGCTGCCTGGGAGGTGACTGAATGAGTGTGTAATAGGGTGTGTGGGGACAGGAGTGATCCTCCCAAAACTCAGACAGGGCCCTTGGGACATGGAAGCAACTGGAGTGCTAGGCTTGGCCCACAGACAGGATGAAGGTGATGAAGGGAACAGAGGGTGTGGGATGGGTGTGCTGGGGTGGGGTGACCCTTCAGCAGAGAGAGCAAACTAGCTTGTCTTCGAGCCAGGGGTAACTCAGGGTATGGCAAGCTGGGGCATGTTGGGCTCTGGCTGCTGACTAGGAAGCTGGGTACCAGACATGGAGAAGAAAGGCCTGTGGGTGGCAGGACATGACCGTAAAAATGTGGCTGCAGACAGGATCAGGATTCAATGTGGCTCCAGAGTGAGCTGTGAGGGGCAGGTCAGTGGTCCCCATTCAGGAATACATAGTCAGCTGCAGCCACTGGAAGGGGAAGGCACAGGTGAGCAGAGCGCCCCAGAGGACCAGATACCTCACCCAGGGCCTGCAGGGCAATAGGATGGGAGGGGCTGGAATTGGAGCTGAGCACCCACCCACAAGAGAGGCAGCCTTACCTCCTGGATGTTCACTTGGATCTGCCCAGTGCCATTTTTGTCAAGAGATTTGAAAGCACCTAGAGGTGAAGGGAAGAGAGAACTTGGATGCTTTGGATGATATTATACTAACACATGGCCAGTTATTCTCTGATGTGGGAGGTGATGTATGCTGGGAATATGTTTTATTGCCATTGGTTAATAAAGAAGCTGCTTTTGGCCAATGGTTTAACTGAGTAAAGCCAGACTGAAAGAGATATATAGAGAGAGTAGGCGGAGTCAGGGAGACACCATGTAGCCCCAGACATGGGGATGAAACTTTACCCGGTAAGCCAACCTTCAGGTGGCCACATAGTGTCCTGGATGCCACTGGTGCTCCTGCTACCATAGGCCAGGGGACCAGAGGACATTTCTCCTGAAATTCTTATCTTCCTGCCTCTACCGCTGGAGCACGGGAATGGCAGGTGTGGGCCATCATTGTCAGGATAATGGAAGCATGGTGTTAACATTAACGGATGCATCTATGCATGATATCATGTATTCTAGCTCCCTACCAACTACGCTACAGCCTAACCCTTTTAACTAAGTAACTAATTAATTTTGTTTTGGGACAGGTCTCACAAAACCAGGTTTGCCTTAAATTTGTCATGTAGTCAAGGATGACCTTGAACTCCTGACCATCCTCTTGCCTCAGCTTCCCAAGTGTTGGGATCACAGTGTACCATAACACCCAACCCCACACTACCCCCAACGCTACACTACACCCAACCCCACACTATACCCTGAACTCCACACTACGCCCAACCCCACACTACACACAAACCCACACTACACATAAACCCACCAATACACCCAACTCCACACTACACACAAACCCACACTACACACAAACCCACACTACACCCAACTCTACACTACACCCAACACCACCACTACAAAGGAGCTTTTGTTAACCCTAGCACTCGGCAGGCAGAGGCAGGCGGATCTCTGTGAGTTTGAGGCCAGCCTGGTCTACAAGAGCTAGTTCCAGGACAGCTAGAGCTGTTACACAGAGAAAGCCTGTCTCGAAACAAATAAACAAACAAAAAAAATGAAGGAGCTTTATAATCCAAAGCTGACCCAGCCCCTCTCTTGCCTAGAATCTGCCCTGGCTCTACAATGCCCACAACAGTCTGAGCACCCCTGAGCTTGGCATTGACTGCACTGAAAAGCACGCCAATGCCTATCATCTCCGTTTCTTCTCACTGCTCAGTTTGGTCTCAAACAAGCACAAAGCTGAATCCTGGCTTCCGACTTCCTGGCTGAGTGGCTGAGCACAAGCCAGGAAACTGAACCTTAGGATCTTCCACCATAACAAGGAGACAACAGTCCCACTTCTGAGAGTCTTAGGACTCTTACATCAAATCCATATAAAAGCTCTCACTGCAGGCATGAAGACTAGAAGTTCAGGGTCACACTCGGCTACAAATTAAGTCTGAAATCAACTTGAGTTACATGAAAACCTGTCTCAAAAAACAAAAAACAAACAAACAAACAAACAAACAAAAAACCCAAGCAAGACAGGGAAGGAACAATGGCTCAGAGGTTAAGAGCAATGGCTGCTCTTTCAAAGGACCTGGTTCAATTCCCAGCACCCGTATGGCAGCTCAAAACCATCTGTAACTCCAGTTCCAGAGGATCTGACATCAGGCACAGACAGACATACTATACAGGCAAAATACTCATATAAGTAAACTAAAATTTAAAAAAACAAACAAAAAACAGGTCAGAAAGAAAGAAAGCCAATCTAGGAATGGTAGCATATGCAGAGGCAGGAGGCTCTCCGTAGTCTTGAGGCCAGCCTGGTCTACATAGCAAGTTGCAGGACAGCCAGGGCTATATAGCCAGACCCTGTCTTAAGAGCGAGAGAGAGGGAGAGAGAGAGAGAGAGAGAGAGACCAACTCAGTTGTCCTCTGACCTCTACATGTAAACACAAACTTAATTAGTAAACAACCTTAAAACAACGAGAGTCCCATCACACTGTCCCCTTAGCTTGCAACACCCTTCCTTGCTCCCTCTAGGTCACTCTTCCTCACGCCTCGTGTCTCAGTTCACATTTGCCTTCCTCCAGGCAGCCCTCCCTGATTCCCTGGGTTGAGTTCAGATGCTCGCTTCCCCTCACAGCCCATGTGGCTGTCACTAACCTATCCCATCCCTGTCATACCAGTCTCAGCTGTTGCTGCCTGGTGACCCCAGCATCATTCATATTAAAGTCAGGCTTAGAGGAGACCATGGCCAATGAAGGTTAGCAAATCCCCAGCCTCAGAGAGATCCAGAGCGAGCGTCACTCACGGAACATGGCATCCAGCCTGACCAGGCAGCTGATGAAGTTGTCGAAGTCCATGCTGCCACTCTCGTCCGAGTAGCGCCGGATGATCATACTGTAGAGGTGCTCATTCAGGTGGAATCCTGAAAGGGCTCGGTCTCAGGGCGGGGGCACAGGGTCCTTCTCCATCCCCAGGATAGTGGTGTGGCTTCGCTCACCCCACCTCTAGCCCATCAGAGCCCTGCCAGCCCACCTGCGGCCTCAAAGGCCCCCGGGAGTTCACCGCTGCTGATGGTCCCCGATCGGTCAACATCAAAGCGTTTGTATATAGCCTGTAGGAAAGAGAAGACACAGTCCAACCGAGCATCATGGAGCATGGGTTACGGGTGTCCCCATAGCTTGGGGATCTGGATGCGGGGAGTTCCAGGGGCTACCACACACCTGCCACTTTTTAATGTTGTTCCAGAGGTACTTGAATTCCTCAAAGCCCAGCTTGCCTGTCGTATCACTCTAGCAGGAGCTTGTTAAGAACAGCATGACAAAATACAGTGGGGTGTGTGTATGAGTGTGTGTGTGTATATGAGTGTGTGTGTGGTAATGCCATAATGAAATCTATTGTTTTGTAGGCTTCCTTTTAAAAAATTAACAGAAATAAAATAAGCTTGGAGGGCTGGATAGATGGCTCAGCAGTTAGGAGCACTTACTGTTCTTGCACAGGACTTGGGTTTGGTTCCCAGAACCTTAATCCTGCAGCTCACAACCACCTGGAATTCTAGCTTTAGGGGACACAATGCCCTCAGGCCTCTAAGGACACTTGCATGCACACATACATCCACAGACACATGCATATATAAAACTAAAATAAGTCAAGTCAGGCATGGTAGCAATGCCTGTAACTCTAGCACTTGAGAAGCAAAAGGAAGATCAGGAGTTCAAGACCAACTTTGGCAGCATAATGACTTCAAGGCCAGCTTAGGCTACTAGAGTCCTCAAGAATCCAAAACTACAGTACCATAAAATAAAATAAGCTGGGTGTGATAACACATGCTGTAGTCCTCAGTAGAGTAATACTCAACCAACCCAGGTCAAGGTCAGTCTGGGCTATTTAGCAAGATGCCATATATAGATAAACAAATCAGCAAGCTGGGGATATAGCTTGAAGTAAATAGAGTCTCTGTCTACCACAGATGAGGCCTGGATTAATCCTAAATCTCCCTCTCCCTTTCTCTCTGTCTCTCCCTGTCTCTGTCTCTCTGTCTCTCGTCTCTCTCTCTCACACACACACAAAATGTAATAATTAAACCCAGATGCTATATTGAATGTACTAGGTACATGACAATAATCCTGAGAATCTAGGCTAACAGACAACTCCCATTCAACACTATAGTCATGTTATACAGGGCATGGTTTTAGTTATTTATTTGTTTGTTTGTTTGTTTAACAAAGGTTTTGGCTGGGTATGGTTTTGGCTGGGTATGGTGGCATATACTTTTAATCCCAACACTCAGAAGGCAAAGGCAAGCAGAACCATCTGAGTCCGAGACCAGCCTAATCTATATAGTAAATTCCAGGCCAGCCAGGTTTACACAGTGAAACCCTATAATAAAACAAATAAGTAAATAAATAAATATTAAAATCTGCTTTTTTAACACAGGGTCTTATCCTGTAATTCCAACACTCAGGAAGCAGAGCAGAAGCACCGAGAGTTTCACAGTAGCATGGAGTATATAGCAATGTTGGGCTGGGTATGGCGGGGCAGCCCTTCAACCCCAGCACACAGGAGGCAGAGCAGGCAGATCTCAGTGCTTTGAAAGCCATCTGGTCTATATGGTAAGTTCCAGCCCAGCCAGAGCCTTGGGGGAGGGTAAGAAAATGAGCCGTGGGTAAAGTATGATAGGTGTGCATGCACTCATGACTGGCTAGTGCCTGGTCACGTGCAAATGTTCATGTGTGTTCCATATCACACACATAGAGGTATGTATGCTCTTGGGTATATAGAGAAATATGTGTGCATATGTACCATGCATATAGTTGTGGCCCTTAGTATATGTCTAAATACGGTTGGTAGAAGTTTGGGGCTGGAGAGATGGCTCAGTGATTAAGAGCACTGGTTGCTCTGTCAGGAAAGACCAACATGTTCCCAGCACCACCATGGCAGCTTATAACTGTCTAATTCCAGTTCTGAGAGGTCTGATATCCTCTTCTGTCCTCTCCACATAACACACATACTACATTCAGGCAAAACACTCATACATGTAAAAATAAATACATCTTTACAGATTGTTAGCTGGAACTGGGGAGAAATGGCTCACAACTTTAATTCCAGCATAAAAACTGTTTAAAAAGTAAATACCTAAATAAAAGCTTAAATCTTCAATCCTGAGACTCCCAAGTCCAAATCCTATCCTGCCATCTCTTCTTCAAATGAGGCTTCTGCTACCCAAGTCCCAACCAGCCCCAAACCTGATTAGCTTCCAAGATCAGATATTAGGTGAATTCTGTGTCTCTCTGAGCCTGTTTCCTTTCCTGTTAAGTGTCCCCTGTCTAGCCAGGTATCTGTAAAGGTTGGCTCCACTGATCAACTAAAGTCCTGCTGTGTCAGCTGATATTATTTATTGTCATGTAGGTAGGCCTGTGTCCTTAGTATGAAAATATCACCCTGGCTGTCCTTCACATACTCTCAGGAAATCCCCTCTGCACCGGGTGGTAGTGGCAGCAGTGGCAGTGGCATACGCCTTTAATCCTAGCACTCCAGAGCAGAGGCAAGAGGATCTCTGTGAGTTAGAGGCCAGCCTGGTCTACAAAACAAAAAAAGGGGGGGAGGACGAGAAAGAAGGAATGAAGGAAGGAAGGAAAGAAAGAAGGAAGGAAGGACAGAAAGAAGGAATGAAGAAGGAATGAAGGAAGGTAGGAAAGAAGGAATGAAGAAAGGAAGGAAAGAAGGAAGAAAGGAAAAGGAAACCCTCGCTTCAGCCAGGACCCCCTCTAGACTGGTCCCAAAAGGATACATCCATCACAGCCACCATACTTCGACAAGTGTCAATGCCAAAGCCATCAGTTTTCAGATCCGGGTCTAAGGGGTGACAGGTTGAAGGTGAGAGGTCAGAGATCACTGTCATCCCAGGCCATCTAACCTCGAAAGCTTC
Organism: Myodes glareolus; assembly: GCF_982192425.1. Classification (NCBI taxonomy): domain Eukaryota; kingdom Metazoa; phylum Chordata; class Mammalia; order Rodentia; family Cricetidae; genus Myodes; species Myodes glareolus. Next base: position 56,139,390 of record NC_142026.1, on the reverse strand, counting down.
CCCACGCCCTGACCCTGGTCACTCACGTCGGGTCACCACTTTGTTGAGGATATTCATGAGTTCGGTGGCGCTGACCTCCATATCCTGAGAGCAGAAGGTAAAGACAGTTCAAGGGAGATGGAAAGGTCTGCATCTCATAAAAGACCACGAGGACTTCTGGGCTGTCAGGTCAAGGAGGGCCAGTAGCCCAGGATACTTACATCTCCAGCCAGCTGGGCAAAGAGTTTCCTAAACTGCCGGACCTCCTCACTCTCATTGGCCTCAGTATTAGAGAAATGGCTACGTGGGGGCTGCAGAGAGAGGAGGTCTCAGAACAGATATGGAGAAGCACGTCTCTCTTCTCACACCCAAATATCCCAGGGAAAACTCAGAGAGGGCTGGGCAGTTTGAGGGTCAGAGAACCTGAACTGAGTGTAGCATGTAGCATGACTGAGACCCAGGGCTTCAGAAAGGACATTCTGAATGGCAGGGGAACTTCCTAAGAAAGGAAGGGAGCCTTCTCTATAGGAATGGCGATGATGACGATGTGGACAACTCTGGGGAGGTGGGGTTGGTCTCTAGTGCTTAAGGTGGCTTACCGGGGGCTCGGGGTTGTACTGCGCAGCAGCCTCGCTGTGGAGAGAGAAGAGGGAGTTACAGCATGGGGGCGGAGCCTCCAACGGGCCGCAGAACGGTTAGTTCAATGCCTCAAAGTTCAGCACCCCTCTTTCTCAAGTGGTTCCTCCCCCTCTGTATGTCCCGGTCCTCACCTGTCCCAGTTTTCAGAAGAGGGCTGCCCCTCCTCCTCCTCCTCCATCAGGCCAATCCCTCCCACGGGCCCACCCCCACGGAAGAATCCTTACTTAGCCGAGGAACACCCACCAATCGTAGATGTTAGAATCACCTTGGCCCCAATCAATATGCCTGAAATCCCACCACTCAGGAGGACACACCCCCTTGAAGAACTCACTTCATAGGGGGTCTGCGCCAGCTGCCCTCGGCCCCGTCTTCTTCAGGTCTCTGTCTAGAACCTTACTTCATTGCTCCTCTTCCCAGTTATCTAACTCCTTAACATCCCACCCCAGTTCCATCAGTTCCCACTCCTCCGAGGGATCGCTGCTGGATGACCAAGGATAATTAGGTGCCAACCACCAGCTTTAACCCCATCAAGGATTTTTTTTTACCCACTAAGCCAGCCGGTTCCTGATCCTCGCTGGACCGTTTCTTCTTAGTAGGCTCTGGTCTTTCCTGCGCCCACCCTACCAACAACAGCAGGCCACACCCATGTCAAGTCTTGTTCCTTGCTGTGCCCTCAGATTCACTGGCTCCGCCCCCAGTGATGGATCCAGGCCTATGGAGTCTTCCCCAAACCCAATGACAGTTCCCTCAGAAACTGCATCCAACTCGTTGACCCACAGGAGCAGATTTACACCCATGTCAAGCCTGTCCCTAGGAAGCGACACCAGCCTCATTAGGGTTCCCCTAGGGCCGGTTTTCTGATCTAGGCCAGGCCGGTCCTAGACTCCACGTGAGTCCCTTCAGTTCTTGGGCCACCCCGCCCCTCCAGGTAGCCTTACCTGATGGCACTAATGACTCCGCCCAGGATGCGCATGGCAGTTCCACCGCCTCCGCCACCTCCTCCCATGCCCATGCCCATGCCGCCGCCACCGCCGCCGCCGCCCGCAGCTCCGCTGATGAGGCCTCCGAGCACATTCCCCAGGCCGCCGCCCAGACCCCCGCCTCCTCCGCCGCCACCGCCGCCCTTCAAGAACGAATTAACCAGGAACATGACTGCAACAGTGTCCTGTAGAGAAAAAGGGGTGAGTCAGGTAGTCGCCTCGCCGGGGAGCTTCCCGAAAGGAAAAAAAAAAAAAAAAGCAAGAAAGCATTATTTCCGGCAGCTAGACTGGGGACTGGGGGGTGGAGCCTAAGGCTAAGGGTCAGGACTGGTGACAGCGGGTGGTCCTAGGATGGATGCAATGGGACCGGTCAGGTCAGACCCCCAGGGTCTAGAAGGTACCCGGGCCAAGGGTCGACGGCATGCGCGGGCATCATGAGGAGTAAGGGTACAATCCTCTAGGGCGTGGTGGCGCACAATCGTGAATACAGCATTTGGAGGCTGAGGCTGGAGGATTGGTTCAAGGCCAGCCTCAACTACAGAGCCAACCTGGACTACGTGGACCCTTTTCTCGGGGCAGCTGGAAAGCAGGACTACGGGTATGGTGGGGATGCTCCACATAGGGACCCCAATTTGTGTAAGGTGTACCGGACGTGACTCAGATCGAGGCTCCCCAGAATCGAGTTTAGGACGGGGATGACGGGCGGCTAGGGGATGCAGCCTGGGCCCTCAGGACTGAGTTCAGGAAGTTCCTAAAGTGGATTAGGACAGTTAGGTACTCCCGATAGGGGAATTACAATGGCACTACTGGATCTGTGGGCTCCGGCCTAAAATTATGGCTGTGTGCCCCGAGGATCCTGGATAACGGAGTTCCTCCCACTGCAATGGGGATCAGGCTTTCGGATCGTGGTTCTAGACGTCTCAAATAATTTATGGGGTGCCCCTCAGATCTTTGGGCTTATATTTTTGATCCTGAGACCCGGGATGACCAGGAGTGCTCCGGAGGGGGTGACTAGAGTGTGACAGGCCCGGTTGTTCGGACCCCAAGGGCCGCGACTTTAGGGTTTCGCCAGGTCTGAAGACTGCCGAACCCGGGTCTACGGGGTGCAGGGGTGCTGGGCTGGCGCGCCCGCTCTCACTTACGGTTCCGGCGGTCCCGGGTCGCTCCCTCCGGCTCAAGGGCCTCCCGCTGTGTCCGGCTCGGGAGGGCGGGGCCGGTGACTCAGGCGGCTCCTCCGGGCTGGGGCCCGCGCACCACCCTGGCGCCGTCCGCGCGGCCCTAAAGCCGCCAGTGCAGCTGCACCTGCGCCTGCGCGGGAGGGCCCCGCCCCACGTAGTGGGTTCCGGGTGTGTGCCTCTGCCTAGCTAATCCACCCCCATACACACGCTGCCAAAAATTCAACGCCCTCCAGATTTAACAGGTCTGAGTACTAACAAACCATTCTAACACCGAGGGACTGGAAAGTCCAAGGAATTAGAATTTTGATCCAGGTCGCCCACCAGGTCACGCACCGTTGCAGTATATAGCCTGCTCCAGAAGGGACTGCGGTTTTTATTGTCGTTCATTCATTCTTTCATTCATTCTGCACTTTGAGACAGGTTTGTTATACATCCCAAACTGAACTTGAACTCACCCTAACGCCCTAGTTGACCTCGAACTCGAAGCAATCCTCCTGCCTCTGCTTCCCAAATGCCAGGATTACAGGTATTCACTACCATAAACACCCTGTTGGGGATCTTCAGTTGACCATAAGTTTGTGTTCTCCAACTTAGGTTCCTTTTTGGCTTCTAGGCAGTCTAGCTGTCTGAGCCTTGACCACTCCCGGGAGACTATGTAAACCTCTACTGGAGTCTCAGTTGGAATCTGCTCATCCCTAAAACAGTGACCTAATGTCTGTGAGCCATGATTTCCTCATCTGTAAAATGGGAGCACATCCAGGGATGATGACACATACCTGAACACCAGCACTTGGGAGGTGGGGGCAGGGGAACAGTCTCAGTACATAACAAGTTTGTGGCTAAGCATGAGACCCTGTCTCCAAAGGGGAGGAAGTTAGCTGGGCCATGATGGTGCATGCCTTTAATCCCAGCACTTGGGAGGCAGAGGTAGGTGGATCTCTGAATTAGAGGTCAGCCTGGTCTACGGAGTGTTCCAGGACAGCCAAGGCTACACAGAGAAACCGTCTCAAAAAGCGGGGGTGGGGGGGACTGTTGTGGTGTGTGTGTGTGTGTGTGTGTGTGTGTGTGTGTATGTGTTAGGCATAGGTTCCCCCTGGTTAGGTCCCTATCAAAATTAAGTGATTAAATACATAGTAAATGCCAGCTCTTGTTAGTCCCTATGCACCGCACTGTTCTCCCAGCTCGCAACCCACCTGGATCTCTTAGTTAGTTTACTCTTGCTCATCCTTACATAACAGAGAATGCTAACTACCAGTTCCTAAGTATTTTGCACACATCGGCTTGTGTGTTCTCATGGCAGCCCTGTGGGACAGATGCTGTTCATTATCCCCATTCCACATATAAGTAAACTGAGGTCAAGCTGGACAGTCTACTTTACCTGTTCCTTTCGCTGCCACCGTTACTCAGACACTCTCCAATAATTTAATTAATATGATAATCACTCAAATCACAAGATCACAGCAGACAAAACTGTACTTGTACCTGACGTCACCTAAGGGCTTGCTGGGACCAAGCCAGGCAATGGCTGCTCAAGCCTGTATGTGAGAGGCAAGTTATAACATGAGTGAAAGGGAAGGTGATGACCCGGGCCTACACCTGGGCCAGTAAGTCATTTGGTGGTGACTAATGTGGATTCCTTTGCTGCCACACCCCTCTGCCGCACAGTTCTCCGTCCTGACCTCAGGCTCCACTCCCTGGCAGACCTTTGCACAAACCCTGCCCTCTACCTACTGACACTCCTGTGTCTGGGTTTGCCTATTTGCCTGTGCCCTCCACTTTGGATGGGAGCTCAGGGTCTCTCATTGAGGAAGTCCTCCTTGTCCTCACGCCCACCCAGGACTTGGTGAGGCCTTGGCTCCATGCTCTCAGAGCCCCCTGTAGTAGACATGCTGACACAGACCTAGGATCCTCGGGCTCCGAAGGTTGAGGCCGGTGAGCTACACCATAGGACCCTATCTCAAAACAACAGTTTAAAAAATGTTTTCAGGCCAGGCAGTGATGGCCCACACCTTTAATCCCAGCGCTTGGGAGGCAGGGGGAGGTAGATCTCTGTGAATTCGAGGGCAGCCTGGTCTATAGGGTGTGTTCCAGGACAGCCAGGACTACACAGAGAAACCCTGTCTTGAAAAACCAAATAAACAAATAAATAAAAAATAAAACAACTTTTTGTCATTGTTTTCATTGTTTTCACTACCCAAAGTGATCGGTTATGTTGTCCTCTCTCTCTCCCTAACTTCTAACCCTAATCTCTGACCCTGTCTCAATTCCCCGCATCAGTGAGCCTTAGGTTTTGTCCCTCCTGTCGAGCCTACTGTGCCATCCGGTACCTCCCTGAGGTAATTTTTTAATGACTTTTTTTCCTGTGTGTACATGTTGTGAGGTAGTCTCCTGTAGCCCAAGCTGGGGGGGGGATCTCCTATAGCCCAGGGTGGGGGTCTCCTGTAGCCCAGGTTGGGTGGTCTCCTGTAGTCCAGGCTGGGGGGTCTCCTATAGCCCAGACTGGGTGGTCTCCTATAGCCCAGGCTGGGTGATCTCCTATAGGCCAGGCTGGGTGGTTTCCTACAGCCAGGCTGGGTGGTCTCCTATAGCCCAGGCTGGGTGGTCTCCTATAGCCCAGGCTAAGTGGTCTTCTATAGCCCAGGCTGGGTGGTCTCCTATAGCCCAGGCTGGGGGTCTCCTATAGCCCAGGCTAAGTGGTCTTCTATAGTCCAGGCTGGGTGGTCTCCTATAGCCCAGGCTGGGTGGTCTCCTATAGCCCAGGCTGGGGGTCTCCTGTAGCCCAGGCTGGGTGGTCTCCTATAGCCCAGGCTGGGGGTCTCCTATAGCCCAGGCTAAGTGGTCTTCTATAGTCCAGGCTGGGTGGTCTCCCAAAGAGCCCAGCCTGAGGGTCTCCTATAGCCCAGCCTGGGGATCTCTTATAGCCCAGGTGGCCTCAAACTGACTGTGTAACAGAAAATGCCTCCACATCCCAAGCCCTGGGGCTGCCGGTGTCTCTGGTTCTGCTTGTCTTTCCTTCCATCTCCAGATCCCTATCTTCAACCTGGGCAAGGCCGGGACTCAAGGCTCCTTCTTCCTGCTTCCTATTTACAGTCTCCTTAGGGAGGGGGGCAGAGTTCCTAAGGCACCAAGTGTTTCCTTCTTGAGCCTCTGCCTGCGCCAACTCCTATTTTGTTTGTTTGTTTTTGCTTTTCTTTTTGAAGTTTTTATTTCATGTTTGTGCACATATGTCTGCCTACCATGTGTGTTCTGGTATTCAAACCTGAGCTCTCTGCAAGAGCAGCAAGTGCTCTTGACCTCTGAGCCACCTCTCCAGACGCTTATTGCAGGCTGGCTGTTTGTTTTTGAGGCAAAGTCTCTGATTATGCTCCCCCCTCCCCAACTAACTCTCTTATCTCCGCCCCACTGCTCCAACCTGTCAGTCAATCTAATCCACTCCCTCTGCGGACCCTCATTGCTGGCCCCCACCCCACAGCCTTATCCCTGCCCTCCTCAGGGCCTTCTCAGCAACCTCGGTCACCTGCAAACAAAGGAAGCCTGTACATGGCTCTGTCCCTCTGACTCAGAGTCTGTTCCGGCTATACCTCATTCCAGAAGCATCAAAATTCTCTCCCCAGGGAGGACGGCTCGGTGGTAGAGTGCATGCCCAGCCTGCATGAAGCACCAGTTCTTTTTTTTTTCTTTACTCAAAGCCACAAAGTTCTTACTGATCCATCCTGTAACCTCCTGACCCTTTGAGACAGTACAAGGAAGCCAGGCTTGGTGGCCCTAGCCTTCATTCCCTGTACACAGGAGGAGTGCACAGAAAAAGTTCCAGGACCTGGATGTTCCCAGCTGAAACCCTGAGAACAAAACATGGAGGCTCTGCCTGTGTATGGTGTCCGAACAGCCCTTTCCTGCACACAGGATACCGGAACTCCACAGCCCAGGCCTCTCCTGGCCCCCCTTAGAGTCACCTCATATTGGGATTTTAGCTGACTCTTCTCAGCTCTCCTATTAACCTCTATAGCACACCGCTTTTTTTTTTTTTTAATGAATCAATCTCATAATTATCTAGCCCTGGCCGGCCTGGAACTTATGCTGTAGACCAGACTGGACTTGAACTCACAGAGATTCTCCTGCCTCTGCCTCCTGAGTGCTGGGATTAAAGACCTGCACTCCACCACATTTCCCAGCCCATTTTTAGCATTCACACCCCACTAATACACTGTATAGTTATCAACCAATACTGCTTCTTGTCTGTCGTCGGCATTAAAGTGTAAATTCTCCAAAGACAGCGCTTTCTAGCCTGTTCACAGATGTGTATCTAGTTCCTAGAACAGTGTTTTCTTACCATGAAGGGGTTAAACTCTCCTACTTTTTACAACTGTATTTAAATTGCAGCTCTCTGAGAAGGGCAAAACAGGTGTCTTTTTGAACAAAGGGCCATTTATCTACAAGGCTCTTACATTCAGGGTTGAGGGAGGGAGAAAACACAGAGGGCCTAAGTCAGTCTCAGTATCTCTAGGACAAACTCAGCAGATCCCAGCTCCCTTCTGAGACACATCCAAGCTTGTACAGATGTATCCAAAATGATAAGACTAAACCTCAGCCATTTAAAAATATACTAATGTAACTGCTGCCCGCTTAAACAGTGATGTAGCTGACTCCGAAGCTCCCCCTGGCTACACTTAAAAGGAGTCTGTGTCCCTCTGGGGTAGTCGCCATTTTGTACAGGCATTGACCCCTGCATGCTGGAATATTAAACGCTCTTTGCTCTTGCATACTATTTGAGTCTGGATCTTCCTTTATCATTTCCTCGGACCCCACAAGCAGTGTTGGGCACTGACTCTAGGCTCTCCAGGCTGGGAGTCAAGTGCTCATCAAATCGTACCCCAGTCATTTCCCAGCTGACTTTGTATGAGCAAGGGATACATTTTCAGCCCGGAGAAGGGCTGCACACTGTGATATTTTGTTTTCATGTCTTAACAAATAAAGCTTACCGGAAGATCAGAGTGCAGAGCTAAGCCACTAGAAGTCAGGCAGTGGTGACACGTACCTCTAACCCCAAGACTCTGGGGAGACAGAGGCAGATCTCTGTGAGCTCAAGGCCACCCTGGGCTACTTGAAATTGAATCAGTTTAAAAGAGAAACAGAGCAAGGCAGTGGTGACTCACACTTTTAATCCCAGCACCAGGGAGGAGGAGATGGGGGAAGTGATATGGCTGGGATATCATTAGAGAGAGGAATATTAGAGGGGGAGGAGAAAGGAGTTCAGGTGCTGTGTGAGGTTTGGGGGAGACAATTGCAGTCTGCACGTGCAGTCTGAGGATTTGGTAGAGGTCAAAGGTCTCTCTAGTGGCTGGCTGCACTGCTTCTCTGATCTCTCAACTTTCACCCCCTAATATCTAACTCTGGGTTTTTATTTATTAAGATCAATTAGAATTTGTGCAACACATCAGTTATACCCAGCTAGACAAGAAGGCCTGCCTTGGTCTCCAGTGTCCTTGAAGGTCTTCTGTGGCTCAGACTGGCCTTGAACCAGAAGACAACCTTGAGTTTCTTTTTTTAAAAGAAATTGGGAAATAAATAAATACATAAATTTGGGGAAGCCAGGTGTGGTGGCTTTAACATCTTTAATCCCAGCACTCTGCAGGCAGAAGCCTGATCTATGTATTGAGTTCTAGGTCTACATAATGGGACCTTGTCTCAAAAGCCACAAAGGGGAGTGGGAGGGCTGGAGAGATGGCTCAGAGGTGAAGAGAATCTGCCGCTCTACCAGAGGACCTGAGTGATTCCCAGCACCCCTGTTGAGTGGTCACAACCACCCCTGACTCTAGTTCCAGGGCATCCAACCCCTTTTCTGGCCTTCTCAGGCACCTACACACAAGCAGTATATTTTCACACAGACAAAACACATATAAGTAAATGATACTCTTTAAACAATCGTTATTTTTGTTTATCTTGGTAAGGGTGTGTGTGTGCTCGAACACGCATGGATGCCTGCATCAGGCCACAGTATGCTTCCAGAGGAGGGAAGACAACTTGCAGGAGCTGGTTCTGTCCTGCCACCACGTGGGTCTGCATCCAGAGCTACTGAGTATCAGCCTCAGCACATCCTCAGGGCTCAGAACAGGACTTCTACGACAAGCAAAAAACTGGCTTGGGAATGGAATCTGAAGAGTAGAACAAACTGATGATTCAGGCACACTTTCCTGTGTGTTTTTTATTCCTTGGGGGAATAATATTAAGGTTTATTTTGGGGTTAAGCCCGTTAAACTTCTCAGGGTCCAGAAAGATTTACTATGGAAGCTGAGAACCTGGCTAATTGAATCTGAGGGTAAAATGAAATAAATCAACCCACATACATTACCGTTATATGTTCTTTAAAGCTAAGAAGAAGCAGTGTCATATGGGCATAAGGCATATCAATAAGGGGTGATCTCCAAAAAAGCTTTCTGTTTACATAGGAACACAGACAAGTTGGCAGTCCCATAGGCGTAACTGTTATGCCCAAATCTGCGAAGTCTCTGCAAAAGTCAACAAGTAGACTGAGTCCCTTATGTAAAAGCAAAGAGCCTTTATTTTAATCATGTTTGCAAACTCGGTCTCTCCACATATCCAATGTATTGGAATAACCAGAGAGCCCCGAGATCAGTTAGAATTGGGTTTTTATAGTAGTAAAGGTTGGGGTGAGGGGTTTCTGAGATTTAGGACTTTTGATTGGCTGACATTTGTCTAGGGGTGTCCTGGTGGGTGTGTGCTGGCAGGTGACCCTGTTAATTGGAATGTTAGACATTTCTTTTGAATGGTCTGTTCTTAGGCGGTGGACAGGTAATCTCAGCTTGTGGTTCCTCCTGCAGCCAGGCATTCCATCAGGGTAAACTACTGATTCTCAGACCTCTTATTAAATTTATGGATGGCCAAGTTCTACTCTGGCAGGTGATAATGGTTGGAAGTAAAGAACTTCCTTTGGGTGACCTGCCATACTTATCTTATCATGGCTGGCCCCTCACTTCCCCCTTCACAGGCACGGGTGACAGGATCCAATCTTGGGTCCTGCATTCCCCTGGTTTTAAGGAGGCATGGAACTACTTAATTAATAAATCTATTAATAGACAACTCTGCATCCAGTATATTAACAGACACTATATATCTTGTTCCCCATGCCAAGGAGTTGGCCCTTGTCTCAGCCTTTTAACCTATTTTGTGCAGGGTGCATGGGACAACGTGTTCTTTTCTGCAACTACTTCAAGCTGACATTGGGGTGTTGTTATCCAGGCCCAAGCAGGTTGAAAAGCTAGCCAAAGGTGGGGGGGGGCATTTAGGCAATGGGGCACTCATCAGACTCCGCTGAAGGGACAGGGGGCATTCATGTCAGATGGACTGGTCCACATCAGCTTTCAGGAAGTCCAGGACTCGCCACCATTCAGAGAAAGTTGTAGTCAGCAGCTGATGCTTAGATGCATCTGCCATGCCAAGTGAAGCCTATTGAGATAACTTTAAACTAGGAACAGAAGTTAAAATTTATTTACTTAACTACCGGGCGGTGGTGGCACACGCCTTTAATCCCAGCACTTGGGAGGCAGAGCCAGGCAGATCTCTGTGAGTTCGAGGCCAGCCTGGTCTACAAGAGCTAGTTCCAGGACAGGCTCCAAAGCCACAGAGAAACCCTGTCTCAAAAAAAAAATTATTTACTTAAAGAAAAACCCATATTGTAGAAAAAGAAAAAGATAACAGCAGGTATCTGTAAACAGAAGGAATAGACTTATACCTTTGAGTTCTAGCAAAAACTACAGATTTTTATTAGAAGCATGTATGTTTTTCTGCTGTCCATAGACCCATGTATGGTTTGGACAGAGATGTCTTTGGCCCAATGGGAAACACCTTTAAGTTTATATTTAAATGGCAACCAGAGTAGATCTAAAATCTTAAGCTGTGACTCACACAGTAAGTAGTCATTGCTCTATTTGCTTACTAGAACTATCATGGGGGGGGTCAGAAACATTCTTTATATTTTAAGTCATTTTTTAGACCCTTAAAGCTTATGAACTTTTATATCCTCACACTTTAAAACATTTTTTTATTTATTTATTTATCATGTATACAATATTCTGTCTGTGTGTCTGCCTGCAGGCCAGAAGAGGGCATCAGATCTTATTTCAGATGGTTGTGAGCCACCATGTGGTTGCTGGGAATTGAACTCAGGACCTTTGGAAGAGCAGGCAGTGCTCTTAACCGCTGAGCCATCTCTCTAGCCCTTTAAAACATTTTTTAATGAACAAGCTGGTGGTAGCTTTGTGGAAGGATCTGGATACCTTTTGTTGTTAAACTGACTTTATAATTGCCTTAGCCATTAACACTATCAGAGCTATCAGAAGGATGAATAAAGTATATCTGAGTACAGACCAAGTAGTTTCCGAATCTATTAAAAAATGACAGAGACCAGAGTTCATACACAGTTAGTCATATCCAGGTCTTCATAGCACTGGAGGCAGAAATATCCAGAACAGCAGTCTTACTGTCTAAGCCAGGCCCATAAGGAGAACTTTTCTTTTTCTGTGGAAGAGTGACATGGGAAAGACTGACCTTATTTTGTCTAGGCAAAAGTAGCGCAATCAATTCTCCAAGGTCCTCCTGTTTGTTCACAGTCTGGACCGGGTCCTGGCAGCCAGTGTTGCACTGGGGGTCATCTCGGCCAGTGGTCAGCGTCGTCCTAATCCAGGTGGAGACATCATGGTGTCTCATCTTCTCTGGAGATCTTGGGTTACTGCTAGGATCTCAGAGTCTCTGTCTAATATAATAATAGTATCAAGCATACATTTTCATAGTCACAGGAAACTGGTGGATCTGACAAGGAGCCGCCTTCTGTCTCAGAGTGGGTGTGGCTGTGAAGTTCCCCCTGCGCTGGGAACACAGAGTTGGTAGCTTTACTAACCTGTGGGCTTGATTTGCATTAGCAGCTAGCTGGTTGCGTTAAAAGGAATCTCTTCGGGGGATCTTGCTTTTGACTCCAACTGAGAATTTTTCTCTCTGAAGTGAGTTTCAGTGACTCAGGCCCTTTTCCTGTATAAACAGTTAATATCCTGGGCTATGATCCTGTGTTAGTTGACACCAAGGTGAAGGGTAAATACAGAGTATAGTAGCCTGTTAGGGTCAGAGCAGAAGCCCAGTAGATCACACTTCCTGACTCTGCTGTTAGAGCAGACATACTGTCTCCTGTATGAGGCTCCTTTCTTATCAGTGAGTACAGTCCTGTCAGTAAAGATAGTTGTGGGGGACTATTTTTATGTAGATTTTGGCTGTGAGAACAAAGGCTTGACTGACTGAATCCTTTTCACTTCAAGGATTCATGGTGTGGGGAGAGGTATCTGGTTGCCCTATAGGAAAAGTCAGATTTATACACTGCTGGGGTACTATAGAAGGGAGAAATGCCATGATTTCACAAGATTTTTGCAGAATTGGCAGTGACTTATCCAACAGCCAGGTGTGCCCGTAGCTCTGCAAAAAACAGTTTAGTCCAGGTGGAGTGTACGTGTACACTTCCTGTGGATAGTCGATAGGTCTGTCAGCCCACAAGTATTGTACCATATAATACCATATAATATAGGTCCTGGGGGTCAAGCGTCATCAGGCTTGGCAGCAATCATATTTACCTGCTGGGCCATCTCACTGGCCCCTCTGATCCTCCTGCCTCTGCTTCTCCATTCTGGGAGTAGCCTGTGCTACTCTGTCCAGTTTGTGAGAGGAGAAACGTTAGGATTCGGATACCAAAAGGACTCCATCCATCCTCAGTCCCAACCTCTGCTTATTCTGTTTTACTTCTGACTTTTTCCTGGGATTATTTTTATATGTTTCTTACCATGCAAATTAAAACACTATTATTGTATGTGTACAGGTGTGCACGTGGAACAATCATTTGTGGGGACCAGGGGACAATTCAGGAGTCAGTTCCCTCCCATCCTCTTTTGAGATCAGTCTGCCTGGCACCACTGAGCCGTCTGGCTGGTTCCTTCAATATGCAAATGTTTATTCTGTCCATTTTTGCATATTCACCGCTCACCTGGGACCAGGCTCGGTGTTCCATCCCCACTTTCCTCCTTGAAGGTGTCCAGTGACTCTCACAGTCCTTCATGCGAAATAAACTAGACAGTAAGGCTAGGATTTCATCTCTCCCTTCAGCTTGCTGTGAAGGAGGAACAGTGCCAGTCTCTACTCTTTCTCTTCCCCCACAGGCTAACACGGGGATGTGGTGGAGCCATCTTGGATCTCACAGGCCAGGCTGCTGCCTGAGGAGTAGCAGGGTCATGGGTAGAAGCTGTGTGAGTGCTTGGTGCCTGGTGACCTCAGCATTCGCCCTGGAGTACTTAAGCTTTAGCTGCTGCGGAAGAAGTAGAATTTGCTGTAATCTGCTGGCCTGGTCTGTCACCTGGGTACCCTGTCCCTTTAAGAGACAAGCTCCACTTACACCCACTCACTCTCCCACTCCCCCCCCCCCAGGCAAGGGGGTCTCCCACTTCCTCTCCAGCTCTCCCTCCTCTCTCTCCACTCTCTCCTCCTCCACCCCTCCCACCTCACCCCCTCTCTGTCTACCCATCTTCTGGAGAAGCAGCTTTTGCCTCTCTCTCTTCTCCCCCACCTTCTCCCCTTCCCCTTCCCTTTCCCCCTCTATAACCACTAAATAAACTCTATACCCCAGCTCTCTCTGCATAGTGTATTTATCTGTCTCCAGCCGAGGCCTCAGGCCACCCACCAGGGGACCCACTGAGGCCTCAGGTGACCCACCACTGTTTCTCCTGGGACCAGTCCCCCACCACCTCTTTATAAATAACAGAATTCTGTTGTATTGACCCAGATGTCCTGAGTTCTTTTGCAGGGTTTGTTACAAATGTCATCTACCCTATCATGATCATTATGTACACCCTGGATAATCTCCCACAGTCCTAAAAGCATCGTTTTCACTGTATATAAACTATTCCACCATCTGAAAGCCAGCTGAAGTTTTTCTTCTTCATTTCTTCCTCAAACACTATTTATTGAGCACTGACTAAACCATAGACGATGGAGATCTAGTGATGAACAAGACCATTGTTCTAGTTTGTTTTCTTTTGCTATAGTAAAGACCATGACCAAAAGCAATGCGGGAAGGAAAGCATTTAATTGGGCTACATGTTATAGTGTAGCCAGGGAAGCCAAGGCGGGAACCTGGAGGCAGGACCCAAAGCAGAGTCCTGGAGGAACTCTGCTCACTGGTATGCTCTCTCTCCATGACTCACTCAACCTGCTTTTTTAAACAGTTCAGGACCACGTGCCTGGGGCGATACTGCCCACAGTGCACCGGGCTCTCCCACATCAATCATTAACTAAAAAATGTACCCCACAGATTTGATTATAGGCCAACATGATGGAAACATGTTCTCAATTGAGATTGCGGAACTCTTCCCAGGTATCCCTAGCTTGTGTCAAGATGACAAAAAACCTAACCAGCACAGCCATGAGGTTACACCCTCTGTGGAAGGAGAGGCAGACAAGCAGCAGACAGACACAGCTAACAATACAATCCCTCCCTGTTTTCAGAACGAGCACAGTCCCAACTGTGCAGTAGAGATGGGCCAGTGTGAGCTGAAGTGGCAGGAATAGGGATTCCAAACAGTGAGGTGTTAAGTGAGAGGACTAGGAATGAGAAATTAAGAAGACAAAACATAAAAAAGACAAAAGCAATCGCTGGGACCAGGAGATCTGGCATAAACTGATGACTTAGGTCAAGCAAGTTTATAAAGTGCAGCATCGTATATACTATCTGTAGGGAGGAAAACGGCCAAGGTCAGCAGAGAGCTAAGTCAGACATTGTTAGTAAAGAGAACGCAGACACAACCGCCTAATGACTATAACCAGGGGGAAGGGTCAGGTCCCTAGGAACACAGCTTGACTCCTTCCAGACCCATGCCCCAGCCGTAGACAATCCTTGCCAAGTCCACTCACGGGTAAGGACGCAGAACTGAAGTTCTCTTTGACCTTTTAGCGGGGCCTCTGAGAAGGTCTTGGGTCTGTCTATTTATACCAAGGATCTACTTAGAGAGTTTCCCTTTTGGGCTTCCTAAGCAAGACCACATTTCCCATCCATCTTTGCAGTTTTGCATAGTCTCTCAACTGTTGTTTGTACCGTGGGAGTAGATACTTTGTATCAAATTCCTCACTCTGCTCTACTGTTACTGGTTGACAGACACTGAGATGGGAATGTGGTGTGTGACTTCAGGATGGATAAGAGGAGAATATATACAACTGAAACGAAGAAAAGAACAATAATTGTCCCTTAAAGAAACCTCTTGAGGCTGGAGAGGTGGCTCAGCTGTTAATAGCACCTCTAACTCCAGTTTTAGGGGACCCAGTGCTCTCTTCTGACGTCCATGGACTTCTGCACTCAGGTAGCACACACACATACACTCAAGCACACACACACATATGTAATCCGAGATCTCTCTCCCACCTGCCAGTTCCCGAATAACCACTCAGAGGCTTCATATTGCTTATAAATGCTTGGCCAATGACTCAAGCTTTTTACTAGCTAGCCCTTACATTTAAATTAACCCATATTTCTTATCTTTGCTTTGTCACATGGTTTGTGGCTTATTACCTCATTTTCTGCATGTCTTGCTTCCTTGGTGGCTGGCTGGCATCTCCCAGATTCCACCCTCCTCTTGTATCTCTGCTTGGATTTCCTACCTCACTGTTTCCTGCCTTGCCATAGGCCAAAGCAGCTTTATTTATCAACCAATGAGAACAACACATATTCACAGCATACAGAAAGACACCACATAGCACACATACAAGCAAAATTAAATAAATAATAAAAACTGAGTGCGTACCTTTAATCCCAGCATTTGGGAGGCAGAGAAGACAGATGGATCTCCGTAAGTTTGAGGTCAGCCTGGTGTGCACAAAAAGTTCCACACCAGCTGGGGCTGCATAGTGAGACCACCTTTTCTCCAAAACAAGCAAACAACAACAATAACAAACAAAAAGATGACTTAAGTTTTTGTGGTTTGCTCCGTGGAAGGTTTCTTTGAAGAGTAATTATTGAAACAACCAACTCAGTCAGCTTAATTTGAAATAACAACTTACTTTTCTTAAAATAAAAAGAAAAGTAAAAAAAGGAAGAAAAAAGAAAGAAAGAAAGAAAGAAAGAAAGAAAGAAAGAAAGAAAGAAAATAAAATTCTTGGATCTGAGGAGGTAGTTCAAGGGTAGAATTCTTACCTAGCATGTATAAAGTTCTGGGATAAAGACCAGTCACACACACACACAAACACACACACACACACACACACACACACACGTAAACTAAAAGAAATATTGGGGGAAAAATGAAATTTTGGTTGCTTCTTGTTTATGTGACGTTGTACTGTGTGGCTATTTCCCCCCCTCTGTGTGTGTAGTTTGAGACAGAGTCTCACTTGAGACATGGCTTGTCTAAACCTTTCTGTGTAGCCCAGGCTAGCTAGGAACTGGACCCACCCCATCACTTCTACTTATGAGTGTTAGACACCATGCTTGGCTACAGAAAGGATGTTCTCTGTGGCAGAGGGGGTGTCTTACGAACAGGACCACACTGGGTGGGTGGTGCAGGCCTGTAAATCCCAGCACTGAGACAGAGGCAGGAAGACCACAGGTTCCAGTATGGACTGTTTCAAGAATAAGAAAGAGCTGGGGACAGTTGTGCACACCTTTGGTCCCAGCATTTGGGAGGCAGAGAGGTGGATCTCTGTGAGTTCGAGGCCAGCCTGGGCTACAGAGTGAGGCCCTATTTCAAAAAAAAAAAAAAGAAAGAAAGAAAGAAAGAAGAAAAAAAGGATGGGGGGTGTCTGTGGCCCCCTCTTGAAACTGAGCATCTTGTGAGCACTTTGGTTGACAGACAGCACAGCGTGACGGTGTGTGGCTCCTCAGGGTGATGACAGTTTGTATGGTTTCTGAAGAAGGGTTGGGAAGGGTCCTGTAGCTTCCGCTTGCTTATCTCAGAGCACGGCTACGGAGAAAGGGAGATCCACCTGCACAGAGGCTGCCTCTCCGGAAAGGCCGTGTGAGGTCAGGTCTGCTAGTCACAGTCCCCAGGGCTGGGCGGACAGCCAGCATCACTACAGCCAAGTTGTGAGTCATTTGGACATCCAGCCTTGTCACGCTGACAGTCAAGGAGAGGGCTCTTAAAGAAGAAAGTACCAAGGAACCGGTGGAAGAGCTAGACTTGTTTTCACTTTTCTGCTCTGATGGGGTTCTGGGCTGGGTCCTCAGGCATGCTATGTGAATGCGTTCTACTCTCCCAGCCCTTGGACATTTTATCTTTGCCATGGTGCACGTGTGGAAGTTGGTAGTCAAAGAACAGCTTGCAAGGGTTACTGTGCTCCTTCTCCAATGCGGGTGCTTAGAATCGCACTCAGATCCTCAGTCTCAGCAGCAAGCACTTTTACCCAAGGACTCAGCTCACCTGCCTTTGGTTTATTTTGAAACAGGATGTTGGGTCTCCCAAACTGGCCTCGAAAGTCTCTGTGCTGAGGATGACCCTGAACTCCCGATCCTCTCGTCACCACTTCCGAGTGCCTTTTCCTGGGGCTGGGGACAGAACCCAGGGTAGTTTGCATGCTAGTCACGTGTGTTCTATTCTTGAAAATAATATTTTAAAAAAAAAGCACCAAACAGTCCTCGTTCTGACCCTGAAAGAGTCAGATATAGAATATATATCAGGAGTGGGGCTTTGTGTGGTGCTCCAGAAGCAGAGGCAAGAGGGTTGCCATGGGTTCTAGTCCAGCCTAAGTGGCATGCCTAGACCCTGTCTCAAACAGAACAAAACACCAAACAGACAGGGCTAGCAGGGCATTCTTTTAAGTCCAGCACTTGAGAGACAGAGCAGGCAGATCTCTGGGTTTGAGGCTGGTCAAGTGCCGCGTCAGCACAGCAGCTGCAGTTCTCTAAGTGAGGGACGTCGGGATTCACACACAGCACACTTCAGGTTCTGCAGACAAGCCTCTATTCCACTGTCTCACACAGTATATATAGCCCTCAGCAGGAGAGGCCGAGCCAGCAAAAGCAGGAAGCTCATCACCGTAGAGGTAAACATCCTTAGAAACATTGCTGAAAACAACAGATTGTTTCATTCTTGTTTTTGCTCTTGTTTTCTGCCAACCACAAGAGTGAAAAACAGATCAAGTGGGGGTGTGAAGGCCTGTCCTCTAGAGCCCCAACAGTCAAGGTTACATAGTGAGACCCTGTCTCAAAGGGAACAACAAAAGTCGTGAAAGCAGCTGGCTGTGACAGCATGTGCCCGAGCTGTGTGCATTTTTACCCTAGGAAAACAAATACAGGATTCTTCACACCAAGTAGGGCATTGATTGCCAGCAGACAGAAGGAACACTTCCACTCAAGTCTTGCTCTGTGGAGCAAGTGGTTTAGGTAAGGTTGTTCACAGGATTTGGGGCAGCTTCTGAGTGCCTGCCCACATCTCTTCTCTTTAAAAATTATTCATTTATTATTATTGGAGGCATGAACATATGGAAGTCAAAGGGCCTTGTGGGATCGGTTTTCTCTTCCACCTTCACACAGGTCCCAGGGATCTTACTCGGGTCTTTAGGCTTGACAGCCAGCACTGTTAACTCTGAACAGTCTCACTAGCCTGGTTTATATTTTCTCTTATTCTGTCTCTTTGTCTCCTTTACTTCTGAGGCTCCAGAGACCTCATTCACTCTAAGCAAGAGTTCTAGATCCCCAGAATTCACCCTCCTTTTAAAGACAGAGTCTTCATATGTACCCCAGACAGAGCCTACAATCCTCCTGCCTCAGCCAAGCCATCAGGATTAGGATCTTTTCTTAAAAAGTTTAAACTTTGTTTATGCTTGCGTGTTTTGCCTGCTTGTAGATCTTTGTACTATGTTTGTGTATGGTGCCTTCGACGGCCAATAGAGGGCATCGGATTCTCTGTAACTAGAGATAATGTGAGCTGCCCTGTGGGTGCTGGGAATCGAATCCCAGGTCCTATAGAAGAGCAGCTAATGCTCTTAACCACTGAGCCGTCTCTCCAGCCCCAACCAGCACCAGATCTTAATATCACAAAGACAAACAAAGCTACAGAGAAACCCTGTCTTGGAAAACAAACAAACAAAAACAAAAACAAAAGAAAGTATCAAGGGATGAAACCAGTTAAGTTCTTATTATTTAGACTGTGGGAAATTCCTGGTGTAGACCCTAGGAAATCTCTGAAAAATGAGCTGGAGCAGGACTGTTGCAGAATTCTTAAGAGAGCTATCCGAATGCAGCATGTGATGTAGGGACCCTAGATTTTGATTTGTATAAATCAACAGGAAAGACTACATTTATGAAATAATCAGAAATATTTGAGTACTGACAAAATATTAAATAATATCTTAAAATCAATGCAACTTATTCTTATGAATCTTTTCTTATAATTCATTTATTTGTATTTTATGTGCATTTGTGGTGTGGGAGAATGGTCTGTAGTCTGTCAATTATATTTTAAACAAATGCTGATTGGCCAGTAGCCAGGCAGGAAGTATAGGTGGGACAACCAGACAGGAAGGAGAGGCAGGTCAATGAGAACAGGAGAATTCTGAGAAGGAGGAAGCCCATTCCTCTGCAGTCCTGACCCAATCACAGAAGAAACAAGATGTGACTGCCTTGCTGAAAAAGGAACCAAGCCACATGGCTAGCATAGATAAGAATAATGGGCTAACATAATAAGTTATAAGAGCTAATAAAAAGCCTTAGATAATGGGCCAATCAGTTTATAACCAATGTAGACCTCTGTGTGATTTTCTTTGGGACTTAACGATTGCGAGAACTAGGCAGGATAGAAACCCCATCAACACGTGTCTGTTTCCTGCATGTATGTCTGTATGAGGATGCCGGATCCCTTGGAACTAGAGTTACAGACAGTTGTGAACCGCCATGTGGGTGCTGGGAATTGAGCCCAGGACCTCTGGAAGAGCAGTCAGTTCGCTTAACACTGAGCCATCTCTTCAACTCCCTTAGTGTAGTTTTTTAAAAGATTTAATGTCTTTTGCAGAACCATACAAAAGCATTTCTGAATGAGATGATACACTGCCCGAGAGAGGCAGGCGTGATTGCGCATGCCTGTAATCTTAGCATTTACCAGGCTAGCTACAGCTACATAGCAAGACTCAGTCTCCAGAAACCAATTACTCCGTTAACTAATACAATGGGAGACGTTTAATAAACAAAACAAGAAGGTCATATGATGACAATTACCAAAACTGAATCAGGCATGATTTGAGGTTGCAGGCCTTCAGTTCCGGTACCCCATCCACTGGCTGGAGTTCGGGTTAGCCTGGGCTATGTAGTGACAGGGTTTTCAGTGCCAGCACTTGCGCAGCACCGCCGTCCTCTCAGCGGGCGGCCAGATCTCCCATTGCACAATTCCTGCTGGTACTGGGTGGGAGGAACCCAGGAGAACGACTAAGTCCGCTCGGGAACAGTAGGAGGGAGCTGAGATATCGCGATGCTTTCTGGGAAATGAAGTCCTTTTTATTTGCGGGACTACTGTCCTGTAGGACTGCAGGCCCCACAGCGGCTGAGCGGTGCGCTGCTGCCCCCTGGTGGAGGCTGTGAGGTTACGGCCCAGGCTAGGGTCATTGCCGATGAGGGAAGTGGAGGCCTGGTGTAGACCTGGAAAAGCTGAAGGAATCCTTTCTGGAAAGGGTGGACAAACCTAGAGGAGCGTTACGGAGTAAAAGGGTGATGGTTTAAAAGTAAGCACAAGGCCACGAAAATTGCAGCGCGGTCTATTCTGGCTGTGCATAATCCTTGCTGTTCTTTTAGCTAAATGACGAGCAAGCATTTCTGTGGGCCATTTGCCTCACTAACAAAAGCTAATAGGCCCAGCAACTTTGTGTGTGTGTTTATGTGTAGGTGGGTCTATTGTCAGTCCTGCTTCTGAGGAGCGAGGCTGTGTGTGTGTGTGTGTGTGTGTGTGTGTGTGTGTAGGTGGGTCTATTGTCAGTCCTGCTTCTGAGGAGTAAGGCTGTACGTAGCTCATTCATCTGAATAGCCAGAGCTGGATTCGAACCTGGGTTGCTGGGCTCCAGAGTTTGCACTAAAGCTTACTAATTACACCTCTCTTAACTAGTTAATTATCCCAAGGTTTTAATGGGCACGAAAAGCAACTCATTATTAGCATGCAAACCCTTAACTCAGAAATTTAGCTCAGCTCTGGACCACAGGCTGCAGTCAGTGCGTTTGGTGATGCCAGTTAGGTTTCTGGTCAACAGGAGTCACGGGAGGGATTGCTTTAGTTACGGCCACTCCTATTCAAGCGTGACCCGCGTTCCTACGCTCAAGATGTCCCTGGCAAATATGGCTATTTAGTTTCCTTTTCACTCACTGCCTGCTCTGCTTACCTGGAGTGCTTCCGATCTAGCTGTGTTATGAATAATGGAGTATTACAGAAGACATGTCTCAGGGGTTAAGAGCTTTTGTGCAACAGACTTTTCCTGGGGAGGCAGGAAAAAACAACTACCCGCCCCAAAGAGGGAGCCCATGACAGACCAAAGTACACATGCCACCAAAGTCCAGCTTGGTGAACCAATGAGTTTGATTGGGTTATTTACAGGAATATGGGTGAGGGGTCACTTACAGAAGCAGAAATGACTCAAAGACAGCTAGATGCATCACCATGCCCGCCCCAGCATGGTGACACCTCGCAAACACCGTGAACTTGGAGCACAGCCTGCAGGCGGCACAACAGGTTGGATAACGGCCTTTCCAGGTGCCTCAGGCAGTCTGAGCGTCTTCCAGGCATTTCAATTGATCTCTGCTTCTTGCAGAAGCCTGGGCTTGTCTGATTGGCATGCAGCAGGTTTCACTGCTTAAATACACTTTTGGGAGGAGCCTAGTGAATCCAGTCAGTTTTGGGGACCTCCTGAAGCTATTTTTGGTGTTTATTTATTTATTTATTTTAACAAGACGGGGGTTTTCTGTGCAACTGCCCTGGCCATCCTGGAGCTCACTCTGCGGACCCAGCTGTCCTGGAACTCAGAGATCCACCTGCCTCTGCCTCTCTAGTGTTGGTATTAAAGGCATACACCACTCAGCTAATTTTAAATTTTTAAACAAAACCCAAGAAGGGCTAAAAATTTGGTTCAGTGGTAGAATGCGCAAGGCCCTTGGTTAAATACCCAGCGGTGCAAAAACAAAAACAAAAAACCCTAACTAAATGTACAAATAAATTACCAGTCTGCTCCTGGAGTGTGGCTCAGGGGTAGAGTATGTGACTAGAGTGCAGCAGTGAGAGAACGGGGTGGTGGTTTGGTGGTTGGGGGCTGGCTTAGGACACGTGAGGAGCGGCACTGCATGGCCAGTGATGGCGCTCACACGCGCACTGCTCACATGCGCACTGCTCACACGCGCACTGATCACACACGCACTGCTCACACGCGCACTGCTCACACGTGCACTGATCAGCCAGTCCACTGTCAGCTCAGCAGCCGCGGTGTTTTACACACACGCACGCACACACGGATTAGCCTGTAAACTGTCAGCTCACCAATGATGGTGCTCACACATGCACTGTTCAGCTCGTCCACTGTCAGTTCACCAGCGATGGTGTTCACACACACACACACACACACACACACACACACACACACACGGATCAGCGCATCCGCTGTCAGCTCACCAGCGATGGCGCTCACATACACACCTGGTTAACCCATCTGCTGTCAACTCACCACTTCACAACCATGAGTCTTTTCTTTTTATTCATTTTTTAAACTTTTTGTTTGCTTTTTGAGAAGGGTTTTTTTTGTTCTCTGTGTGGCACTGGCAGTCCTGGAACTCTCTCTGTAGACCAGGCTGGCCTCGAACTCACAGAGATCCACCTGCCTCTGCCTCCCAAATACTGGGCATGCGCCACCACTGTCTGGTTAAAATTTTTATGTTTTTATTTTTTGACATTAAAAATATCTGTGTGGGGGCTGGAGAGATGGCTCAGAGGTTAAGAGCATTGCCTGCTCTTCCAGAGGTCCTGAGTTTAATTCCCAGCAACCACATGGTGTCTCACAACCATCTGTAATGAGGTCTGGTGCAGGCATACACACAGACAGAATATTGTCTCCATAATAAATACATAATTTTTTTTTTAAAAAAAGAAGAGCACTGACTGTTCTTCCAGAGGACCGGGGTTCAGTTCCCAGCACCCACAGGGCGGCATGCAACTGTCCAGTTCCAGGGGATCTGACACCCTCGTACCAATGCACATATAAATTATTCTTTTAGGGCTGGAGAGATGGCTCAGAGGTTAAGAGCATTGCCTGCTCTTCCAAAGGTCCTGAGTTCAATTCCCAGCAACCACATGGTGGCTCACAACCATCTGTAATAAGGTCTGGTGCCCTCTTCTGGCCTTCAGGCACACACAGAATATTGTATACATAATAAATAAATAAATATTAAAAAATTACTCTTTTAAATCTACGTGATGTGCTGTATTTATGTCTGTGTGCCACATGCATGGACTTCCAGGTGTGTTCGACTAAGACTGTGGCTGCTGGGAATCAAACCTGGGTTCATCTGGAAGGGCAGTCAGTGCTCTTAACCACTGAGCCATCTCTCCAGCACTAACTGGGAGACTTTTGAAGCACTCCCGGAAAGTTTGTGCTGGAGCTTGGTAGATTTGTGTGCAGTAACCTGGAGTGTACCGGCGGAGAACACAAGCTCCTCCTCTTCCCCTCTTAGCCCCATCACATGAAGTATTTATGATCTTGGGTCCTGGGTGCTGGAGGGTGAGCTCTCTTGCTGATCTCAGGTTGGCAGGTGTTATTTGGATCCTGTGTGTCCCCCCAAAGGCCCTTAGGCTAAAGATTGGTCACCAGTCAGTGTCACTATTGATAGTGGAACCTTTAAGTGGGACTAGTTGAAGGAAGGGAAGACATGGTGGTGCACACTTGAAGGGGCTGGTGGGATCCTGGTCCCTCTTGCTCTGCTTCCCCTGCTACTGAGAGATGAGCAGCATTGCCACGGGCTCCTTGTTGTGATGCTGTCTTACCACAGGCAGAGATAATAACGAGGGTCAAGTAGTCACAGATGGGAATCTCTGCAACCCCGAGCCTTTCCTCATTTTCCCTGTTTGGAAAGCTAGGGGTCGGACCCAGGACCTCATGCATGCTTGGCCAGTTCTGGATCACTGAGCTATGGTCAGGCTCCTTTCCTGTGTACATTATCTCAGGTAGGGCCGAGGGTTACAGTGTTTGCAAGTCTGACTGGAGTTTGCATACCCATGTAAATGTTAGGTGGGCATGGTAGGCCTGCTTGTCATTCTAGCCTTGGGAGGGGGACACGGGGTGGGGTTGGGGTCTCCAGAGCAAGCTGACTAGCAAGACTAGCCACTATCAGTGAGCTCTGGGTTTAAATGAGAGACATGCCTTGAAGTATGAGGGGGAAGAGCACCAGAGGATTATTCCCAACATTAACCTCGGACCTCCATATGCATGCCCATATACACAGATGCACACACGTGCACACACACAGAGAAAAAAACTCTCATCCATATTTGTCACAGTCACAGCAAGCTGCCCAACAAGCTGGTCTAGAAGTTGGGCATACCTCTTGCTTGTTGACTTGGGGTGTGGGGTGTGGGGCGCCAGCATATTCTATGGATCTATTTCTTGTGATGTCTGATGGCACTCGGTATGTGTGGTCGGTTTGTGACTTGTGCAAATCTGTAGGCAGTTTGTGCATACCATGTCTTGTGTCTGTTTGGGGTTGACCCTCTGGGTTGAGTCTATCAGAGTGAGCCCACATTGTCTGTGGGGGGGTTAGAGGCTGTGTGTCCATGCTCTGTGGCGGGGGGGGGGGTAGGTGACACCGGCTGTGTGCCCAAGAACACCACAGCCTTCCGGTACATTTGTTTCCTTCTTACTGTATCCGCCCCCACCCACCCATTTTGGCTAGCTAGCAATTAAACAATTAAACCATCTTCCAAAAAGTTGTTCTACCCAGAATCCCTTGAAAGAGCTAATGAAGGTTATTATTTTACATGGAGGCCCAAGTCTAGTGACTCACTCTCCAGAACTCAGGGTTGCACACACACTGTAAGCCTGAGACAGCGTTCTCTGCCAGGCTACTGAACACTGCAAAGAAATAATGGCTTCGTTCTACTTGCCTACTTCCAGAGTCCACCTGCCTTCTTTCCTTCCTCCCTCCCTTCCTCTCTTTCTTTTCTCTACTTGAGATGGGAACATATTCCAGGCAAATACTCTGCCCCTGAGCAATATTCCCAGCCCTCTTTTTATTTTTAATTTTTTAAAAATTTTATGTGTATGAGGGTTTTTTTTTTGGCATGTATGTATATGTACCACATGTCTGCAGTGCCGTCTGAGGCCAGAAGATGGCGTCGGGTCCCCTGGAACTGAAGTTGTAGATGGTTGTGAGCCACCAGGTGGGCTGAAATTGAAGCTGAAGCTTGCTAAAGTTCTTTTTCTCTTCTGGTTTTTGGTTTTTCGAGACAGTGTTTCTCTGTGTAACCCTGGCTGTCCTGGAACTCACTCTGCAGGTGTGCGCCACCACTGCCCACTTTTTTTTTAAAGATTTATTTATTTATTATGTATACAGTATTCTGTCTGCATGTCTGCTGCAGGCCAGAAGAGGGAACCAGATCTCATTACAGATGGTTGTGAGTCACCATGTGGTTACTGGGAATTGAACTCAGCACCTCTGGAAGAGCAGGCAGTGCTCTTAACCTCTGAGCTATCTCTCCAGCCCCTCTCTGTGGGTTTTGAGGCCAGGTCTCACCATTCCTTCAGGCAGGCCTTCAGCTCACTGAGTAGCCCTGTCTGAAGAGGGAGGATGGCAGACCTGTTCCACAAACCTGACCTGGCTTCTTACTTCCTTAAAATACCAAGTGGGGCTGGAGAAATGGCTAGGCAGTTCAGAGCACTGGCTGCTCTTCCAAGAGGACCTGGGTTCAATTCCCAGCACCTTCCTGGTGACCCCCAATAGTAACTCCACTTCTAGGGCACCTGATGCCCTTTTCTGCCTTCATGGGCAAAGCATAAGAACAAGTCTTAGAATACAAAGGTCCCTCCGGTGCGGGTCTGC
Source organism: Myodes glareolus (assembly GCF_982192425.1). Lineage (NCBI taxonomy): Eukaryota > Metazoa > Chordata > Mammalia > Rodentia > Cricetidae > Myodes > Myodes glareolus. The sequence continues at coordinate 56,113,528 of NC_142026.1, read as the reverse complement.
AGCGGATCTCACCAGCACCCTCCCTCCTCCACGACTCTAGCACAGCTCCTTTGACAACTGGCTGAGCTAACAGCTCTTAGAGGTAAGGACTGACTCCCAGGTTCTCCTAGTTTTACCATGGAGTCACATGACAACACCCTGGCCAATGAGTTAGGAGTAAGTTTTGAATTGTGCCTCTTCCAGGTTTGTACTCCAGCCCAGGCAAGTTTGGAATTCCTCATAACCCGGGCTGTCCTCCAAATCACCAAGGCTAACCTCCTGCCTCTGCTTCCTGAATGCTAGGACTTCAGTGAACTACTATGCCCAGTTCTGGTGCTCTTCCTTAAAGGCTGCTCCTGGATGTGAGGTGGGAGAGGATGGGCATACACCAAGGTGTACAGAGACGGCTGCTGACACAGAAGTCATTATTCTGGGGAATATGTGAGCCCCTAAAGAGAATGAATCAAGGGGTTGGAGAGATGGCTCAGTGGTTAAGAGCATTGCCTGCTCTTCCAAAGGTCCTGAGTTCAATTCCCAGCAACCACATGGTGGCTCACAACCATCTGTAATGAGGTCTGGTGCCATCTTCTGGCCTGCAGACATACACGCAGACAGAATATTTTATATATATTGTATGTATCCATATTAAATAAACATTTAAAAAAAGAAATGTTATCATATCTGAGATAATTTGTAAATGTTGACTCTGAAATAATAAAAATTTAAAAAAATGAATCAAGCTACAGGGAGGGTGTGGTTACACATGCCTTTATTCCTAGCACCTAGGAGAAAGCGGTTAAGAAGAATCTCTAAGTTTGAGGCCGGCCTGGCCTACACAGTAAGTCCAGGCCAAACTATGTCTCAAAACCAACAAAAAAGCCGGACTTGAGCTTTCATCTTCATAAGCCCCGTTATCTTGGGCTGTTACAGCAGCAGAGGGCTTAAGAGAAATCTGTATGGGTACGTAGACTGTGTTTGCAGGAAGCTGAGTGCTGGGATGGACGCTGGTCCTCTGCTACAGCAGCAAGCCCTTTTTTTTTAACTGATATTTATTGAGCTCTACATTTTTTTTTTTTGCTCCCCTCCCTGCCTCTCCCCTCCTTCAATTCTTCCCCAAGGTCCCCATGCTCCCAATTTACTCAGGAAATCTTGTCTTTTTCTACTTTCTACATCCCATGTAGATTATATCTGTGTAAGTCTCTCTTAGTGTCCACATTGTTGTCTAAGTTCTCTGGGATTGTGGTTTGTAGGATGGCTTTCTTCACTTTATGTTTAAAAACCACCTATGAGTGAGTACATGTGGTAATTGTTTTTCTGTGTCTGGGTTACCTCACTCAAAATGAGGTTTTCTAGTTCCATCCATTTTCTTGCATAATTCAAGATGTCGCTATTTTTTTCTGCTGTGTAGTACTCCATTGTGCAAATGGACCACATTTTCCTTATCCATTCTTCGGTCGAGAGGCATTTAGGTTGTTTCCAGGTTCTGGCTATGACAAACAAAGCTGCTATGAACATAGTTGAACACGTCTTTGTGGCACTATTGAGCATCCTTTGGATATATACCCAAAAGTGGTATTACTGGGTCTTGAAGAAGGTTGTTTCCTAATTTTCTGAGAAATCGCCACACTGACATCCAAAGGGGCTGTACCAGCTTGCATTCCCATCAGCAATGCAGAAGTGTTCCCTTTTCCCCACAACCTCTCCAGTATAAGTTGTCATCAGTGTTTTTGATCTTGGCCATTCTTACAGGTTTAAGATGGAATCTCAGAGTTGTTTTGATTTGCATTTCTCTGATGATGTTGAGCATTTCCTTAAGTGTCTTTCAGCCATTTTAGATTCCTCTGTTGAGAGCTCTCTGTTTAGATCTGTACTCCATTTTTTTTATTGGATTATGTGATCTTTTGGTGTCCAGTTTCTTGAGTTCTTTGTATATTTTGGAGATCAGACCTCTGTCTGATGTGGGGTTAGTGAAGATCTTTGCCCATTCTGTAAGCTGTCCTTTTGTCTTGTTGACCATGTCCTTTGCTGTACAGAAGCTTTTCAGTTTCAGGAGGTCCCACTTATTGTTTCTCTCAGTGTCTATGCTGCTGGGGTTATATTTAGGAAGTGGTTCCCTGTGCCAATGTGTTCAAGTGTACTTCCTACTTTCTTTTCTATAAGGTTTGCACTTTTTTAAAAAAAGTTTATTTGCATGCATTGGTGTTTTTCCTGCATGGATGTCTGTGTGAGGGGGTCAGATTTGGGAACTATAGATAGTTGTGAGCTGCCATGTGGGTGCTGGGAATTGAACCCAGGTCCTCCGGAGGAGCAGCGCTGAGCGGTCTCCCCAGCCCCACAGCAATCAATCTTAGCCGGGAACCGCCTCTCCAGTGCGCAGGATATTATGGTAAGTAAAAAGGTGTAAAGCCACTGGGCGGTGGTGGCACAAGCCTTTAATCCCAGCACTCGGGAGGCAGAGGCAGGCAGATCTTTGTGAGTTCGAGGCCAGTCTGGTCTACAAGAGCTAGTTCCAGGATAGGCTCTAAACCTACAGAGAGACCCTGTCTCGAAAAACAATCAAAACAAAAGATGTAAAGCCATCTCTTGGAGGAATCTAGGTGCTACCTCTTCATCCAGATATTTTTTGGAAGGGGTCTTTTTATGTACTTCTCGCTATTCTTGGAACTCACTCTGTAGACCATGCTGGCCTTGAACTCAGAGCTCTACCTACCTCTGCTCCTAAGTGCTGGGATTAAAGGTATGCCCATCACTGCCGCCCACCATGAATCACTACCATGATCTTCCCAAATCAAGAGACTCCCACATCCTCCTGGGTTCTCATTAATTTAATGCACAAATCTCAAAAGTCAACAGCAGACAGAAGTGAATAATATTAAACAGGGGAGGAAAGGGTTACAGGCGGACAGAGGGGCCCTGTCAGGGCTGCAGCAGGGGACCACGTCCTTCCGTGTCACATCTCGTCCAACCCGTAGTCCTCCTCGGGGAAGTCTCCCACAGTGACAAGAGACGGCTTGACAAAGGCACCGTACTTGGGCTGGCATTCAAAGTAGCGTTTCCCATTCACACTGCAGGACAGGACAGGAAGGCAGCAGTGAGGGGCGGCTACCACTCCACGAGCCATGTGTGTGCGGGCTCCCACATACATGGACAAGCACATACAGCAGTGGGCACATGTTACCTGCCATCGTTCTTCCCTAAGGGCTCATCATACCGGACACCAACCCAGTAGCCTGGCTTGAAATCTGTGAGTCCTGCCCAGGAGAGAAATCTCGGTGAAACCTCTAGATAGAGCTCACTCCTGGCTGCTTCCTTGTGGAGTGGAAAGGCTGCCGTGGAGACAGACTCCTACCTCCACTGCTTATGTGGCAATGTAGCCGTGGATAAGCTAGGCTTCAGGTTAGTGACTGACTGCATAGATTTCATAGGAGCTGGTGTAAGACTTTAAGACAATTCTGAAGCCATTTCTGACAATTCTGAACCCGCTCAGCCTCCGTGCCTTAGTGCTTCCCCTCCTCCCTTGGGAACCAAGGACCTAACAGCTACACATGCACGTACTCAGTTCCTGAACAATTACCCATACATGTATGTTTTGACTCAGTCCCCTGGGAAACAGGGTCAAAATGACCTCTTACCTCATCTGATCTGACAATAGCTCTCCAACCAATTATTGGTATTAGCCCTTTTCGAATAAAGCCAATCATAATGGTCAAAGAACAACCCCCCTTGCTTCTGTGGCCTTCTCCTTTAAAAGTAGACTGTACCAGCTATTCGAGGTCTCTCAGCTTCCCGAATGCTGAGGGACCCTGTCATGACAGAATTAGTAAAACCCTCATGCTTTTGCATCGGCTGTGGTATATGAGATGGTCTATGGGGGCAACTCCTTCTCGGTTTGGACACTAGAATCCAACACTGGGTGTGGTGGTGCACACCTTTAATACCAGCACTTGGGAGGCCAAGGCAGGACAGCCTCTGAGTTTGAGGCCAGCCTGGTCTTCCATGATGCTATGGCCAAGTGCATGGAGCCAAATGGCCATGAGCTGAACGCTCTGAAACTATGAGCCAAAAAACATCTTTCCGAAAGTTCTGTCAAGTTTCCAGTCACAGTGCCAAAAAGACACCTACCTACATACATGACAGTGCCTCGGCGAAGGGACTGGCCAGGTGCCTGCACCTCACAACGGCTACCCACAGAGATGGCACTGGCTTGGGCCTTCTCCTCGCTGAGGCGCTGGGCAGCTTCAGCCTCTCGCTGCGCCCGAAGTTCTTCATTGTACGGGCCTACCTTGCTGCGCTTCATGAAGGACCGAACTGTGTCTGTGGGCAGGGAGGGGGCAGGGAAGGGGGACAGGGTCAAACCTGACCTTCAGATCACGTTCCTCCCACAAAGGGCTGAAATTCATACAGAAATTCTATTCTGAGTGTTTAAGAGCTGCCACCACCAGATACCCGCAAGCTTCTCCCCTACTTTCCTCTCCCTACCCTCCATCTGCTTCCCGTCCCTCACCTGACCCTATTTCTCCACACACCCCTCTGGTCTGGTATCCCATTCATCTTCATCTGGCTCCTGAAATGCTCCCGTCTACCCACCCTGACCTTTCCTCAGATGCCTGCTCTAAATGCCACACCACCCTGGACACATCCCATGCCATCTTTACCACTACTTCTTCAACCCAATCCCCAATCCACCTCGAGTCCCTGTCTTTCAAGGGCCCCTTTGCCTGCCTAACCCCATCTCCCGGCCTACCAGGCACTCCATGCCAGCTGCCTTGACTCATCTCCCAGTGCCTGTCCCTGAGTCCCACCTCCCCACCTTCCACTCTCCAAGGCTGGTCCCCACTGCCTCTCCCAGCCTTCTGAACCCCACAGGACCCTTCCAGCCCGGCCCAAGCATTCTGTACTTTGCCTCCGGTCATAAGCTTCCGATGAGATTTCGAATTTCTCCACCTTGGACACATCCTCATATTCTCCAAGCCGGACGCCACTGTGGTCAACGACCTTTGGTAAGAGGAGGGAGGTCAGTGGGGACCGGGGTCGGTAGAGAAGACCTGGGATGCTGGCATCAAGTCACATACTGGTATGGTCTGGAGACTTTAACAGAGGCCACACTCCTCCCCCGCCCGCCCGTCACCAGCACAGCAGGACAGACACTGGCCACTCCCCTTCCTCACCCCCAGCTCAGCCTCGGGATACTGGGATACTGCATCTGCCCCCAGATGTCCTCCACACGCTGGCGTCAACATCATTGATGTGGCCAAGCTCCTGAAACCAGCTGGACATCTCAAGTCTGGCTCACATCCTTCCTCTCAGGGCATAGCAATGCTCTGAGGGTGGCCCCCACCTCCAGAACCAGGATCATCTGGGTCTCTGGTTTCCCTGTTCTGCCTGTCCTCCATCTGGCTTCCCGCCTACAACTTGAGGTACCCATGAACCCCTGAGGCACAGCAGACCCCTCATGCTCAGCGCCCTCCTAACATCCACTGTCCTCCCCAACAGCTCCCGGAAGCCGCTGGATTCCCTTCCGCTTCAGAGTGTTCTCATAGGCCATGCCCTCCCTGCCTCTTCTATTATTGAGACGTCCACACGGCACCTGCTCCCAGAAATCCTCACAGATCTCACTGAAGGCCAGCCTCCTCAGCACCCAAGATGCCAACCTCTCCTGCACAGCCCTCATGCCCACAGATTTTCCTATCTGGTTCTGTGATCATTTGGCTAATGCCACCACAGCCCACGGGTAGGGCTAACACAGGCCTTCTGGGTTATGTCTCGCAACTATGCCCAACCCAACACACATGTTTGAAGAACCAGTAACAGGATACATGAACAACAGAAAAAATGACCAGTTCTCCAGGCTTAGTGGCTTCTGGAGTCAGGGCAGACCCAGGTCAAAATTCTAGCAAGAGTTCACCCGTAAGAAGGTGAACTCCAGGGCTGGAGAGACGGCTCAGCAGTTGAGAGCACTCTTCCAGAGGACCCAGGTTCAATTCCCAGCACCCACATGACAGCTCACAACTGTCTGTAACTCCAATCTTTTTTAAAAAGTCAGAAAGTTTTTTTTTTTAAAAAAAAAAAAGGGAAGAAAGAAAGAGTAAACTCCAGTGTTGGGAGGGCGGCCCAGGCCTATAATCTCAGTACTCTGGAGGTAGAGGCAAGAGGATTATGAGTTCAAGGACAAGTACAGTCTGGAGAACACACACACACAAAGAAATCAAACTGCATAAGAACAATCAACCAACAAACAGAACAAAACAACAGCAATAATTCCTCCCACAAATGGAGATAACGGAACCACAGTCCTGGCGTTATTCTGGGGGTCAACGAATCAGCAGTGACTCGGTGATTCATGGAGGACCCTGTGTGTGCTGGGCCCTATTCCCATAGCTGGTGATACAGCACTGACCTACAGCGAGAGCGACTTCTGTCCTCCCAGAATTCTAATCAGGGAGACCGACAAAAAGCCAGACCAGTGAGAAAGCCCCATGATATGCTGGAGTGTGGGAAGAGCAAAGAAAAAACCCAAAATATGCTTTAAAAAAGGAGAAAGAGAGGTCAAATTTTTATACTAAGTTATAATTCCATCTGGCATGTAGAGATAAACTCAGGAATAGAGGGCTAGCCATGGCTACACAGGGAGTTTGAGGCCAATCAGGGAAGCACAAAACTATCTCAAAAAAACAAGAGGTGCTGGAGAGGTGGCTCAGCAGTTGAAAGCACTGCTGCTCTTGCAGAGGACCCAGGTTCGGTTCTCAGCACCCACACAGCAGCCCACAACACCTGCGACTCCAGTTCCAGGGGATCCAATGTCCTCTTCTGGCCTCTACGCATAGACACACATACAGGCAAAATACTCACACACAAAACAAAATGAATAAATCTAGAAACAAACCAACGCAGCAAAAGGGGAAAGAACAGAAGGACAGCAGCAGTGAGATGGCTCAGTGGGTAAAGGTGCCTGCTGGCAAGCCCGGTCCTCAGAGCGCAACTCACAAGACTCACACAGAGGAGAAAACCATACCGTGTGCACCGTGGCACAAAATAAATAAAAACAAACAAAACACATGAAACTGCTGACTCATAAAGGTGCTATCTGGAAGGCCATTTTCTTGTCTGTGCTAACAACTGAGCTTAGGCTTTCTGGTTCCACCACACCTGGCCCTTCCATTGTGTGTGTGTGTGTGTGTGTGTGTGTGTATACGCCAGAGGGCAACTTTGTGGAACTGGTTCTCTCCTTAATGAGGGTCCAGGAACTGAACTCAGGCTGACTAGCTTCTGCAACCAACTCCTATTTTTTTGAGACAGGGTTTCACTGTGTAGTCCTGGTTATCCTGAAACTTACTATATAGACCAGGTAGGCCTTGAATTTACAGAGACCTGCCACTGTCTCCCAAGTGCTAGAATTAGAGGTGTGTGCCATCACTGCCCGACTTGTTTATTTTTTGGTTTTTCGACACAGGGTTTCTCTGTAGCTTTGGAGCCTGTCCCGGAACTAGCTCTTGTAGAGATCAGACTGGCTTCAAACTCACAGAGCTCTGCCTGCCTCTGCCTCCTGAGTGCTGGGATTAAAGGCGTGCGCCACCACTGCTTGGTGTTTGTTTTTTAACCGAGTCCCACTGTTTATTTTAGGCTTGCCTCCTAACTCCTCCTGAATGCTGAGATTACGGGTGTGCCCCACTGTCTCCAGCACTGGACGAACATCTTAAGTAAAGATTAGAAGGCTCAGTTGTGTGGGTATATGGAAGTGAACTTTTTGGATAGAGAATACAACACAAGACAGAAAAGGGAATGGAGGCAAAGCTTAGAATCGGAGGTCTAAGCACCAGCGGGGTAGGAACTGAGTGGGGGAAGGTGGGGAGAGGTTGAGGGCAGACTGATGAGAGCTGATGCACACAGAGGCTTTTTGTGTTCTTGCTTCTCCCAGTCTGGCTAGCCTGACTGCTCATGGTGGTTCACCACAATTCTTTAGCGCTCTGTACTTTCTTCCCCCCACCTCCCCCCACCACATAAACAGCCTCATATAGCTCAAACATCCATTCCTCCAGGAAGCCTTTTCAGAATCCCCCAAGTGAAGTCAAGTGACTCCTGTGTTTGACCACTCCCCCGGGGTGCCTCTAACCCTGTCCAGACAACTCTGGTCTGTCACTGTCTACTGAACACTGCTTTTCACCATGCGTAACTGGGGGTTCCCTGAGGGCAGGGCCTATACTAGTTACCACACCCGGGCAAAGCACAGCAAAAATTTGTTCAGTAAATAAACAAACGAATGAACGTTCTGTGGGGTCCCAGGAAGGGGGCCTCACATGGATGCGGCAGCCATCATCTACAGGATAGGAGCCCAGCAATGCATCCTCTTGATCCAACTTGCTGTAGAACTTGTCGTCGGCGCCATACAGCTCCAGTTCCATGCAGGAAGCAGGACTGCCCACCACCAGTTCGAGTTTACACTGCGGCAAGGTGGCAGGAGAGGAGAAAGGCTGTCAGAGGCCTCACTTTCGGGCTCGTATCAACAACTACGATGGCATCCCTGCTGTTCCCAAAGGCCTGGACCTAGCACAGTTCCCTCTGGGTCCCGCCCCCTCGGCTCTCTGGAGCATCTGATTTTCCCGGGTCCCGCCCCTACCCTGTGGACTATTTCTCTGGAGCTCCCACGCCTCAGAGGCTGGTTGCCAGTCTCTGCAGGCTCACTTCAAGCTCCGCCCACTAGCCGACAGGCTCCGCCCCCGGACCCCGCCCCCAAGGCCACACCTTGAACTCTGCGATGGTCAGGCTACGACTGTACCGCTTCTCTGAGCGGAAGCTGTTGAGAGAGCTGCTGATGAAAACCGTCACCGTGGGCGCCGAGATCCCCGTCACCTCCATCTCGCCGCGCTCTGTAGTGGCCCGCGATCCGGTTCAGCAGCCTCACACCGGCTCCGCAGTGGCCGCCGCTCCTTCTGGGATATCAGTCCCGCCCCTGGTTCCGAAGCTGACCAATACAAGCGCTCCAACAAACACGGCCGGCCAATCGCTATCGTCCTTTCTCCACCTCCAGGCTGAGTCTTTGGCAGGTCCAGCCAATCCCGAGAGGCCGTCCGTGCCTCTCGGTTCTTCCAATAGCTGCACAGGAAACCGCCCAGGAGGGCGGGAGGAGGCGGACGCCAAGAAGAAAGACAGGCTGGAGTTAAGCCTGGTTCGCCAGAGTAAACTCGGCGCATGTGCCTGACGCCAAGAAGAGAGCGACGGCTTCTTCCGTTTACGCTCAGCGCCTTGCGGGTGGCGTTGCGCATCCTAGTCTCACCCCTTGTCCTAGATCCGTGCTACTCTGTAAATCGAGAAGCAAGGTTCCGAAATCGGGAGTGATTACCAGAGAGTACCTAAGGATTGCTGCAAGTCGTCAGCCAGACTCCCCAGCAAGAGCGAGAGCCCGCGTGCGCGCGCAGCCCCGGCCCGCGGTCTGACCCTTCCCACGGTCCGTAGGGCGGCCGCGCAAGCGCGGAAGATTCGACAAGCCCGTCGCTATGGAACCAGACGGGACCTACGAACCGGGTTTCGTGGGTATTCGATTCTGCCAGGAATGGTGAGTCCCGGGCAGCTGGTGTGGGAAAGCAGCGAGGATTGGCTTTAGGGCTGACCTGTGACCTCCCTCTCCCCCTAGTAATAACATGCTGTACCCCAAGGAGGACAAGGAGAACCGCATTCTTCTGTACGCGGTGAGTGCCGGCCGCCCTCTCCAGCCTGTTCGCGCGCCCTCCTCTCCGCCCCCTGCTGGGTCCCACGCTTTTGCCTCTTGACTGCCCCTCAATACACCCTCTTGTCCTTCCCCTCCTGGGATCATCCTTCCCTCCATCCTCTGATGTGTTTGTGACACCTCTCCCGCCACTCTTCCCTCTCCTGTAGTGCCGCAATTGCGATTACCAGCAGGAAGCTGACAACAGCTGCATCTACGTCAACAAAATTACGCACGAAGTGGAGTGAGTGGCGGGACCCCGGCTTGGGGCACGGGTATGCTCTTGGGACACCCAATCTAACCGTAATTACTCGCTTCCCCATCACTGCAGCGAGCTGACTCAGATCATCGCAGACGTGTCGCAGGACCCCACGCTACCTCGGACGGAGGACCACCCTTGCCAGAAGTGAGTGGCCTGGGGGAAAGAGAGTGGCTGTCCCCTGGGGATGACGAGGGTCTTTTCACACTTTTAGTAACTGAACCGTCCCCGTAGGTGTGGCCACAAGGAAGCAGTATTCTTCCAGTCACACAGTGCGCGAGCTGAGGTGAGTAGGCTACCTCTTTCTGGGTGGCTGGGTGGTTCCCCAGGGGATGGGAACGCCAGTTTGGGACTGATGTAATACTTCCTCAAATCAAGATTGGAAAGTTCCTTTGACAGTTCTTTGGGGTACCCCACACTGCTCTCCCCTGACTTCAGACCCTTCCTAATTGAACGTTCTTCTTGCTAGGACGCCATGCGCCTGTACTACGTATGCACCGCCCCACACTGCGGCCACCGCTGGACTGAATGACCCTTCCCCACCTATAATAAATGCCAGTTTTTGTACTAGCGTTTCCTGTTTATTCGTCTCGTGGATAAGAAGCCGCCGGTATATCAGGTTGTGCGGTGGAGCGTGCGATGCTGTGCGTAAGCATCAGGCCGAGAGCTGGTGAAGCCACAGTCTTCACACACGTGCAGCTTCTCCCTGCGCTCCCGGTAGGCATAGCTGGCTGGCTGCCCGTGTACCTTGGCAAGGTGAGCTTCAAGGGAGCAGCGCTGAGTGAAAGCTTTCCCACAAGCTCCACAGCGGAATGGCCGTATTCCTGTAAAGATGAGGGCAGAGGGCAATGGCTGCGGACTCTAGGCTTGGGCTGTAAACTGTAGGTGGACTTCCCGCCTTGCATTTCCTGTCCTTATTCCAGGCTGGGCAGACACTTACATTCACGGCCCACCAGCCATCTGCTATCCCTTCCCTAAGGCAACAAGAGCCAGACCCTGGGTCTCCTCCACTCCTCCCTGGAAAGCTCTCCTGAGAAAGGCAGGGGTCCTTGGCAACTTGGGAAGTTCCCTTGACTGCTCTGAATATGGATTCCAAAAGTTTATTGTTCTGTTGTGAGACAGTTTCTCTGTATAGCCCTGGTGGTTCTGGAACTCGCTCTGTAGAACAGGCTGGCCTCGAATTCACATAAATCTGCCTGCCTCTGCCTCCCAAGTGCTAGGATTAAAGGTGTGTGCCACCACTGCCCGGCTTTATTGATTTTATTTTTTAATGATTTACTTATTTTTATTTTATGTGCATTGGGTATGTGCTTACATGTTTGTCTGTGTAAAGGCATAGGATCCTCCAGAACTGAACAGAACAGGCCCCCGGGAGCTGCCATGTAGGTGCTGGGAGCAGAACCAAGCTACTCTGGAAGAGCAGCCAGTGCTCTTAACCACTGAGCCACATCTGCAGACCCTGTTGATTTATATTGGCACCAAGGTCTCACTGTGTAGGTCTAGTTGGCCTGGAACTCAGATCTGCTGGGATTTAAAGCAAGTACTACCAAGCCTGGCGTAGGTTTTTAACTACGTTTTGTTTAGTGTGTGTGTTTGTGTGTGCATGTGAGTGAACCTGTGCACAAATGCCATGGCACAAGTCAGAAGGTAATTGAGGGAGTCTGTTCCTACATCACCTGCGTCCTGGGGACTGAACTCAGGTCGTCAGGCTTGCCAGCAATGGCCTTTACTCTGAGAAATCTTGCTGGCCCCAGCACCTGAATTCTGTAGCCAGCACCCATCTCTACCCTCTGCCCGACCCCTTTCTTAGTGCCATCTTATTCCCACCTCCAATGAGGTATATCATGTCTCAGGCCTCTCGTGATGTCCCTGCTACTCAAACACCCCCCCAACCCCATACCCCATGAATCTCCCTCTGGTTCATTTTCTCCCCATCCCCATCTGGTGTCCAGAAGACCCTCATTGTCCCTGCTGTCGCTCACCTGTGTGAGTCCTCATGTGGCGCTTGAGATCAAAGGCGTCGTGAAAGCCCTTGCCGCAGCAGTGGCACACGTGGCGCCGTGCTGGGCTATGGCACTTGAGGTGCCGAGTCAGCATGCGCTGCAGCGGGAAGGCCTTGGGGCAAAGCGGGCAGCCAAGTGTCCCCGGGGCCCTGGGAGCAGAGGTCAGGGTTCCCTGTGAGGACTGCCAAAGGGGTGAAGGAGTTAGCGGGGCCAGCTGTATCCTGCCCAGGCTTTGCTACTCTACAAACAAGAGTTTTCAGTGTGCCCACAGCTAAGGACCATAAGAAGAGGGTCTGTGGGTAGTGGGGACAGGTGCTACCCTCTTCTTAAGACCTTCCTTCACCAATCCCATCACTGACCCTTCATGTCCCTCCATTGCCAGGAACACTTTGCTGATACAAGCTTTCCTAGTTTTATTGTCTGTGCTTGTGAGAAAGTGGGCATCCATCCCTTCTGAATCCTCAGCACCTTGCTCAGTGCCTGCCTCTCACATACCGAGCTGACCCTAAGCTCTCTCAGTTTTGACTAGTACTTTCCTGCCTCTCAAAGGCAGCACAGCTGACCTTCCTGGGAGGTTAAGGCAGCAGAGCCCCCGCCCCCATCTCTGTTACCTTACCCAGTGTTGATGTAAATCACGTTCCACCTAGTTTGCACCCACTGGACACAGATCCCTGGAGCAGGACCCTACAGCTGCCCACCTACCCTAAGAATGTAGGTCTTAACCGAGACTGGACTGAGCTGGCTGCTGGGAAAGGAGCGGCTTGCCAAGTGAAGAAGGTCCTGGACCGGAAGTGTGTGCACCGGGACCTGGAGTAAGGGACAGCCAGCTTCCCGAATGTGGGTGGAAATTAGTCCCCGTGCCAGCTGCAGACTCACCGCTGCCCAAGTGTCTCTCAGACTAGGAGATCTGTGCGCTGGTGGCACTGCCAGGCTGCAGCAGTCTGGGGAGAGAAGCCAGAGGGTGACCCCTGTGTCTCCCTGGCCCTTCGCTGCCAGGCCCAGGGAGGTGCATACCTGGGATATAGGCATCTCCCCGGAGCTGGTCAGGCAGACGGCTCCAGTTAGGTGGTTGTGGTCTCCGACTCCTCACAAGGAAGACCCGGGGCATTGCTTTCAGGGTGGTGCAGTGGCTCCCCACAGGACTGCCTCCTCTATCTGCTGCGTGTCAGACCTCAGCCCAGAACTATGCAGCGCTAGGTGAGGTCAGGAGACCCACGGAGGAGCCTCATTCTCTTCATGCAAATTTTGGGACAAGCCCGGGGAGCAGCCTTAACTGGCTCTCAGTTACCTCTGCTTCAGGGCCTGCCGTTATGGCTCCTTCCCTAGGCCAGGCTCCCAAGGAACACTGCAATCTCCAGGGGCTGAGACACTTAGAGGACCCCCAGAGATGCTTGAGTGAGGGAAGAGCCTAGGCTGCGCCTGAGACTGGAGAGAAGAAAGATACATGGCCCCAGTCCTGGCACCGTGAAGGACTCAAGGGACTGTTTACCAGGCAAATCAGCCCGCGTCCGTTCCCCCTCCACACACATCGTCAGTCTGCCTGGTTATTCAAATCACACAGCTGTCCAAGGATGCGGGTGGGGACAGCTGTGATTGTTCTGTGCCACTGGTGTAGGGTGACAGCCGAATGGGTAGTTAAAAAATAAAGGTCTATCCAGGCTGAACCTCCTCAGGCAGGAAGATCTCTCTGATCTTCAGATTTCCAAAGATGACATGACATCCATCTTTCTAGCTTAGGGCATTAGAATGCTGGTTTGTCAACAGTCCAGTTCCTAGTGAGTTCACAGGACTCCTCCAATCCCTGGAGCCGCCAGGAATTTACTACACTCCAGGTAGGCTGTTCTAGATTGATCCTTATCTGATGTCTGAACTAGGAGTCAAGAATACAGGACACTCTCCCCATAGTTAATCTTTATTTATTTGTTTGTTTGTTTGTTTGAGCCGGTTTCTCTGTGTAGCCTTGGGTGTCCTGGAATTTGCTCTGTCAACCAGGCTTGCCTCAAACACAGAGATCTGCCTACCAAGTGCTGGGATTAAAGGTGTGTATCACCCAGCCCACTGGGTCTTGGTGTTTGTTTGTTTTACTCACACCAATAGAAGGGTTCAAGGGATTGAACTCAGGTCACCAGGCTTGCATGGCAAATGCCTTTACTTGCTGAGCCATCTCACCACCACCACTACCACCCCTTGTAAACGAAATAGAACAAAAACAGGGTCTTACGCATCTCAAGCTGGCTTCCAATTTACTATGTAGCCTAAGATTTTTTTTTTTTTTTTTGGTTTTGTTTTGTTTTGTTTTTTGAGACAGGGTTTCTCTGTAGCTTTGGAACCTATCCTGGAACTAGGTCTTGTTGCTCAGGCTGGTCTCGAACTCACAGAGATCTGCCTTCCTCTGCCTCCTGAGTGCTGGGATTAAAGGCGTGAGTCACCACCGCCCGGCGCCAGAGATGGTCTTGAACTTGTGATCCTCCTACCTCTACCTCTCAAGTGCTGGGATTGTAGGCATATGCTACCATACTCATTCTCTGTGGTGCTGGGGATGGAGCCCAAGACTTGGGGGGTGCCAGGTCAGCTCTCTATTGAATTACATCCCACTCCAGGAAAGATTCCTTTGCATTTCTTGTGTTAAGATTTGAGTGAGAAGTTCTCCGAAAGCTCATGTGCCGGTGAATCCAGTTGAGAACTGATCAGGTCACGAGCCTTCCAAGCTCACCCATGAATTAATCCATTGATGGACTCAGAATTTGATGGCATTCTTGAATTAGTAAAACTAAGTGGTGAGGCCTGGTTGGAGGAAGTGGGGCTCTGAATTATGTACCTGTGAAGAGCACATCCTGTTCCCAGACCTCTCTCTGGCTCTCTGCTGCTGGCCACCATGAGGTGAGCTGCCTTCTCTGCCACAGCCAGGAAGTTCTGCTCTGCCTGAGGCCCACAGCAACGTGGCAGCCAAGCATAGCTGGAAACCACAGCCTAAACAAACCTTTCCTGTTTCTCAGGTACTTTCATAGGATGGGAAGGTGACTGGCACAGGAGTCGGTCTTGTAGATACATCATGGGCTACAAGGGTAAAAGCTTGCTCCTCGCCTGCATGCTGAGCTTTGCCACACTGTCTCTGCACGTCCTACAATGTAGGACCTGAACAAGTCGCCTCTCAAGAAGCCTTTAAAGAACATGACTTTTGTGTGCATGTCTGTGTGAAAGTGCATGAGAGTGCAGGTGCCCGCAGTGGCCAAGGCATTGGGTCCCATGGAGCTGGAGTTACAGTGGACGTGAACAGGTGTGGGTGTCGAGAATGAGATTTGTACCCATTGGAAAAGCCGTTTGTGTTCTTAACTGTGGAGCCAACTCTTCAACTTGTTTTTATTGTTGCTGTCATTTTTTTTTTTTTTAATGCTGAGATTGATGCAATCCAGGCTGGTCTCAAACTTATGTAGCTGAGGCTAGCCTTGAACTTCTGATCCTCCGGTCTCCACCTCTCACATGCTAGAATAATAGAATTACAGGTATGTGCTGTCCATACTCAGCTTCTCCATTCGGCAGTTGGGTGTAAAATGTCTTCCTGCTATGGTGCATATTAGTCTCCACAGATCGCATGCTCAGTGTGAATCAGCCAAGAGTGGACATACCCAGTCCTGAAGTGGCTGGGCAGGCTCTTGAGTTTTGCTGACCTGGCTGAGAAATGGGGCTGAAGTGGCTCCATGTTACACCGGCTGGACTTCATACTATGACCGGTGCCCTCGTGCAGGTTGGTGTCTCAAGCCAAGTGTGGGTATGGGGCACAGATGGTGGTGGCAAAGGAGGGGCTGACACACTAATGGGGAGTGCTCTATGTCCACTACCATGTCTCCTGAGGTAGTTCTCTGTGTATCCCTGGCTATCCTGGGACTGACTCTGGAGACCAGGCTGGCCTCAAACTCACAGAGAACTACCTGCATCTGCCACAAGTGCTGGGACTAAAGGTGCATGCCACCACCACCTGGCTGTTATTCTCTTTTTTAAAATAAATGTTAATATTATTGGTTTTTCTTTTTTTCGTTAAAGATTTATTATGTACACAATAAGGCAAGAAGAGGGCACTAGATCTCATTATGAATGATTGTGAGCCACCATGTGGTTGATGGGAATTGAACTCAGGACCTCTGGAAGAGCAGCCTCTTAACCTGAGCCACCTTTCCAGCCCCTGTGGCTATTATCCTCTTAATCAGAGCTCCTGTGACTACCCACAAGGGGACCTTCAACAAGATCAGGCCTATGGACCTTCCTTCCTAAGAGTGGATGGAATGAAGCTGGGTGATGGCCCTGCGCTTCAGGAGACCTCTCTGCTGGGTTCCTTTATACGGGGACTTGGAGCAGTTATGTGTGTGGTCATGAGTGGCCTTTTTTTTTTCTCCCCGAGACAGGGTTTCTCTGTGTAGCTTTGGAGCCTGTCCAGGAATTTGCTCGGTAGACCAGACTGGTCTTGAACTTACAGAGATCCGTCTGCCTCTGCCTCCCAAGTGCTGGAACTAAAGGCATGTGTCACCACTGTCCAGCTGGCCTTCTTAAGGGCATACTATGTGTCTGAATGCCTACTCCTGCCAGAGGGAGCTGGTGGCTCAAGGAATGAAGCTGGATGCAGTCCCATTCCTGAGCATTGGGTGGCTTGGGGTTACTGTCGATTGTTCAGTGGTGTTTGTTTACTTCCCCTGCTGCAGAAGTGACAGCAGCAACCTAGACCATGCAGAATCCGGTGTAGATTTAGCCCAGGACTGTCAGCCAGGAGTATATGTACTGAGGACAGGGTCAGACCCATGATGATCACAGTAGCTCCAGTGGGTTTGTAAGTACCTATAGGTACTAGCTCCTCCCTAGGTACAGCTGGGCTCCAATGGGCAAAGAACACACATGACCCCTGCAATAACTCAGCATGCTAGGGACAGGCTACATGGGAAACCAGGCCAGGCAGGCATTCATCGTTACTGTTGGTCCCATGTTCCCTGTCAGCGTCCACAGAACAGGGCCTAGAGCTGAAGCAAAGCTGAGTCTCCAGGCTGCTTCATTCACGCAGGGGACTCTGCATCCAATGAGGAGGGCTTTGCAGATAGGACAGGTTCTAGGAAACAACTTTATTTAGTGTAGTCAGTTTATTTGCATAAAAATCTATTTCTCCAGCACAGCAGGGATTTGGTAGAGGGACTGCTGTTCTCAGTCACCCCTTGCCTTCCTCTTCACTGCCTGCACCAGCAGCTCAGAGTAGTGCTCTAGCAGGGCCTGCAGGTTTGGGCTGGCCAGGGGACACAGTGTAGGTGGGGATGGCAAAGCTGGGCTAGGCAGTGTTTGGGGCGGAGCCGAGTTAGCTGCAGCCATCCAATTGTTGGCTTCCAGCTGGCTGTGGATCCAGTGGAAGGTGGAGGCCAGCTCACTCTGTGCCTGCTGTTGCTCAGCACCCAGCTGGTTGCTGGAGACCAACTGGAAGGAATGGCAAGCTTGTCAGGAGACATCCAGATACTGCCAGGGAGCCCTTGCCCATCCTCCTACCCTGCTCTGGGTTCCTTAGCTTACCATTCGGTGAAGGTCAAGGGCTTCTTGAAAGGCAGTCTGCAGCCTGTGCAAGACGGATCCTACAGTGCCCAGCTCAGGGAGTGTTGGGGGCAGGACCTCAGCAGGTAGCCCAGGCTCCCCACAGTGTCCAGGGCTGCCTGGGATCCCACTTGGTGTATCTGGGGTAGAGAAGAATGAATGACCAAGGTAGCCTGACTTTCTAGATGGCCTGAGAGGCCAGGTGGCTGGGCTAATGACTCTTGGCCCTGGACCACTTTCTTCAGTCCCGAGGCTCCTCTTCCTCACAGGGTTCTGCCGGGTATAAACTTCTCTCTAAATCTCTTTGTTGACATCCTAAAATTGAAGCTACACTGCTAACCCCCTTCTCTTACTTCTCTCAGTGGCTTGTATCACCTTGTGGTATGTTTGACACTTAGATTTTGGTCTGGGTATCTCCCCTAGCATAGGAATCGACTCCTTGCCCTCTTGTTTGCCACGGTCTCATGGCCCAGGACTGTCCCTTAACTATGTAAATGAGTGAATGAACGGATGAGCAGCAGAGTCCCCACGGCTAGGGAGAGGAGTCCAGCAACACAGGCTGGGCTAGGGCTCTACTGTACCCCACGGCAGTACTCACCAGGGATGGGCTCCAGGAGAGCAGTAGTGCTACCAGGCAGCCTAGACCTGGTCTCTAGAAGTTGAAGGTTGTTGGGATGGTCAGGAGGGGTGAGGGGCCCAGAGGCAGAGGTCTTTGGGAGAAGCATAGAGCTGTGGAGTCTCAGGGTGCTCACATCTACAGGGCTGGGTGCTTGCAAGCTGGCTACTGTGACTGCCATACCAGGCTGGACATCCACAGGTTCCTGAGACCTCACACATGTGGTGGGTGACTCCAGTGGGGGTGAGGTGAGGAGCTGGCCACAGATGCTGGATAAGGACAGTTTCAGGCTGGCTCGGGCCTCATGGTTGCCCCAGGAAGGCACGGCAGGCTCTTGACCTCCGAAGCTAGAAGTGAGCGTCACTGTGGTGGGGATGGCCTGAGGTTCTTGGCCCAGGGAAGCCAGTTCTCCCAAGGATAAGGGTTTGTGAAGTGTCCTGGATAGCTCAGCTGTCACAGGGCCCTCACTGTCCCCAAGAGAAATGCGACGTGGTATCTTGGCATGTGAGCTAGTTGTCGTCTCCAGGTAAGAACACGCAGAGGGGGCACAGACACTCTGATCCAGGACTGGGGTAGGTACAGATGTGGGTGTTGGAGGCTTTCTGTCTGTGGGTGGCACGGAAGGAGAAGGGACACAGGACGCCAGGCCTGTGAGGGAAGCAGATGGTTCACTTGCACACTCGTCTTCACAGTCGGAACGGACACTTCCCATGGCCCCGTTCATCTGGGACGGGGACACTTACTTGGTAAACACGAGGCCTCTGGGGTCTCCTCAGCCTTCGGCCCAGAGAGGACCTGCAAGCACAGTTCCATGGTAAGAACAAGGCCTCCTGGCCTACAGCCCTGTGTCCCAAGAGTGACCCCAATACTCACATTGGTCCCATCTGTGGACATGTAGCCAGTACCTGTTCTCAGGGACCCTGCTCTGGGCTGGCTGCCCCCCTGGCCTGTAGGCTTGACCTCTGGAGACTTCATAAGGTGCAGGGGCAGCCGAGGAGGGAGCCTGGGGAAGAAGCCAGGTGAGAAAGAGAAGCTCATGAAGCCTTACCCTGGGGTCACCAAGGGGCTGAGAGGGGGGAGTATGGGGGTTGCTAGCTTCTACCTGGAGGTCTTCTGGAGGCGTGAGAGAAACTTGGTGGAGATACTCAGCCGGTGATTGAAGAAATGGTCATCAGTCTCTGAGATCTTTATGTCTGCCACTGACCCATGAAAGAGCTCTAGAAGACACCCATGGAGCCTCAGGCCTGGCCACATCTCTCATGCCTCAAGTGTGAAGTGAGAGGTCAAACTGTCTGCCTTCGCCCCCCCCCCCCCGCCCCGGCCTTCCCCACCCTTCCAGGGGCCATCACAACAAGGATGCCTGCTTGCTCCCACTCACCCTCAGGTAGGCTCTGGCCTCTGAACTGACAGAGACCCTGAGAGGAGTCGCCACACTATGCCCGGCACTAGACAGACACAATCTGGCTGCAGGGCCAGGTCCTACCTTCAGTAGGGCTGTCAGTAAGTGTCTCGAAGTGGTGGCGGAGGAACTTCTCCTGCTCAGGGGTCTGAGGTAAAGAGCCACTGGCCAGGCCCGGCACTTCAGACTGGGAAAGCTCTTCTATACTTGGGTGTTCTGCATGGGAGGCAGGGTGCAGAGAGGTGCTGTCAGTACTATGAGTCATGGCAGACGCCACTGTTTAACAATGGAGAAATCCAGACTCACTTGCCACACACCTCGTTGCCACCAGGCTGAGAATGAAATGCCAGTTTTCCATTGACGAAACTGAGGCTCAGGGCTGCAGGGCGTTTACACCTGACTCACCTGGTTCGTGGGGCACTGTCATGGTGAGGCGAGGACCAGAGTCAATCCGAGAAGTTGAAAAACGGGCATCAGTGAAGCTGCACTCTAATTCAGCCTCCGACTCCCCGGAGTCTGAAGGAATAGAGTGGGGTGGGGGTAAGGAGCTTGTCCTGGGTGAGCAGGGCACATGACCCAGCTGCTCTGGGCTTTCTTTCCCCATCTGGAGGATGGTGGTGACATGTACTGCTCCACTCTCATAGCCTGAGTGGCAGAGCTGGGGGCTCAGCACCCTCAGGGGACAGCAGGAAGCACTTTTGCCTTCTGTGGCATCATGAATATTGGAGAGCTGGGTCAAGGCTACTACCAGTGCCCAGAAGGCACCATCGCAGACCACAAGGGCACCTGTTGCCCCCCACTCACCCTCAGGTGGGCTCTGATCCTTTGGGCTGATGGAGGAAACCCTGAGATAGGAGTCGCCTTGGGGCTCTTCAGGTCTTGCTTCGGCCTCCTTCTCGTAGTACTCACTGCACCATCAGGGGTGGGGTTAGACTGGCATTAGCAGCTGGCCCATGCCCAGAGCCCTGGCGCTCACGCCCTGCTCCTAGAGCACACCTCAGTTTCTCCTGCCCCTTACAAGAACCCCTCATCTATCCTCGGACCAAGGAAACTGAGGCTGCAGCTGAGTCTGCCTGACCCATGTGCACCCATGCCCACTCCCACAGACCACTGGAAGAGCAAAGGGTTTTCCAGGCTGGGCCCATCACAATGGGCTCCTTCTCTCCAGCTATGGCTTCCCTCGGTGCATAGGACATTCACCTGTGCATCCCTGCGACTGTCACTTCTGCCTCTGGGGAGCAGATGATGAGTTCTCTTGTCTCAGTGGATTCCCTCTGTAGAGGCAGGAAGGAGGGATGTCCTCGGCGGTCCTCCTGGGGACTCTCTGACTGAGAGTGAAGAGCAGAGCCATTCTGAGGGGGCCAGGACACCCATGTCCTCGAAGGCTGCCAGCTGTTATAACTAGCAGAGGAATGATCCCACAGCCCCCACTGCCAGACACCAAGTCAGGAAGAGTGTGAAGTGTGCTGCTCAACCAGATCTCCTCCAGTCAGGCATCAACAGTCCCTTTACAGACAAGGAGTAGGTACAGCCTGGGACCAGAAGAGGCCTACTCTGTTCACAGGGCAGTCAAGAATAAGCAAAGCATTATTGGTGGATGCAGTGGCACACACATTCAATCCCAGCACTCGGGATGCAGAAGTAGATGGTCTCTGAGTTCCAGGCCAGCCAGATACATGATGAGACTCTGCCTCAAAACAATGAACACTGGCAAACCAGTTCATGGGGAGAGGTCAGAACATGGGCTCCCTCAGACTTGGGGTCATAACAGATTTTCTAGGAGGTACAAAATGCTGTGTGTGGCGAGGGTGGCAAGTACCCTAATGACGCAGGTAGCTCACCAAGCCTCCTTCCTGAGCTTTATGTCCACGACCATGTGAATACTACCACAGTAAAGACAACATGTATGTATTAGAACAGGGAAGGACTGCCCTCTAGAAAAGAAGGTAAGAGCTGAGCCCTGGATCTGTGAGTCTTCTGAGGTGGGGAGCACAGTTTTCTTAGTTTTCTAAGAGAGTGGCAAGCCTGTCACCTCAGGTCACAGAGGCAGGGAGAGGCTAATCCAGGCTCTACCCACTTGGAACACTCCCCACTTAGAAGAAGGGCCTGTTCTGGGGACCTAAGCTCTTAACCTCTAAGTGATCTTCTACCAAAAACTGCTTGTTTGTCTTAAAAATCACACTGTCTACTGGGCCTGGGCTCAGCCTCCTGCCTTCAGCATCTCCTGGAACCCTCTCCTCAGTCTTGGAGTAGGACAGTCTTCCCTGAGTGGGCAGTCACACTGCAGGGACGGCTGGTGGGCTTGGGGGGCAGGGGAGCAGGCTGTACCTCACTCAGCAGGCCTGACAGGTTCTGTGGTTCCAATGAATCCAGAACCGAGTCCTCTGAATTCTCAGACTTCATGGGTGTGAAGTAGGAATCCAGGGCCCAGGTGTCCAGGATGGTCTTGAGGGGCTCCTGCTCAGCCCGCTCTGCCCAACGGCCATGTGGCTGGTAGCTGCGCTTGGCACTGGCACGGAAAGCTGAGTTGTCTGCCACATCATCATCCCCTAGCTTGAGGGACAGAGACAGTAGTCAGGCAGCGAGCCACATGTACAGTATGCTCAACAAGGGCTACACAGATCTCTCTCATTTAGCCTCCTGGCTTCACACTTCTAAGAACAGCTTCCAGAAGCAATGTACCTCCATCCTGAACCTATCTACCGTACTCCCAACCCTTCTTTTTCTCTTCCTCCCTCTTTTCTTTCAGATAAAGATTTCCCTGTATCCGAGGGTGGCTGGAACTTGCTATGTAGTCAATCTTTCTGACTCTGCCCCTCAAGAGTTGAGGTTATATGTAAGCCACCAGGCTGGGCTCTGACTCTCCTACTGTGCCACTTCTCCACATGAATGTCTCAAAGTTACCATGTTGAAGATTCTGCTCCGTATTTCCCTTAACTTGACCTCCCAAAGCCTTGCCAGTCCTAACGATTCACTGCAGTTTCTTAGGCCCCAAACAGTGGTATCATTTTCCTCTCCTTAGTCTGTCCCTCACACTTCACTTGTATTTCACCAACAAAATCTTTAGCTCTGCCACTCAAACACACCCAAACACAGCCCCATTCCTACTCTACCAACTGCGCCTCCTACCAAAGCTGTTGCTAGAGAGGATGCATTATGTCACATTTTCTAACACCCAGCTGTGAGATAGCTGACCAGGCACTTAGCTTCTCTGAGCCTCAAGTTTCCTGTCTGTGAAATAGGGATAGGAAAAGCCCCTACTTTAGTGAAGATTTTTCTTTTAAAATACAAAAGTAACTTTATTATGATTTCATAATGTAAAATAAAATTATTTTCCAGAAAAATTAAAATATAAAACAGCCCAATAACAGAACATAGTAGCTAATTATTTCCAGATAAGTGAAGATAAAATGAGATTGCAGAAGGGCTTAGAATGGAGTAAGCATGCTCTCAAAGTTTGTTGAATAGCCATAATGTGTGGGCAAGGAGAAGTCTGGGGCCTGCAGAAGCAGAGCCAGGAGCTGCCATTCAGGCCTTGACCTTACGTGTGGCCTTGGGGATGAAGTAGACTAATAAGCCTTCTGTAGTACTGGAGATTAACCCAAGGCCTCACCGAGTTGTAACACCAGCTTCCTGGCTTTCTTTTTGTTATCATTATTATTACTTTGATTTTGAGACAGGGTCTCATGTTCTCATGTGTCCCTGGCTGGCCTGGAACTTGCTGGGTAGCAGAGAATGACCTAATCCTGTCTCTATCCTCAGTACTGAGACTATAGATGTGCACCATACACCTGGCTTAGGTGGTGCTGAGGACCGGACCTAGGGCTGCATCAGTGCTACCAAGCACTGTACTAACTGTAGCATCCCCAACCCTATTCTTTTGTAAGAGACAGAGCCTCATATAGCCCAGGTTGGCCTTAAACCCAGAATCAGTTCTTAAACTTAAGATCAGATCCTGATCCTGATCCTCCCGCCTCCCAGACGCTGAGTGTACGAGGTACCCACCTTACTTTTTTGACTTAGTGCCTTATTAAGTTGCCTGGAATAGTCTTTACCTCACTCTACAGCCCATGCAGGATTTGACCTTGTGATCCTTCTGCATCAATTTCCTGAGTAGCTGGGATCACAGGTCTATACCACCGCGTTGGGCTCTGACTAGCGGTTAGGGTCCTGCTTCCAGCCTCTACTAGCCTGTCCCTCATCCATGCCAACAACGATTCCTTTCACTTTAACACTATCCTGGTAGTCTTCTGTCCCTCAGATCCAACTGAAATCCCTCTAGTTCACCATTTCCTTCCGTCCCAGCCCTCAGCCTCTCTTCCAGGCCTCTCACGGGCTCACCCCTTGGCTTAGTTCCTGTCACTCTGCCTTCTTAGGCTCCAAGAGACGTCACGAGATGCCACCTGGCACTAAACTGACGCCCTGAACAGTCTTTTATTTTGCTCTCTAGCATATATCTGCTCCTACATGGAACATGGCTTATCTGTTTAATGTGGCTCCTGTTCTCCCACTTCCCTCACAGGTGAACAGGCCTGGAAGGGCTAGACTATCTGCTGTGCTCCCTGCCCCGCCTCCAGTGGCCAGGACAGCAGCAGGCATGGGGCAGATGGCTGTCTCAGCTGAGCCTGAAAGGATGACGGGGTTCTCCGAGGAAAGGAGATATGGGAAGAAAAAAAGAACTTCCGAAAGGGGGAGGAGTTGGTGGCTCCTCCTCTGCCAGTCACTAAGTCTCCCATTCTTCCAAAAGACTCACCAGCCGCTTTGCCCAGAGTGGCAGCTTGCCATTGGTCAGCAGGCACTGAGGATCTGCAGACACACACAGACACATGAAGAGAGGTCAAGCAACCCAAGAGAGGAATGGACCACACTTACAACTGGGCGTTCTCCAAAAGGGGTAGCACAGGAACCCATGGATCAAAAGATGCTCAACCTCACTAACTGTC
Source organism: Myodes glareolus (assembly GCF_982192425.1). Taxonomy (NCBI): domain Eukaryota; kingdom Metazoa; phylum Chordata; class Mammalia; order Rodentia; family Cricetidae; genus Myodes; species Myodes glareolus. The sequence continues at coordinate 56,089,070 of NC_142026.1, read as the reverse complement.
AGAGACATGCAAATTTAGATAATATACTGTTTAACTCATAAGCCTGACCAAGTCTAACTACTGGGGGCGGGATGCTGGGTGTAGCAGTGTGTGCTGATAATCTCAGGAAGTTGAGGCCGGAGAAGTGAGAGCTCCAGGCTACAAAAGATCCAGACCAAGACTGATGGGGCTCAGCTGTGGGGTGTTAGCGCGCCATGTGCAGGGCTCTGAGTTCAAGTCCTAGCATAGTGGTGGGGAAAGTTCATACACCATTTTAGACAGGGCAGTCAATTGAATTTGGAGTGCCTTTGGGGTTCCCTTTAAAAAAAAAAAAAAAAAAAAAGAAAAGCTGAAGTCAGGACCCAGTGTGTCCGGTCAGGAAAAATACTCAACTGCCTGAATGGGTGGCCCAGGAGAGGGAGGTGTAGCCTCCACAACGGTGTGGGTGAGAAAGAAATCTAAGAGCCCATGTGCACAGGGAGTAACTACAGTAGAATGCTGTAAAAGATGGGGCTTCTGCTTTCTCACAGTCAGCTTGCCTGTGGTGAGAACAGCAGCTACGGGATACTGAGCCTTACAGACATGCTAGGCTGTGCTGCCATGCACCAGAATATCAGCGGTCAGGGAAAGGCCGACGATGCACACCGACCTAGTGAAGGTGGTCATCATGGAGCAGGAGACTGGAGTGAGGAAGATAACAAGAACAATTAGTTTACTCTCAGACACCTGCAGCTGGGAGATGGTGGCGCACGCCTTTAGTCCCAGCACTCGGGAGGTAGAGGTGGGTAAAACTCTGTGAGTTCGACATCAGCCTGGTCTATAAAGGGAATTCTAGGATGGCCAGGCCTACACATAGAAGCCCTGTTTTGAAACAAACAAACAGAAATCTGCTTTTGCAGCTGAGCTCTCACACTGCTGTTGTGTATCAAGAAGCCCCTCTTGTCCCTTAGGACAGGTGCCCCCTACAGGCACCTGATTCTGTCACTGCAGCCTCTCTCACAGCTGGGGAAGCTGCTAGTGACTTCTGAGAAAAGGCTTCCTCTTTATTTGTGTATGGTACTGAGGGCTGAACCCAGGGTCTCACATACACCAGGCAAGTGCTCAACCACTGAGCTACTTCCTCAGCTTTTATTAAGAGAGGGCCCCACTAAGTCCCCAGGCTGGCCTTGAACTCACTCTGTAAACCAGGCTGGTCTTGACTTATAATCCTCCTGCCTCAACCTCCCGAGCACCTATCTGTGGTTACAGATCTGTACCATAGGCCCTGTGGGAGCATCTTTTAAGGGAGAATCTTAGGCACGTCTCTCCTCTTCAGCCAGCAGCCACTTTGCAACCATGCAGGGAGCAGGCATACAGCGGGCCTTTCAGCAGGCGGAACTAGTGCTCACCTTTCCTTTCCCTGGAAAATGCCCTGGGGGAAACTCCCTTAGCCCTCCACTACTTCCAGCCTTGGTCAGGTACTAAGTGGAGTTGACCAAGCCTCAGCACGCAGGAACTGGGCCATAGTTTGTGTCAGAACACGAGTCACAGCTCCAGAACTCTGCTTAGTATTCGGAAGGAGTGCTCATGTCTCTGCAGCTTTATCCGCCCACAGCTGAAAAGGGAGTCTGCCTGAGCACAAAGTCACCGTGAAGAAAAGCAGAGCCAAAGGGAGAAAAAGGTCTTCCCTTTCTTTCTGGTTTTGAGATAAGCTCTTCCTATGTAGTTCAGGCTGGTCTGGAACTTGCATCCTCCTTCATCCTCCTAAATGTTGGGTAAGCAACTACATTTGAAAAAGTCTCTTTCTTTTTTCTTTTCCCTTTCTTTCTTTCTTTCTCTCTTTCTTTCTTTCTTTCTTTCTTTCTTTCTTTCTTTCTTTTTTTTTTTGGTAGTGCAAACTGTCATGGAACTGTAGAGAACTTGTTATGTAGACCACGCTGGCCTTGAACTTACAGAGATCCTCAGGCTTTGGGGATTAAAAGAATGCACTACCACACTACCACACTATACCTGATATCTTTTTTTTAAGTCTCCTGTTGAGCAGGCTAGCCTCACCTTGCTATGGAGCGGAATGCCAGGGTGACAGGCGAGTGCACAACACTCAGTGAGAAGTACCTTCCTCTTGATATCACCTGAACCTGGGTCCAGCAAAGCTCGAAACTAGTATTCTTGATTTTTCAGTTACATCAACCAAATCCTTTCTGGTTAGCTCAGCTGTTACACTCCCAGTGTTGACCCCAGGGCAATGGGCCCCTTCCCTAACCTGGGTCCAAGCTCTCTTTGGACGGTGTTTTCAGCGACTCTTCTGGGTCACATTCCTCCTCCATCTCATCTTCTGTCTGCTCTCCAGGGCTCAGAGAGCAGATCTCACTCGGTGTAGATACATATGTCTCCTGGCTTCGGGAAGGAAAACAGAAAGGAGAGAAGCATAGGTGAATGGGATGAGGTGGGGGCCTGCCCACAGCTCCAGCCATGACTCTGCTGAGAGCCACATGCCGGAGTATTAGCCTCCAAACTAAGTACAAGCTGAGGTACATTTCTTTGGTGCCTCAGCCCATGCATCCTTCAGGACCAGTGGTTGTGGTCAGGGCCCAGTCCTCATAGGCACCTTGGAGCCTACATGGAGGCCATAGCAAAGACTCAGAGTGAGGGGCAGAGAGGGACAGACCAGAGTAGAGACAAAACTTCCCAACACCTTCAATCTCAAGTCAGAATATAAGCCAGGCATTGTGGTTCATTCTTATATCTGAATACTTGGAGACTAAGGCAGGAGGACTGGCCAGCCGGGGCCAGATAGCAAGACTATCTAAAAAAAGTCATGCAAGTTCACTCCAAATAGTGGGAGAGAAGTATAAAGATTAAAGAAATGTTCTTAGGGGACTCAAGTAAGCAGAGGACCAGCTCTGTGCTGAAGGGTAAAGGATATTCAGTGCCACCGGAGTCCTTACTGGTTCTCCTGAGCACCCTTCCCCGCTGCAGGGTGGGTAGGTCCTCCTGGTCCCCCGGCCCTCCCCAGCTCCCTGGGGCTTCCCCATTACTGTGCTCACTAAGTACAAAGATTCTGCACTTTAAAACATTTCTTAGACAGGGTTTCTCTGTAGCTTTGGAGTCTGTCCTGGAACTCGCTCTGGAGACTTTGCTTCCCAAGTGCTGAGATTAAAGGCGTGCACCACCAGCGCCCACCACTTTCTACCACTTCCTCCAGTTAAAATCTTTCTTATATTGTGGTTTGGAAAGTTGTTTCCAAAGCCTGATATTCCCCAGGCTAAGACTACAGGAGGGCTCAGCTCAAGGCTTTCTTGGTGTTGGCCACTTCACTGGTCTTGGGGTTAGCAGGACCTGGGTGGAACGCTCCACTTCTGGAGTTTGGGCTGCCGCTGCTGCTCCTGGTGATTGATCTCCAGCAAGTGCTGCTTCATGCAGTTGGTGATCTCCGGGCCCAGGTGCCAGATGAACACGCAGCTGCAAAGAGCGGGGTGTAAAGCAGAGGAAAGTGTACCTGAGAGCCACTGCCATGTCGGAGCCTGGAGCCCCTACAACATCATGGCCAAGATCCCACTCCCCAGATGCTCTGTCAGCTGAGCTCATGGGCTTTGAACCTGGGCTCAAGGTTCAGATATCCCAGAAAACTAGGACCCTCCAGACTCAAGACAAATAGCTCTGGGGCAGAACTGTGATAATCAAAGGGACAAACAAGAGACCTCCCTGGGATCAATCAATCCCACAGGACAGGTAATGTATAGTCCTCTCAGTTGTCACACTGTTCAGGACAGACAGAACATCTTTTTTTTTTTTAAATATTTATTCATTTATTATGCATTCAATATCTGCCTACATGTGTGCCTGCAGGCCAGAGAGGGCACCAGATCTCATTACAGATGGTTGTGAGCCACCATATGGTTGCTGGGAATTGAACTCAAGACCTTTGGAAGAGCAGGCAATGCTCTTAACCACTGAGCCATCTCTCCAGCCCCCCAGACAGAACATCTTTACAGAGCAAACGGGCTCAGAGAGGGGAATGAGCTGTTCAAGGTCACAAGAAAGTGATAAACTTAGGGCTGGCTAGGACTCAAGGTGTACACAGTCCTAAGTGAGAGTAAGCTGTGAGCTCTGAAGCACTCTCCTCTGGCTGAAGCACAGCATGCTGGGCTGAGCCCCTCTGCCATGCTGTGCGCCCACCTACCCTTAGAGGGAGGCCAACCAGGGGCAGCCTCCACACTCGTCCCACCTGTCTCCAGACACTGTGATCAAGTGACGGCAGTCATAGGTGAACTTCATGCCCGTGACAATTTCTGCAAGCAAAGAAGAGAGGCCATTCTTACTCTGAGTCAGGCTGTGGGAGCAGGGAAGGTGACTCAGGCAGGTACATTCCTGAATGGCTGAACACCTACCTGAATGGCCGAACATCTTGGCAACACACTCGCCCGAGTAAAAGTCAATCACCGAGATGCTTTTATCAGAGCAGCTTGTAGCCAGGAAGGTGCCTGAGGGGTCCACATGGACCTGAGGGAAGAGACAAGTCACCTCAGGCTGCCTGCTTTATTCCTATTGGAAGGCCTGGGCCAAACATCTCAGTACCACCCCCTGAATGATCACCTCTTTTGTGCTGGACACTTGGTCCAGGGAATCAACTCAGGGCACTCTCATGACACCTGGCAGGCAGGAATTCCTGCTGCCGTTTTGCAGGTGAAGAGCTTGCAGCCACCAGTGTAGAATGATGGTGGCCAGGCCCTGGGCTAAGTGCTCAGTGCCTGCAAGCTTAGCCCTCTACACAACAACCCGAGGGTGGAAGCTGCTTCCACTGGCATTGACGACAACAGAGACCAGAGAGACAGCCCAAGGTCATGCAGCCAGCCTGAGGCACAGCTGGGATCTGTCAGGGAGCCTGAACTCAGAACAATTCCCCTGACCCAGAGTCTCTGGGAAGTGTCCACCTGAGCGGTGCCCAGCGGAGGACAAGCCAAGACGAGAGTAAAGTCTGTCTGCTTCCTCCAACCACACCCTGTTGCCATCTAACTAGAGCCCACTCAGCAAGTAAAGGACCCTCCCTCCATTCCAACTCAAGCACCCTTGGCCAGGTCTGAGTGAGTGCTGTTCAGTTTGACCAAGGAACAGATCTGAGGAGGCAAGGTGGGGTTCTGTGCTCATACTCACCTTCAGCAGGGACCCCTCATCTCCCTGGGAGCCCTTGTAGCACTTCTTCTGTTTCCCACTCACTGTGTTGTAAACCCTGGGGAAGTGGGGATGCCATGTGGGAACAGAAGACACCTCCCTGCTGCCCTTTGCTCCTGGGTGGAAGCCTGCACCTCAAGCTGAGGTTATGCTCTGGGTACTGATGAGCTGGCATCTCTTCTCTTTCACCCAGCAAGCGTAGGGTTTAGTCCCAGGTAGAAGTAGAGAACACAATCCTCAGGCCAACCCTGCTAGCTCCTGACCCTCCTACAGGTCACACTGGCTCCCAAGGCTCCCTGGACCACCATGCACTATCCTTTTGTGAGCTTCCTGAAGAACTGGGCTACCTTGGCCACTACGGTAATAGCCGAGTTCTCCAGTACAGACAGGTGAATGAGGTATGAGTCCCAGGAGAGCCACAAGTCTTCTCTCTGTAGGGCTGGTGGCTAAACCTGGTGGAGCAGCTCCTCTTCCCCCTTTTAGAGACAGG